>NC_045639.1:18275182-18576932 GCF_009829145.1 Chiroxiphia lanceolata
AGAAAGATCTGGGGGTAATAAAATAGGAAGAATGGTTTAGATTAAATGAATAGAAAACAGTCTCTGTTCAGTTAGCTGGGCTCTGGACATATACATAAAGAAGTTGGCTTAAATACACTTTCGAAACAGTCACAAGAAAGGCTGTAAACTGATGATGAAAGCAGTGTGCATATCAAAAGTTAAGTCTGTAATTTTATACACAAACATCTCACTTTAGAAAAAAATAATGAGACAATTAAGACAGTGTTTGCCACTTTAGTGTCTAATGTTTTGGGGTACAGAGGGAGAAAAGAGGACTGTCTTCCATGCATTGGTTTCACAGGCAAGAAATATACCCTGAAGTTGTTGAATCCTATCTTTCCCTTTTCTCTGGGGAGCTTTTGTGCTGCCTGTGACAACTAAGTGGTGTTTCACAGAAAGGCATCAGGGTAACAGCGGCACTCACGCAGGCTCCAAGAGAGCTCTCGTATCTTGCTGTCCAAACAGAAAGACCCTTAGCTATGAAGTTAAAGGGAAGAAAAGCCTTCCAACTTGGCAGAAGGATTAATGTTTATCCCTTAATCCTTAATCCTAAAACAGGCTTGTGGCAATTAAAGATGAGATTCTCACACACTCATCAAAAGATACTGCTACCTTTATTGTGTATATACTCGACTCTTCTGTGATTCAGTGACCTACAGAAAAGGACCTGGACGTTTTCATGAAAATTAGCATTAGTAAAAAATGTACTCTTTTTTTCTCCTTTTTGGTGCAGATATGAAGATTTTACCAGCTTTTTCTGTCTTTACCTTTTTATCCATTGACAACATCCTAAACACCAAAATGGCTGATATCCTTGGTCGCAGGACTTCATCTTTTTGGAATTATTTTAAGTAGTCTGTGCATGTGGTGGGCACACAATTCCTCTGGCTGACTGAGCTGTCATCTACAAAGAATCTCCTTAGAAGGATATCATGGTCACTGCAATAGGTTATTAAAAATATTTTCAAACTCTTTCAATCTTATTGGTGATTATTTTACACTGGTCTTCCCCAGAGTCCATCTGGATAGCCAGCACTTCTGCTGCTTTTTCCCCCAAAACCTATGGCTGACAACTGAGAACACTTAGGCCTGCTGCTCATTTTCATAAGCACACACAATTCATACCTGTTCCCTCCCACTGGTGTGTGCTGATTCTCATTTAAACTAGGGTTATGTGACAGAAGCACAGGAGGCTGCTGCTGCACAAAACCACTTCTAAGACTGAAATTTTTCTTTCAGGTCACTCTTTTTAAAAGCAAGCCTCAGGCCTCAGCAAGGACAGAAGCAGGGTATGTAACCCATTCTTTATTTATGTGGAATCCAGTGTATTTTTGTTGGGGGTGTGGAAAGGAGAATGGCAAATGCTTTCTAACTCTCCATGGGAGAGTTGTTACTCTGGTATGAGTAACAAAAAGAGACAGCCTTAGTCCCCCTTTTCAGCTTTACTTCAAGCCTTGCTTACTGACAGTCTCTCTGGGTGTCCTAAGGCGTATACAGCTGTGCTGAGATAAACAGGCACTGCTACAACATCCACTCTCAGGTACTGCCAGTTCCCATCCTTTTTTACTGTGCTAGTGAAAGTTTCTAGGTGATTTCAAACCAGGTTAACAAAAGTTTTACAAAAAAGTAAGTACAATAGTGAAAGTACCAGATGACCCAAAGCTTCTGCATCTGCCTTCCCTGATCCAGATGCACAGGAGGCTGAGACCAGAGCTAGAGTATGTGCATTCTGTATGCACTCACTTATGCTTTTAGATCTAGGTAGAATATTCACCCTGCATTGTAAAAGTTATTTCCATTGCTCAGAAACATAGCCTGCTTAGGACTTCCCATCCCAAAAGCATTTGCTGCATTTTTCATCCCACTCCTACTGGGCCTTGATTCTCTAAACTTGACAGGACAAGAGGATAGAGTCTCAAGCTCCACGAGGGGAGATTCAGGTTGGACATCAAGAAAAACTTTTTCACTGAAAGGGTGTTTAAACATTGGAACAGGCAGCCCAGGTAGGTAGTGGAGTCACCATCCCTGGAGGTGTTCAAGAAATGACTGGGTGTTGCACTTAATGCTCTGGTTTAATTGGCGTGGTGGTGTTCAGTCATAGGTGGGACTCGGTGACCTTGGTGGTCTTTTCCAGCCTTAAAGATTCTAAGATTCTATGAATGAAGCGTTTAGACATCCCTTCATCTCCATGTCCATGCACAGACATGTAATTGAATGGGAGGATCCTCGTTTTGTGGGAAGAATATTCTTCCCAAAACATTTTAAAGGCTAACGTACAGTGGTGAAGGGTTGCATAAAATGCTACATGATGGGATTCTGTTAAAATACAAGTCTTTGTTGTCCTCATGAGAGCAGTAAGAGGCATTACTTATTGCCAGCATCACCCTCCTGCTCATGGAGGGACAAGATTTGGGAGAGAAGGTAGTAACTTATGTGGAAAAAATTGAAGGAGCAAAGAGTTTACAAGTGAAATCTTCCTTGTCGGTAAACCAGAGCAGAAGTAGAGTGTAACAACTGTTAAAGGGTTGTTAGGTATTTGTTAACTTACAAGAATGTGGAAAAACAAGTAAGTATAAAGGGAAAGGTGGCTAAAAATCTTTCATCATTTTCTTATATTCTAATAAAGAAAATAAAACAACATTTTAAAATTTAAAAACAACAACATTTCCTAATTCTTACATTCTAAGCATTTTGATTTTTTTCTAGCTGTCTGTTGTACATGTGTCCATCAAATATTGACTTCCAAAGTATTTTTCTGTCTGCCACTGCTTTTGATAATGCAGTGATTTTGCCCAAACTTTAAAAACTAGCCATAGCATCTGTGCAAATACAAGGAATGAAAATGTAAAAGTCTGAAAGATAAATGTAATTTAAAACTATTTGTGCTAAACATCTTATATTACAATGTCAACAAGAACCAATGTCACAGTTGTCAAATACTAAAAGGGAAACTTGTTGCTTTGTTTTCATGGTTCTAGGAAAGAAAAATGTAAAAATGTAGACAAGATCTTGAATCACCTGTTATATATTTGGGTGTTTCTTAATAACCTACAACATTCTGTAGTCACAACAACAAACATTACATAGTTTGCTGTTTTTAATGTTCCCTTTAAAAGTGTATGCTAGGTCAAAAAAGAGGGTAGTAAATACAATTATATTCTAGTACTTGGAATTATTCCCCATAGAAGACGTTAAAATCTCTTAAGTGTTTTTTTGAAGTACAGTACAAAACCAACCACCTTAGGGCTAATAATTTGCTCTATTCTTTACTATGCTCAATAAAACAGAATTTTGATACTCACTACCTACAATTTGTTTTTCTTTGCAGCACATTTGCTTTTTTTGCAGCCCATCCTAAATTCCTTAGTGAGACAAAATGCGAATGAAATTTGAATGCCAGGACTTCAGAATTCAACACTCTTATCCTATATTCATAATCTCTTTTACCTCAAGAATCAGATCTTGTCCTAAGCACACAAGAGTGTCCTAAAAGTGTAAAGATTAGTATTTTAAGTTTCAAGGTGTTTGTGTTTTCCATTTGGTGTTTGAGCCTCTAGGGTGAAAATTTGCAGACTCACTCTAGTAGTCACAGCTGTTACAAGTTAGAGTTTTAATATAATCAAATGACTTTGAGATGTTTGGTAGAGTGAGATTGGACTGTGCTGTAATACCCTTGTATTTCCTATGTAGCAGATAGTCTCTAAAAATTGGCTTTCTCTTTCCTTTGGTATTTGCAATGGGAATGTCATAGTGGTTTCTACTGACATACTTTTTTATTTCCCAGAAATCCCTTTGTATGGCAGCAAAAAGCATAAGATGATTTTAGTTTAATAGTACAATATTCTGCATAGAGGCTTGTACTTGTGCTTTAAAGAAGCAGTGTGCTCAAATCAGAACAATAATTGATCAAAGCCCCACTTTTTTCCTCTCTGAAGTAGATTTACTTTGCAGACGTTAGATGGCCACTGGGGGCTTGGCTCCCCAAGAGTTTACACTTACCAATTTTTAAGCAGATTGTGCTGGAGGACACAAAAATTCTTCCACTGGGTTACCATTTCATTTCAATAAATGCTTGTCTAAAAGCAGAAGCAGATGGTTGCAATCTTAGTTAGAAGGGATTTTTTTAAAAACTACAGTACACAAGCAATCACTTTAGGGCTAATAATTTGCTCTGTTCTTTACCATGCTCAGTAAAAAAGACCTTCCTTGCTTCGAAGAGGTTTTTGTCTTGGATAAAAAGGGAGACAGGCAGACAGATGGCATAATGCAAGGAAAATACAGAGTGGGAATATATTAATAAATGGATTCATCAGCAAGCTGCATACATTACGTTATCCACCTTTTTGTATAACTTAGGAACTTACAGTTCCGGAATACAGTTTTTCATGAAACATGAAATCTCACAGGACAGTTTCAGGCTACTGTGTCTTTTCTGTTCCTTCAGCGTAAGCCTTGTTCCTGCCTATACTTTCAAAAGTATCTCACAACCATTTCAAGAAAAATTTCACATTGTCAGCATAGTCTGAGGCTCCAGGAACCCCAAAAGAGGTCCTCCTCTTAAAAATTCGAGGCTGTTAGGTAGTTCTGTATGACAGCAATCTAAATTCCAAATAGGTAATAACCCTCATAAGGAGAGTGCTCAGGGAAAGAAGCAGCGTTGGCCTGCTCTGCTGAGATGACTGGATGATTGCACTTTACTTGGGTACTCCAAACTGTTTAAACCTATTTGGATAACTGATAAAGGAATTAAGCTAATACACCAGCATTACCTATTCCATGGCGCAAATTAAATAGCTAGGCTGAGATTTCAGCCCCTACCTAGTGGGGTTATGGTGCCACCCTTAAGGTACATAAAGAAGAGTTACTTTTTAGGTCATAGGAGTTGCTCGCATCATTCCGGGACCCATGTTCTGACCAGACAGCCTATCAGATAGTACCTGTTAGACTTCAGAGAAAGGATAGATTCCCAAATCACTAGTAACTTTTAGTGTGACATTAGTCCTCTCTTCCACAACTGTTAAAAATGAGCTCTACAACTCACTGCATAGATAGCCAACTGCAGAATTAATGCTCTCTATTTTCACTTTGTTTCACCTAGGTTCATGATGCTGTGTCATCAGCTAGTGCTTGTCTTTGGACTCTCACTAGCTAGTGGGGTGTGTGCATCTAGAAGCTGCTACTCAGAAGCCCAAGTCTCCATATATTTTTTCTGCAACCTCACAGATGTTCCACTTGTGCCGAAGGATACGGTGAAGCTTTTCCTAACTTACAACTATATCATACGAGTGACTGAAACTTCGTTTCCACTGCTGGAGCACTTGTTGTTGTTGGAATTTGGAACGCAGTTGGTCTACCCTGTTACCATAGGGAAAGGAGCTTTCAGGAACCTGCCAAACCTTCGTATCTTAGATTTGGGATACAATAGGATTCTTCAACCAGATCTTGATGCTTTTGTGGGTTTGCCAAGTCTGACTGTACTCCGTTTGTTTGGGAACTACCTTGGAAATTCCATCCTTGAGGAACGTTACTTTCAAGATTTGAGATCATTAGAAGAATTGGATCTTTCAGGGAACAAAATCACCAGACTTCAGCCTCATCCATTATTTTATAATCTAACAGCCCTGAAAACTGTGAACCTGAAATCCAACTACATATCTGACCTATGTCAGAGCAATCTTACCAGCTTCCAAGGAAAACATTTTCTATTGTTCAACCTCAGTTCTAATTCTTTGTACAAAGCAGAAAGTGTAGACTGGGCCAAATGCCCAAATCCTTTCAAAAATATTACATTTAACTCACTAGACCTTAGCAAAAATGGCTGGAGCACGGAGAGAGTCCAATATTTCTGTACAGCCATTAAAGGGACTCAAATCAGGTCTTTAATATTTAGCACTCATATAATGGGTTCGGGATTTGGCTTTCAAAACTTAAAAAATCCAGATAATTATACTTTTGCAGGACTAGCAAGAAGTGATCTTAGTTCCCTTGATATTTCAGGGGGTTACATTTTCTCTCTCAATCCTTTAGTCTTTCAAAGCCTTGGTAATCTGGAAGTCCTGAACCTTTTCAAAAACAAGATAAATCAAATTGAAAGGCAAGCATTTTTTGGCTTAGGCAACCTAAAAATCCTCAATCTCTCAAGTAATCTTTTAGGTGAGTTGTATGATCATACTTTTGAGGGTCTACGCAGTGTAGCATATATTGATTTACAGCAGAATCATATTGGGATGATTGGTGAAAAATCATTCCATCACTTAGAAAGTCTGAAAATAATTGATCTCCGAGACAATGCCATTAAAAAGCTCCCTTCCTTTCCACATCTGACGTATGCCTCTTTAGGTGACAATAAGCTAATGACTGTAGCTTACACAAGAATAGATACAGCATACCTAGATTTAGAAAGAAATTGGTTGGCAAATGTAGGTGACCTGTATATTCTTTTCCAAGTTCCAGATCTGCAATATATCTTCTTAAAACAGAATCGGTTCTCTTACTGTGTGAAAAGTGATAATGCTATACAAAATAGTCAGTTAAGCTATATGGATCTGGGTGAAAATATGTTACAGCTTGTGTGGGAGAGAGACTTATGTTTGGATGTGTTTGGGGCACTGTCCAAACTCGAGGTTCTCCATCTGAATAACAACTACCTCAGTGCTCTTCCACAGGACATTTTTAGAGGCCTAACATCTCTAAAAACCCTTAATCTGGCTTCCAATCTGCTGTCTCATCTTTCTCCTGGGCTTTTTCCAGAGAGCCTAATGTACCTCAACTTATCTGGAAACCAGCTGCTTTCCCCTGAGCCTGAAGTCTTTATGACTTTGAATATTCTGGATATAACACATAATAAGTATGTCTGTGATTGCTCTTTAAAGAGCCTACTAGTGTGGCTAAATGAAACCAATGTAACCCTAGCTGGCTCAGAATCTGACAGGTACTGTGCCTACCCACCTGAATTTGCAGGGGTACCCCTGTCGTATCTAGAATATGATGGTTGTGATGAAGATGAACTCCAGCAGGCACTCAGGTTCTCACTATTCATCTTCTTCTCTGTCACCTTTCTCATGTTTCTGGTGTCAGCCATCATTTTTACTCGCTGTCGGGGGATTTGTTTTATCTGGTATAAAACTATCACCAAAAAAATAATAGCCAGCCATCCACAAGTAACAAATAAATGTGAATACAGATATGATGCGTATCTGTGCTACAGTAAAAATGACTTTGAATGGGTCCAGAATGCTTTGCTAAAGCACCTGGATTCACAGTATTTGGATAAAAACAGGTTTACCTTGTGTTTTGAGGAAAGAGACTTCTTGCCTGGGGAAGAACATATCAATAATATTCGTGATGCCATTTGGAACAGCAGGAAAACAATTTGTATTGTGACCAGGCAGTTTCTCAAAGATGGGTGGTGTGTGGAAGCCTTCAATTTTGCCCAGAGCAGGTACTTCTCTGATCTGAAAGATGTCCTCATAATGGTAGTGGTTGGGTCACTTTCTCAATATCAACTGATGAAACACAAACCAATTAGAAACTTCTTACAAAGGAGTCGGTATTTGCGGTGGCCTGAAGATTATCAAGATGTAGACTGGTTTTTAAATAACCTTTCGTCCCAAATTCTGAAGGAGAAAAAGGTGCAAAGGAAAGCCAATGGTATTGAGCTGCAGACTGTAGCAACCATCTCACACTGACAGTGTGGGAGTTCCTGGCGAATATCCCATTTCCAGCTGTTCCATGGCAGGAGTAAACAGAAGTTTGGTTCCTCTTTCCTTGAAAAGACAGGCACAGAATGATAACTGATTCAGTATAAATCCTACAAAACATAGAGACAGCTTGAAAGCACCAAGCAAATAGACGAAAGTACTATTATTTTGTGGACTATGACACACATTTTCAGAAGACTTAAATGAATCATAGATACTCCACATTTTGGATGTTCATCTTCAGACAATTCAGTCCTGATTTTCAGAGTACTACCTACTTCACGGGTCTGTTTCAGTTAGAGAAGGATGCTCATGGTTGTTTTTTTAAAAAGAGCCCATGGAGTGACCAAATATGCTTTCAGGCACTGCCTGACCATCAGTTCATGGACTATTTCTGTGCTTTCTGAACCTTTAACTTCTCATGCTCCATTTCAAAGTCAAATCATTGTTTCACACCTTTATGCTTTAAATTGTTGTAACACAGATTTCATTTGTTTGCTTCCTACTCAATTAGCCTCAGCTTCTCAACTGGAACATACAAACTTTGGACTTCATTCGTGCTCTTCCCCTTCTCAACTTCTGTTGTCGTAAAGCTACAGTCACTGGTCTACTTCATTTGCTGCTGTTTCAGCCCAGTGCTTTTTCAGTTGAGCCGCCTTCTGCCCTGCAGAGAGGAGCAGGCATTCCCTTTGGATCTGAAGCAAGCCTAGGCTGGAAAAGCAAACAAGAGACTACCTCAGTAGCCGTGCAGGCTGTACACCTGTGACAGGGCCAATGGCCCAGTGACTGACAGACAGCGTTGGCATGCTGGGATTGGGAAGTACACTTGCACTTTGTAATTGTACTGTATAATTTGGGTTGTTCTCAGCACATCCTGTGTCCTGATCAGTTCTAAGTTGTTTTTCTGCTTCTACTGAAATGTTTTTCTGGAGTCATTAATGCCTGGTAGTCTCTTACTTCTCTAATTATTTTACCACTGTTTGCTCAGGTATGTGTCTTCAAGGAGTTGTTCAGGGTCATTTTAATAGAAGTCTGACTCAGTGTTTACTGATACAGGACCTGCACCTATTATTTTGATTGTGATGTACTCCTTGAAGGTACTGTTCATCTCTGTACATTTATTCAACAAAAGCTTACCAAAATACTTTCAGCAGGGCCTCAGTGGGGCTTTTTGCTGTAGTGAGGAAGCAGGAATGGGAGGTTTTTAAGTTGTCTGTCTTAACCTTAGCTGCAAATAAATAATACCATCCTAACTGTTTTGATAGAGATGAAATGTGAATGCAGTCATTTGAATATAGATGTGCCTGTGGCTGATCAAATTTGCTCTCAGAGCACAAGTATACAGGATTTCTATAGATAAAATTACTATAATTACTACAGTATTTCTTCCCTCTCAATCAGTGTAGTCACTCAGGAAGAGAAAAATGGGTAAACCTTGGAATATTTTTCAGGCGGCATGGGACAGGGGGATTGCAAATCAAAGAAGGGATGGACTGTGCTGGTGAATCCCTGGGTGTCGCTGTTGGCTCAGGTAACAGCCCGGGTTTCCAGAACCCCTCCTGCCTCCCGCTACTGCAGCTGCTGGCAGTGGGGGAAAATGGTGCTGCAGAGCAAGGACTAGGAAGTCACCAGCAGCCCTGGCTTCCCAGAGCCCCCCGGGCAGTCAGAAAAGCCACCACAAGCATTTCAGGAATGACTCTGTACAATGAAGATCATCTGCAGGCCCAGATTGTTTGTGGATCTGTACGTGGTGTAAGAGTTGGGGATTTTAAAAGCACCCTTAGAAATTATATTTGAATGATTGTCACAAAACATTTTTTGGTCAAGTGTTGATTAAGAGTCCTCTCCAGCTAGGACCTTACTGTATACTTACAAGACACTCCTATCACTTCAGGTAGTTAAAACTTACTTCTGCTAACCTATGTATGCAGGAATGACAAGTATATACAATAGATGTCTTTAATTATGGCTCTCATTTCATTTGAGATGCTTTTGTCTACCTCATGCTTATGCCACTGGTGGGAGGTGGATACATAAAGGTTGCATTTACTTCAGTCTTCGGAAAGATCTGTCATTTTATATAAAGATTTTAATAAAACCTTTGCATGAAATTTCATTGTCTGCCTCTGTGCCTGCATACCATTTTTGAAAATTAAAGAGATCATACCTGTGTCAGAAGCAGCTGGGAAAACTTCTTTCTACCACAGAGGTAGCTTAGAAATGCAGAAGAAGCCCAGCCCCCATCTGCACCTTTCAAATTCTGTTGCAAGGGGTCTACAAAAAGCAGTAAAAGGCTTTTTGGAGAACATGCTGTTGAACCATTCCTGACTGTGGAGCGGTCTACAGGCATATGAATAACTGCAGTGTCAAATTTTAAAGAGATCCAAAACATCTTCTTTTTCACTCGCTGTGAAACCATTCCAAGCCTGAGATGCTCAGAACAAATGCAGTTGGTGCAGTCTGTCCTATATGATGAAAAATCACCTTCAAATAGATCCCAGAACCCTGAACATCACCTCTGTAGAGTCACCTATCTTAAATGACAAAGCCTGGGGAATTGTCGAGAAAGAGCTTGTGCAGACTTTATACTCCTCTGCTCAGCAGGAACCACAAAAGCATCCTGTACAAAAATGGAGAATGACTATGTTTGATGAATTAAGGCCATAAATTGAGCCTTAAATTGAGCCTCAACCTCATAACTATTGATCGGATTTCCTTCAGGCTCGCTGGGAACATTACTGCTCTATTAGAATTTTATGGCTCCTTAGTTAAAGATACTCTCATCAGTTTTACTCACCTTCCTCAGTGAAAAACATTAACTTGTTGGAGGGTGTCCAGAATAGGGTGTGAAGTGTGGCACTGGCTCTAAAGCAAGCTATTAAGATGGAAGGTGGTGAATTTATTTGCAGTAGCAGCACAGGGAATATTCAGAGGACAGTGACTCAGTGCCCCGTGGTATCAGCTCAGCTATTCACTGGTAAAAGCCTCCTGCCACCATTGCAATATATATTATAAACATTAACTGGTCAAGTGGGCAATATTGTTCAACAGCAACAGCTATCCAGACTGTCAGAGTCCAAGGATTGCAAGGGCTCCTCCTCGAAATCAAGGCACTCGGGACCAGAACCCAGATTCTACAAACATATCCCTGTGGAGAGTAACAGAAGCCAACAGTTATATGCTTACGTATTATTTCACATTTTACATTATTATTATTTCACATTATTATTATTTCATATACAGTGAAACCAGGCTTCCCCTCCACTCTGACATGCATACTAGTCTCAGCAAAGTGCAATTATATTTGCTAATCCCAATCCCTAATCCCTCCTCAGAGAGACTGTTCCACATGCAGGTAGATACATCACCTTGTTAATTAACAAGGTGATGGATCTAACTACTAACAGTTAGTATCCAGCATTGCTCCCATCCCAATAGATGCACTACCTGTGTGGAGAACACTAGGATAGATGAGATTGCAGAGTTCAGTTTCGAGTGGGACGCTCCTACGTTGCTCAGAATCACTCTGCCTTTAATTTTCTTGTGTCACATCATTAACTCAGCTCCTCTGCTGACTTCTGGGTCTTTTTCAGCAGGGCAGCTCTCCGTCTCACTGCCAGAGACCATCTGCATTTCAGACCATGGGATCCCACCTTCTCAAGTTCATGTGGTAGTGATTACTTTACAACGGCTTTGACATGTTCTCTTCTTGCTGGAGCTGCAAATAGCAGCAGTCCAGTTAACTCACACAGCAAGGCTCATACCTGGCAAAATACTTACAGATGAAGAGCGATATATATCTGAGTGGTAGGAATGAGCGGTGAAGATGCTGCAAATGGAGCAGAAGCTTCACATGTGAGTCTCTGGCAAAGCAGCTAATTTAGGAAGGGTACACGTGCTGAACCATCTTGCCATAGAAAGGGGACTTGGGTTCCATGAGAAGTGGAAACATGAAGCAAGGAAAGATAGACAAGGAACAATACACATCTTTAGGGTCTGACCCTACAAACATGAGCCAGCATAATGCCCTGACGTAGTAAGCAGGTTCACCTGAAAATAGGACTAGTGCAAGCAAATATTTGTAGAGTTTCTTTGCACTTATACAGTATTACCAACAGCAAGCAGGCAATTCGGTAAAATAAGGCTTCCAAAATCAGAAGATTGATGTAAAAAAACCCCAGAGATTAGGAAACAATTATACATGTCTGGTGTTTGACCATGTAAGACATTTTTCACTTTCTTCAGGATCATAAGAAGGTAGATATTTGTGCAGTCCATGAATACGAAAGACTTTTTGAAATAGTCCAAATATTTCAGGACTTCTGCATAGCTGTGAGGAACATCTGAATTAATCAGACCATGAATAAAGAACTTTAGGAAGATGATGAAGAAAAGACAGGCTGGCCTTTTCAACTTTCCAGCCCTCTCTGGGCAGTGGTCTTACATCACATATATCCTCTTACATTTGTGCAAGGTGTTTTAGTTGTTGCTATTAAGTAGGATCAGCAAAACTACAGCCTTGACTGCAATGAAATAATGGGAAGGAGAAGTAGCAACATGAACACCTCCCATAGAGACAAACTGACATCAGCAGACTTCACAAGGCCTCTTCTGGTGGTTATTTCATTAGGCTGTTCGTCAGATTCTGAGAAGGTATCACACCTTTGGAATGCCAAACAGCTCTTTCTGCCTTTGGGTATGAGCACTTTTTCATACTCAGCTTTTAGTTACCTGTGTTCTGATTTGTCTCTCACAAAGATGAGCTGAGCATCCTGGTCTTCACTCTCACTGTGCTGCTCCTGGCAGCCATCAAAGATTCCATACACCTGGAATGGCGCCACAGGTGCTGCTCCATCATTATTTCCTTTAGCTAAACAAAAGCTGCAAAGTAAAGTTTGGAAGCCAAGATTTACCCAGAAGGCCACTGTGAGCACTGACTTGAGCCACAGAAAACACTGTATGCCAAGCAGGTACCAGGAGTTTTAAATTCAGCCTTATTAGTCAGCCTTGCATCACATCAGTGGGGCAGGCCAACTCCTATGTGATTGCTTCTTGCTGTTAGTGCAGATTGACGGGAGGCTTCTCTTCCCTTTCTAACCTTAACTTTGCTTTTTGTACTGTGCATATACAGTGTAGTGGGTGCCAAAAATAAGTCTACATTTCCTTTCCCAATATGCAAAAGTCAGTATGTAGGTATGACATGAATTATTTCATAGTGCAAAGACTATCTATTCATAGCAGACTCTGTTTGTTTCAG
This sequence comes from Chiroxiphia lanceolata, assembly GCF_009829145.1. Taxonomy (NCBI): domain Eukaryota; kingdom Metazoa; phylum Chordata; class Aves; order Passeriformes; family Pipridae; genus Chiroxiphia; species Chiroxiphia lanceolata. The sequence continues at coordinate 18,288,161 of NC_045639.1, forward strand.
ACGTGCAGTTTTCCTTCCTTTTAGATAGCCTATTGTTTGTCTTTTTCATTTGTATTAAAAATAAAATCTTTGAGAACTGCAAGCAAGAGAGAAAAAATATATTTCTTCTGAAACTAACAATCCTCCAAACAGGAAGGTTACCTTTTTCCTGTTTAGACATTATGTTCAAAGAAAGGAAGTCGGGATTTTCAATGATAATAATAATTACATGGCATGTAAACATCAGTAAGTATCAAAGAAGGCTTCACTTTTTATTTAGTGTGTCCCAAATGCTATGCTGCCGTTCACAGTTTTTTTACCAGTTCACCAGCCTCCTGCAAAACCGGATTTATGAGCAATCATTGCACTGGGTTGCTCAGCTGTGTGCAAGATTTCACAGTGAAAGAACAGCATTATCAGGCTGCCTCAAGCTGGCATGGAGGGCAGTGATGGAGAGGAGTGTAGCAAACAGAGAATCCTCATACAAAACAATGAGTTCAATATGGCAGGTTTTTGGGGGGAGGTGGTAGGTGGGTTTGAGTCAGGATTGTACATACCAGGCAGTGTGATCTTTTCATGTTGCCACCCAAAACTAAGCACTTCAAGTCACGAAGTCTTTTGATGCTGTTCCTAAAAATTGCGTTGGCAATGCAATTTCAGCACTGTGATTAGCTACATCATCAAAACAGATATTTGGTACATGTGGTGCCTTGTAACAGTGAACCTAGGAGTGCTTTATAAAGATATGTGCATTTTATTATCCTCTCATTAAAGATGGAGGAATTGAGGCAGAAAGAGTCAAGACACTTACCTTTGGTCACGGTGAGTACTAGGAGGAGAGCTCAGGTTTGACAAAGGATAAGCTATTAGGTCTCTTTACTTGGTTTTGTAAGAGTTTTACAACATGCATTTTTATTACCTTGGAAACTAAAGTTTTCTATTTATCTGCAGAACTAATTAACAGTGTAAGGTCTCCACTTAATGTGCCACTAGTCTGCCCATGTGTGGCAGAACAAGTTTCATGGGGAGGAGAAGGTAGCTGAAGAGTCATTGAGAGTTGCCAACTTGAGCGTCAGTGATTTTGGGATGGTTTGAGCCTATCAAGTATAGGAGCAAGAATTCACTGGGCATTTCACTAGGAGTCGCTGACAACTTTTCGGGTACCCACATGGTCTGGTATTTCTGATGAGGGCTTGCAAATTAGGAACAACAGGAAAAATAGTGGAAGACATATGGCCCCATGAGGACATAGTCCTCAAGAAGATGGACCTGTGGGAATGGCAGCAATGGAGCAGAGAGAACAGGGAGAAGGCAAAGAAATTTTAATTGCATGAACTCTCTTTCGAAACTCCGAGTTCATAAAATTTCCCTAATGATCAGGAAAAAGCTTTGGAATGAGCCATTTGGATACGTTGCTTCAAAACAATGAAGCCTAAGAATTGAATGTGAATAAGGAAAAAAAAGAAAGGTGAGACAATTACCTTTGATTTAGAGTAGAGAGTATGAGAAATTAATAAACATATTACAACTATAGCCTCATTATTCCAAAGATCTGATGTTCTGGAATTTACACCCTTTAACCCAACAGAAAGGAAAACCCAAGTCCCATGCACTCAGCCTTCCCTTTGGGATGGTGAGAAATGCCAGGGGGAGTCACTCACTTTGTATAAGAGTGTTAGCACCTGCAGCTCTTCTCACATAAGCATTCAACACTCTTGAAAAGCAGGCCTTGAATTTCTCACTCTTATACTAAGGAGAATTGCCTTCAAGCTGCAAAGTGAACACATTCCAACTGCCTGCTGCAAGCATCTTGCAATTTTCAGTGTCAGCTTCTTTAATTTCAAACTTTAATTGCTTTGCAACTTCTTTTTGTAACCTTCCTAGTTCCACACTGTCAAACATCCCTGGACCATCTTTTGCAAATGGATTTGCACCCACCCAGGGAGGAACCATTTTGTGCTGTGAGGGAGGGCTGAGAGTGGCTGACACTTAGGACGCTGCATGGCAGGAATATCTGTGTGTTTAAATACAAGTTAGGAAAGACCTACAAAACATTTAGCTAGGTACATCCACCATACTCACTACCTAGACTTAAGAGAAAACCCAGGGATTAATCAAAGCCTTTCCTCTGAAGTGTGGGCTGCCTTTTTCGTGCCAGAGGCAAGACTTTTTAAGAAGATGCCAGCTCAGTGTTTGGCTGTAGCATCCAGTGCTGCCCCTGACAGACCTCATGGCATGAGGGAAAATACAAGATGGTGTAGAACAAAGAGAAATCCAGAATATACATCACCTTTACAAAAATCCCTTGATACTCTTCAGGGACACATCCAGAAAGAGGAAAAATGTAGGCTGTCGGTTAATACAAAGCTGGTGGTATTTCACTCAGTTCTGTCTTTACAGTTCTTTATCAGGAGCAATCTGGAATGTGAGTTGATGGAGAACAGACTCCAACTGGGACTGACACAGCTTGGCTAGTTTAAATAATGAAGGAATTCCTTCGGTTCTGTTCCTAAACTAGAGAGAGGCTTTAGAAAAGCCCATGCAGTTTTCTGCCCTTATTTTCCATTTTTGTTCAATTCTCCTGGCCCAGGTTCTGTATGAAGATGGAAACAAATCACTTAATGAAAGAAAAGACAGGCTAGAAAAATCTGTAGTTTGATTTGAAAGATTTGAAAAACCCAGAGAAGCAAAACAGCTGCAAGAAAGTCATATCTGAAGCTAACACAAGTTTTCAGTGTGAAGAAAGAGGAGCTGCACTACTACAGAGGGCACTGTCCCTGCCAGCTCAGTGTCTATTCATACTGTAGGTGCAGTGACTAAAAGAAAGACAAAGAATGGTATGAGAGGTCAATAACCTGAAACTTTTAAAGAAGTTGGTGCAAATCACCCTCTTCATGCCTCACTTCATAATCTTTTTCATGGGAGGACAGCAAAAGCCCTGTATCCTAAGGCTGCTGTAATTGTGAGGATATTAAAATTGAGAGACAATTAAACGATGTGCCGATGAAGCAATGAAAACATAGAAGATAGATAAGAACTTAGCTTTTTTCAGCTTACTTAACTTCTCATAAGAGAGAGATCTATAGGCTTGTCCTAGGGCCACAAAGTCACACTGGTACTTGTCTTCACATCCAGAAGGACTTACACTAAGAACAGACGTTATTTCAGGTTTTTTTCTAAAACTGGAAAATCTTTCCTATTTAGCATGACTTCTGAAAAGAAAATAATGTAGTTCACTAGAAAGTGGGAACCCACTCCCCCTGGGTGTTCTTCCTTTCGACTATTTGCTCATACTTCTGTGGGTGTTTTTGCTAACAGTGTCCTTTTCATCAGTGTTCTTCTCTGAAGAGACTCATTCATAATATTCTCATTTGGGTACACAACACATTTACCCCCTTGACACTTCAGAAATCCGCAGTTCCATTCATACCCCAGCACACACATCAGAAGGCTGTTTAAAAAGCCCCAGGAAGTTTGCTCAGACGTGCTATTTTAGGAGACCTGGACTGGGTCTTGGAATTTTACAATATTTAGAGGATTTGGCACCGTGACTGTTTCCACACGAGGACACGTGTGCTGTCAGAGCGCGTACCGTACACCTCGTGAGAGAGGAATAAGCTACCTGGAAGCTAAGCAATAAAGAGGAATGCCTATAAAATGCTTGAGAGTAGCTGTAGTAAATAGTTTGGGGAAGACTGACCCAGTCAGCCAATAGCCTGATCCTGAAGAGAGAGACAGGTCAGGGCTGCAGGGGGCCAACCACAATGCACACGATGGGGACACATTTGCTGTTCCCTACCTGTACCATGCCCTGTGAGGAGGGAGGGACAGTGCATACAGAAGAGGTTAGCTTGTCTGAGGATGGGTTATAACATCATTTGGTGTTAGCTGAAGGGACAGAACTAAACCATCTTATGTTACAGCACTATAAAGCACACAGCTACAAAGCCTGACCTTCCTCTGCACAGCTCCACTAGGCCAGCATATGTGTTATGGTCCTATAATAGTCAGAAGATAAAATAGTTGCCCAGTCTTAGCAAGCCTGAGGAATAAGAATGATGCAGTTTTCTACAGAGCTCCAACATACTTGCTGGCAGTTGCCAACGGCACCAGAGAGGCCCCTTTTTAGTCCATCCTGCTGACCCTGTGGTGAGGAGGTGGCAGTGGACACTCTACTAGCTTTACCCTTCTCATTCGACAGGTAACCTGGGACACCTGCTCAGACACCACTGACTGACTTCAGGGAGCAGCACCAGGTACACTGTTATTAGTAAACAATCATTTCTGCCATTCAAGTTACTCTCCATGGCTCTTTGAGGGGTCCAAGGTTTAGGAAGGATCCATGACTCATCTCAGGCTTGCATATTCTCAGTATTTGCAAGCCCTTAGGAAAGAGGCCTGGCACTATAACTTAGGGACCTATGAGGAATATCTGCAGAAAAATATTTTACAAAGTAGGTAGCTGCAAGTAACCATTATGGCTGGGCTGTTCTGCCTTCTTGGTTTTCAGAGAAAGGTGGTATTTCTCATATGTCTGTTCTCCCATGGGAGCGGGCCATTTGGTCAGGAACTGGCTCAGACTTTAAATTCATGAGACACAGCAATGGGCGATGAAATCCACTGAACAGACCTACATCTTGCAGAAGCATAACAGCAGCTCTTCTCAGCAAAGCCTCTGTAGATTTGCCATTTGCCAGATGACCTCAGAATCCAGACTTTTTACCTTAATAACTTACTTAAAACTCTGACCTCAGTTTTACCCCTTCGAAGGAAAAAGCTTAGCAGGAGACACTCTGGAGGGATACAGCTTGTGCTTCACATATAGAAGAAGTAAGTAGCTTTTCTTTCAGTGACCCTTTGGCAGCCCTTGCACCCAGGTTGGAGATCTCCCCATATCCTGTTGACTGTATTTCACTGGCATGACAAAGCAGCGACAAAGCAGCACATCCTGCCTGAACCTATGAACCTTAGGCCAGACTCTCATCTTTAGTTCCAGGATACATGCATTAACAATGCCTGATGAGCTACCACAATGTGTTGGTGCCTTCATCACTGAAATCTGGCATTGCAGAATATCAGTCTGTTCTCCTGGGATGTGTATCTGAAGGCAGAATCTTCACTAAAAGCTGCTACACCATCAAAACACCATCCACAGCAAAACCAGCACAGATTTTAAACAGAAGCTGTTGGGTTTATTCCAACTTCCTGCAAAGACTAGAGGTGTACTGAGCCTCAGTTTTCAAAGTGGCATCTGGGATCAATGCAAACCTTTGTCACAAGTGGCTTAAGGTGCAAGACTCAGCCTTACCTCCCACCGAGAGCCAGCAGCTGCATACATTTTTGACAGACTGATAGCTGTTTACACAGCAGTAAATATCTTCATACTCCATCTATTTATACTTTCATGTCACTTCAGAATTTTTTATTTTAAATTTTATTTTAAATCAAAGATACCGAGAAGGCTATATAATTCTGTGTGTTACTTCACAGTTTGACAGAGAAAACATGATCTAGGAGGGTAAGAGTCTGAGAAGTGAGATGTGATTGCTTTAGCAGGAAGGTTAATTAAATAAAATTCCTCAAGATCTAATCCCTCCTGCCTAGCTCCCACTTGGCTTTTGTGACTGCTCTGCATGTTTCGATTTACCCACTGAGAAGTCATTGAAGGGGATAAAGGTTGCAGCCCACCTGCCTGATATCCATTGACTTTGAGGAGGATGGGAAAAACATCTTGGAATTATTTTTTCTTCAGTGCTAATACACTTACTAGAAATAAACCTAATCAATGAGTTGGTGACTGATTAATGGGTGCTTTGGCTTTGATGAGCCATCCGAGATGAGAACCTGAGCAATATCTAGATGGTTGTAAACTGGATGAACTGGGGAGGAGAAGTCTTGCACAATTATGTTGTGGTAAAAACAGAACCAGAGACCACACGGCAGAAGAAAACAAAAGGGCTTGAAAATCAGAGAAAACTAGGGGAAAATAAAAAAAGTAGAGAAAAACAAATGGGCTTTTTACATTTTAAGCAATCTATGATATGATCCAGTTTCATCAATAGAAAGATACCCAGGGAATTCCATAGATGTTTTGGTTTTTTTAAAAAAATGCATTTTTACTACATCTTGAGTAGACAAATTCTGCAGCAAGAAATATAATCTTTGTTTTCCAAAATCTTAGCCCTTATTGAGAAATTTTTAAAAACAGTATTAGATCTTAAAGGGGCGAAGCAGATGATCTCAGAGCTGGACCAGCTTCTGACTTACAGCATCCAAAATTATCAAGATTATTCTTCTGCAGATGTGGCCTTAAGCATTTGTAAAATTTACAGCTGTCTATGAATTCCACATCTAAAACTGAAAAATTACAGAAAGGAACCAGTGTGGTGAATCATCACTTTCAAATCTCCCTTGCAAAAGAGGTGTCTCTATCCCTTCCCAAAATGTGAGTCACGGTTCTCTGATATGGGCCAGAAATCTGCCCTCTAGTTCTCAGAAAATGGTGTTTATAGCATACCAGGATCTAATGATTAAGGAATTGCAAGGCCTCTTGGAGAAACAAAAAGGGCTGCTACACCCTGGTTGCAAGCAAATAGCATGACCCCTGGAGAGAAGACGTCCTTGTGGTTGAATGTAGGGATGAGTAAACAAAGATGAAAGGATTGCTCTTGATAAGGCACAATCTCTGTGTTTTCCTTGTGACAACCACGTGCTTCCACAGTTGCAAAAGGAATTCATATGGCAACAGAAGCTTATCAATACGTATTTTAAGTAATTTCCAGGTTTTGATGCATTCAGAAACTTCTTCAAAAGGTGTCTTAGCAATGAAGAACTTCTGTTTCACAAATCAGAGTATCAAGCACGCAGGAAAATCAACTACCCAGGAACCGCTCTCAGCAGGAGCCATGAGAAACGTCTGCCCTGGTACATTACCTACTCCATTAGCCTTCTGAAATTTGATTTGACATTGCAAAAAGGAGTGTGTAGGTACCCTTGTCAGCTCCAGAGGCAGGAGACAGGAATGGCACTTTAATGACCCACTTAAAAGTAATGAAACAGCCATTTATCCTAATTGGAGGAACACTAATTATATCAGAAAGTGGCAGCACTCTTAGATGGCAGAGTGCAAATGATATCTAATCAAAGTTAATGAATAGGTAAAGTATCCCGACAGAGCATCTGTGCATCGCTCACCCATTCCTGCAAACAGAAAGATTAGCCTGTAGGGAGCTGATCTGCAAAGGGAGGTTTTAAAATGGAAGGTTAATTATGGTGGTTGAATACATGTTCTTTGTCTAAAAACAAGTTCACACCATGAGCCTCAAGGGACCTTTTCCCTTTGAAAGAAATGAAAGTGGCTCGAACATGGGGGAACATCCACTGTGGAAGACCTGTGGTGATTACCATGAACATTTGAGGGACTCGCAGTCTTCATTCTTGGGATATAAAGAGGAGGTTCAAGACAGCCTTTGAGTAAAGACACCACTGCTGCTAAACCACAGGGGTAAATCTTATGCTGAAATGTCTTTGCTTTCTTTCTAATTGGCTCCCAGCAAGCAGAAGAGAGAGGCCTCTGGCACTGCTGCTGGGAGGGAAAGGTCAATTCCAGCATCTTCACAGCCAGTTTGGAGCACAGCAGAAGTGTAGGGCCCTGGGCTAGCACAAAGCACCTCACAAATCCTTCAGCCTCAGTCCTTAAGGACAACAATGGGGCCGCTTAAGCCAGGCTCTGAATGAAACCTCATTTGCTCTGCATTGGCCAGGAGAAGGGTGGTTGGGATACAAGGGCTGGGAATGGACATGAAATGAGGAACAGTGAAAAGGTCCTGGAGAGTGCATTGGAGCTTAGCACTCCTGGAAGAGGAGATTATTATTACAAGGGGAATGTAGGGGTCTTGCCTTCAGCAATCACCTAGATACACCAATGCATTTGTAGGAAAGTGAGCTGGGCTTTCTATGAGCTGCTCACTGACAGGATCCCAACAGCTACGAGAAAAAAAAAAAAGAAAGAAAAAAAGCTTTGACACCTTTTAAAAAAACCTCTAATGAGGAATAGCAGTGAATTGACAAAGTTGAAACCTCTGCCAATGAAAGAAAGTCATCAAAATTTGCTCCTGTGAGCAAGGTACAATGTTAAAGTCAGAAAACATTTACCCTCAAGCCACATTAGTCAGAGCCTTAAAATATTAGCAGAATTGGCTGTATGGAAACCATGTGAACAGCACGGGTTTTGTATACTGAAGATGCCAAGTAAACACACAAGTCTTGACCAAACAAGTCCTGCACTGACAGCTCATATGAAAAAAAAAAAAAAGAAGCCATGAGGGATATAATAAAACTTAAATGTGCTTCCAGCCAAAAAAACAAAACAAACCTCAACAACTCAGGATAAAAAGACATTCACAGCCTCTGAATGCTTACTGAGATTAGACATAAAAGCCTCTTCAACTTATCTTGAGTTGTGCTTTCCTCTTAATGTCAAAGGGTACCCTGCTGCATAGGAAGATGTTTATACCCTCTCATGGGAAGCCAGAGGCTTCAGATAAGGGAGTGTCTTTGGAAGAAGAGCGCTTTAAAGGCTCGGGAAGATAGCCTTTATTATCAGCCAACCCTCTATTAGGTTGGTGAGATTTCTGTTTGATTTGGCTGCAGTCTCTAGCCTCCAGTTCCTGCCCAAGCTTTTAAAATAGAACAAGATCTCCCTGCAGCTGAAAAAGGGTGAAGGGTGGAAGATGTAAATAGCAATTAAAGCAAAAATCTTGCTTTTAAAGAACCCTCCCCTAACAGATACTCTTGCTCTTCCCCAGTGGCCAACATTGGCAGGTTGACAAAGCCAAACAGGCTACACAAACCAGCTCAAGTTAAATGTAACTTGCTCAGCTATTTCAAACTGCAGATGACAACACAACCCTGACATCACCCTTTTTTGCTCTCATGATTAGAGGCAATTCAATAAAGGACAGATTTCTGGACTGGGGTTCATGAGTGCTGGGGGCTGTCCTGGCTTCCTCACCAGCCTGCTAGGGTATCTCTGCTGCTTTACCTTTCTGAAGTATTTTTGAGATTTTTTGAGACCTATAGATAAGAAGTTCTGGATTAAGTATTACTGTATATCCTTACTATTGGTGGTTTGTGTTCCATATAGTTTGGTAAGACTACATAGACAAATAAAATGGCTAAGCAAACCAAACTTGGTTTGCAGAATAAGAACCCCCCATATTCCTTCCTTCCCATCACAGAGCAGCCCTGTCAGGCTCATGCTTCTCAGGAACTGAGTGGGCTCAGCTCCCATTTTCTGTTCATGTTTTGTGACCTTCCCTCACCTGTGTCTCAGTTTTTCACTGTGCTGTTATAAATCATGACTTTCTTGTCTCTCAGCACTTCAATCAATACATAAAATGTCAGATCAGATAACTGGTACTCTCTCAATGCACACTAATGTAATTTCATAATGTGATTTCACTTTTCAGAGAAAGAATCAGAAAAGCTATTATTGGAACAGGAAGAACCAGGTAATCAGTCAAGGACACTTTAAAGGCAAAATTCTTTGAGTTTTGAGTATATTTGGCTTTGGATTACACACAGGTGGCTTCTGTGACTTCCACTCCATTTGCACATGCTACAAACCAAAACTATTCCAAAACCTAAACACTTACACAACTGATCTTGGACAAAGTATCCACTGTGATACCAAAGTATCACCGGATGCTAAAGTGCCATTACCTTAGGAGATCAGTGAGGTCATGAAAGTATTTCAGCATCTGTGATTTCTTTTTATATAGCATTAGAGTCATATGGAAGTTGTCATGCTGCAGCCCATTGTTTTTTGTCTCATTTCCAACCAATATGTGACATATGGGATGAATCTGAGCTGACAACTCCAAGCATGATAACACTATACAGAGATCTTGAAGAGCTGCAAAGTGCGAGGTGTGAAATGGAATCAGCTACAGAATTTTGGAGAATAATTAAAGAATTCATATAGGAAAAAAAAAAAACATCCAAAACTCATGCTGTTGTTTTGAATCTGTGCTCCAACGGAACACAAATCCAAGGTGCAGACAAGAACCAATCTCAGTCCTTCTGCAGTGACAAGATGAGGTTCTACTCATGTCTCTGCACATTTCCTCTCCATTTGCTCATGGCCAAATCATCCCCTCTGTGTTAGGAGACAATGAGATTTTTCAGTTGGGATTCTAGGGAGGCTGGCTTCAGTAACTAGGAAGTCCCTTTCAGGAGTAGATTAGGAATGCCTGGGTGAACTGTTGACACTTTTTGCCATATAACAGCAGTCTGTTAGATGTCAGCTCAGGAGTACTTTGTAAACTTTCCTCAGTTCCATGAATGATCAGCATTATCCTCCCCCCATTGCTCAGACTTGAGAGCACAGAGAAACTGAACAGTACAAGTCATGGGAAAAGTCAGTCTGGGCCACAGTTGCAATCCTTATGTTTCTTGCTTTAACTTGGACCATCCAAAATCTTTTGAAAGAATTATCAAATAGTTCCATTTTCGCTCAGCTGCGTCACTGAACTCAGTTTTTGCCCAAGGACTGGGTGGAGACACTGAACACCTCAGTGAGAAATACAAGCAACTTTCTGTGATAGCAGTTTCACTGTACGGTCTTGATGACCTGTCTCTTTGCAACTTGTAAAAGCTTTTGCTTCATAAGGAGGGAGGTCTGGTTGAGATTAAAAAAAGGCATTGCATTGCACAGTTATTCTTATAATGCCTCTAATCTCCAAGTGCCTTTGCCAAGGAAAATATCATAAACAGGTTTTGTGTGAAACATGGAAATAAGCAAAGAAGCAGAACTAAGTATTACTGGGATAGACAAATCTGAGATGAGAAGGAAATTGCAAACAGAAATTAAGGTATGTAGCAAGGGAAATGTGGACATCTTGATGAGAATCAAAACTGCCCCAAAAAATTCACTGAAACCAGAGTGATTACAGATATTTTTAAGTGCTGATAAGCTGAGTAGATGACAGCACTTGAAAGAAGTTGTAACTTTCCTAGGAAAAAAGAAGGAAAGAAAGTAAAGGATTCTGGAGACCTAGGCATTTCCACATAGAATGATCAGCAATATGGGAGAAAGAAGTGCATTTTTCTTCAAATTCTCTGGTGATAAAATTGAGTCCAGGTTTCACTGGAGCTGGATTTCCTCTATAGCCTCTGTTTGCAGGGACTTCCATTGCCAAGAATCAGGTACTCATGACAGAGCTGAGAAGTCTGGGTAGATACTGGTTTTATTTGCTACGTGAAAAAGTGTGGAAGGTGACTTCACCTTGAGGTGACAGAGATAAACCAGACACCTTGGACACTGTTACACAGAGACAACTTAATGTCGATGTGTGTCTTAAAGCAGAAAAGGTTATGTCGGCAATTTGACACAGGCATACCTGACATTCTTCTCAAATTGGAGAGAAAAGACCAGCCTGTGATTTATAAAAGGGTAGAAAAAGCTGCACAAAGGCCAGGGGCAGGAAGGGATCAAAGTCTTAAACAGAACAAGCTTTCCTTATCAGCTTGAGGCTTTTGTTTGTTTGTTTGTTTCAGAAAATATTTAAAATACTAATTTCTAGCAAAAATAATATTTTCAGAATTGTCTTCTCAAAAAAATGAACCCTGGATTAAAGAAGCTTCAGTTTTCATGTCTTTTTTTCCTCTTCTTTCACTTCTTCAGTGGCAAAATAGAAAGACTTAGAGAGAGAAAAAAGAGAAAATGTTGAGCAGCCACGAAGAAAGTTGGACATTTTCTGTATAAATGCTGGTGAAATATTTTGAATTTATAAAGTGTTTGTGCACCTGAATAAAATCACAGTAGTAAGAGTTGAAACAAACAATAATCCTGGAGGTCTGAGTCCCCAGATTCAGGTATCACTCAGCATCAGCTCAAAAACAGAGCACAATATGATTGTTTATTTCTTATTGTCTCTCCAGCTTTTCTTTTTAAAGACGACATTTTCAGGAGTACAGAGCTCACTGTTTCTTATTCCTGCCTGGTTGCCCTACACTGAATGGCAAGCAGAACAAAACTAGCACTTGCTACTGCCAATCAATGGTCAGACATGACTAAAGACAGTAATTTCCAGGGCTGATAAACAGGGTTTATTTCATTAAATGGCTAAATGTCTTGTATTTAGAGTTTTCTAGTTCAGCCATGTTCTGAGGTTTTCACTGAAAACTCAGGCCTCCCAAATATTGTAGTTTCTGATGACTCCATGCTCACTCCAGGCCCGGGACTCTGTTAATTCTCTCCAGGCTGCTGGAAAGACAAGGTACAACAGCAGTCAGTCAGAAAGACACAGTTATTTTCATCTCTCATGCAGCTGATATCTGAGAAGAACATCTCAGTGGGGCCCTAAGGGCAACAATAAATTTGATTTATTGCAGAAACTGCTTTCTCAGACAAGTTGCTCTCTTGGCAAAATTTAGAACAAATTCTTTAACTATAAATGCTTGGGAAAGGTTTTGACTTCCCATCTCACTTCAATAAATATTGTTTGCGTTGTATTTTGTGTGACCCCCTCAGCCCCCCAGCAACAACACTTAACATTATTTCCTGAAGGCATGTCAATCTGTTGCCCTCATTGTTCATAATGTCAATAATTATTATACAAACACAATATTGAAGAGTTATTTCAAATCCTCATTGACTTAAGTACCAACAGGAAGAGGAAACTGGGGCAGGAAAAACCTGCAATTACTGTTATGCATTCCCAGTAACATCAGTCACACCGCATCAGTACACTGTCTTCCTTGTTCTTCTCTCTTCTCCTCGGATATCCTCTGGCAGAGCCAGCTCAGAGAACAAAAGCTGGATTGGACATTCGTAAGAATAAGAATAGTATCTAACAGTACACTAGCTAATGAAAAATGTCCAAAGATATCAACTGTCATGCTCCAAGGGGATAAACTAATTGTCAGCTGTGGTCACAGAAAAATAGCTTCCCCACCCTCACCTATACAACGCTTCAATGTAATTACAGTGGGAACACAATGAGCATTTAAACCTTTCTTGAAACAGCCGCAATTGGAAGCAGTGGTAAGAAAAAAACTTGACCAGACAACTTACTCACCTCCTTTTTACCTATAGCAGTACAAAAAAACAGACAGCGTAGCCATCCAGACCAAGGTAATAAAGGAATTTTGGCTTTCCACTTGAAATGCTGGCAGATGAGCCACATGTGGCTGTTTGCTGAAATTCATGCCAACACATTGATGAGTGTCTGTGAAGTTACTACAGTTGCTTTGCAGCATATTGTCTGCATATCCACCAAGGGCCCATATTACAGTTCTGCACTCACAGTTTAATTCTAATTGGTTTAATCACTGGTCCTGCAAGGTCATACTGCCTTCATTAAGTCTGGCAGTTCTTTCTAACTCAACACATTAAAGTCCCCTACCCAACAGAACAGTAATAGACACTCTCAGAGGCACATGTACAACTCAGCTCCACTACTCTGTCTCTACATTTGTCCCTTTTATTCCTTCAGTCAATATTAAATACATTTCTGAGTAGCCAATTCTATCTCTGCTGCATTTACCAGGTAGATAGAAGGATTTATCTGGCTGCCAGTGCTATAAATTTAACCCATTATCTGAGAATTAGGCTTGTCTTTTGATTTCATACATCATTTTTAATAAGAATAATCATGCAATCACAGTGGAGATGTAATTTATGAGATGGTGCCTTTTCCTGGAGCTCTGCAAGTTCTGAATCACAATATGTAAGTTAATTGTATATTATATATATTATGGCTCTAATTCTTTCATCTATTCTTCTCTGGTAATACCCTCTCCTTCCAGAGTTGACCTTATATTTATCTGTGAATCCTGGAAAATCCACAAAGGGCTGCAGAAGCAATACAGAACTAAAAATGCTGGACAACCAAACTATCTGCCTTATCTTTTCAATGTTGCCCTATCTGTAATATTGCAGATATTAAGCAGATACAATGTAGTGCCTGACAGTCTTCCCTCTTGAAGGGAACATTCATTGGGGTACATATTTTGGTAGAGAAGGATAGGTGGGAGAAGATTTAGAGGTACAAGAACTAAGTTCTCAGTTTATGGCCCCAAGTATAAAAAGGCTTTCTAAGGAAGCTCCAAAATGCATCCTCAGGGAGTTCTGATTCTACGTTCATCTAATGTATATTGAGAGGTTTTTCCTTGTCAGCCATCAAAAGAATGGGCACATCTGGGCTGTGTGGCTGGTGTGGTGCAACAAGAGAGAAGGCCCGGAGAAGGCAGGCAGGCCATCACATGCTGTCCCAAACAAAATCTGTGCACCACCTTCAAACCCGGGTTTAGATGGAACAAACCACAGCAGCAGAATCTGGAGGTGACGAATGAATTGGTATAATGTGGCCAGACACCATGTAAGGGAAAAAAGGCCAGACTTTCTTAGAAAGCTGGAAGTCAAGGATTACATTTTTAGAAACTAATGTAAACCTGAGCTTCCTCAAGTAAAGCATGCTGATGTGTCTCAAAGCTTCAGCTGGCCTAAACACTGTAAGTACTGAAAGAACAAGATTTTTAAATTTTTTAAAAACATTCTCGACTTTTATGACCAGATGTAACCTTTAAAGAAATCTAGGGTTTTGCCTGCTTATTTATTTTTTATTTTTATACACACACTTACATATGGGTATATGATAATACAGCTTCACCAGAAAAACTGTTTCCCATTTAATTTCTTCTTACAGGAAAGGATGACTGTAAATTCCAGGGTCAGAGAGGCTTTGTTCAAAATCTAAATCAAAGGATGCCTCTGATGTGTAAGTACAGAGGTGTGTAAGACAACTGCTGATCTCTAAGAACAAGAGTAGATCACCTGTATTTCCTAACCTCTGCATTTACATACTGGAAGATTCTGAACTGGATATCCAGTATTTTAGTTTACAAAGAGCACATAAGGTTTACAACATTTTTCTTAACATGAATATTGCACACAAAGCAGTATTACCAGGTGTCCTAGGTGAGTGCTGCTTTATGCCATAGACTAAACCTCATGCCTTTTCCTGTTAGAAACTACATGCACAAAAAAATGGGAACAACAGATTAGTCAAAGGAATTTAGTTTTCCCAAGCCAGCACACAGCCAAGGGCTGACTGTTAGGAGGAAGATGAATTGGATTTGAAGCATCATCATGAGGAAGACAAGAGACAAGGGCTGGGCTCAGAGCCCAGGTCCCAGGGACCACTGTAACCACTAATTTAACCCTATTGTGACACAGGTAGCCAGTTACCCAGAGAAGGTGGTGCTCTGGCCCTAAAAGGCAACTACTAAAGTCCTTTGTACAGGATGACTTCCAACAGAAGTCAACATTGGGTTATGGTTTAATTTCCCACTGCATGCCATACCACAGCACAGAGATACTTGTGGGAGCTGAGTACTGAAGGCCAGAGCCTGTGTTGTCCCAGCTGGATTCCTTTGGTGACTAAGGGGAGCAGAGCACATATCGCGGGTAACCTTTTCCTTTGCTTGGTTAAATATAAAGATTCATGGAAGCAAAGTAGCCCCTTTCCCAAGCTTGCTGCCTCAAAGAGGAAAGAAATACTTCACCTGTTCCCGTGCTTTTCCAACTTTCCCATGTTATTCCAGTTTCAAGTTTCAATCTGCTTGTATGTGAGTTAACAAGACAAAAGGAGACTATACTGCCTTGGTAGCCAAGAAGACATTGCACCTTTGAAAACCTTCAGAGGGTGATGTTCCAAGTTAGATACGATTTGATGCTCCTAAATTAGGATCTTGGGCTCTCTGCACATTCACTGGGAAAAGACACACATGCTTCCAGAAGGTTGTGCCTGGATTGAATGTGTGAAGAAGACAACAGGAGTACATCTCAGATTACTATTACATAGTAGCTTCCTGTCCCACATTTAATTTGGAGGTTTTCTGCAGTGAGGAGAGAGGGATTTCAGGCAGGACACCTCAGTCCAGGATGCATGTACTTCTTATGTCAGCAGTCAGCTCTAGATGCTGCATCCATACCAACAGGCTGGAGCTCCAAGATCTCACTTTACTGAACTAATTCATTATGTGGCAAACCTTGGTAGCTGGGAGTCTAATTTTCAGTTCAGGTCATCAGCTACAGATCAGCCACTGTTCTACAGAGAAAAGACTGAAGAGATTGAATCTTTTGACACAATTCCACCCTGTCTTCCCCATCTCCCCTCCCGCTGTATAAGAGGTTACAAACAAGAGTTGTACCTAGTTCAATACACTGAAATGTGCCTTCAGATCCTCTGAAGTAAAAACAAACCAATCTGAGAGCTGTGATAGCTTTGAGGAAATCTGTATTCAGTCAGGCACACCTAAATGTAAAAACATGAAGAGGCTGTGGCTTCCTCACTGTCTGGGTTTCCTAAGGAAGGGTGGATCCAATTCCAGATAACATGGACTTGGGTGGAGGGAAGGGGGAAGACTCTAGCAGCAACAACATCTGGCATGAATCTTTGCTTTTCTGATCCTAAAATACAATGTGAAACCAGAGCAAGCATAGACACTGAAGACTCCAGCAGGGTTTCACATCAATCAGCCTTTTCAGGCTAAAATGTATCAAAAAACAGGAGCAAGACAGCAAATGATAGACATCAGGACAATTTCTAAGCTCTTGCATAGTCAGAAGAAAAAACAGTTTTAAATCCACAGCCCGTACATTTACAGTCCACCTCAGGAGCTCACCCCAACCCTGCACTGTTCCCAGACCCCAGGTGGCAGAGGAGGGGATAATACAAACAGTAGCTACCTTTGGGTAATAAATAATACTTAAATAAATGAATCCCATCAGCTCTCCTCCACTTAACATGGGGCTCCAAGAGGGCTGTACACAAGCAGCAGGGATTCTTCCTCAGCAGGGTCTCTTTGCAGGCAGTAGCAACTGCAAGGATTTGAGAAACGTGAGCACCAGGAGGGAGCTGCTCTTGGTTGCCCAAAGGAGGGGGAATAACTTGCAGCACAATGACAATGAACAAAAGGCAAATTTAGACCTGGCATCAGACAGATAAATTGCTGAGAGTTCTTATGACTGGAGGCTAATCCTCAGGGATTGCACAGCCCAGTACCCCCCTGCTGCACAGGCCACCACATCTGCTTTGCTGCTTGAGATCAATCCCTCCCTCTGGTCAGAGGACTGGGAGAGATATAATAGTGGGTCTTATTTAAGCTCTGTGTCTGGAAACACACACTTAAAAAGCATGCACAAAATGGCATAATCAGCCCCTCTGAACTGGTTGGCCCCTTGCAGTGTGATAACCAGATCTTATCCCTTAAGATGCGTGGTCAGTCACTGTAAGGAAGCTGGAGCTGAGCTGGAAAAGGGAACTTGAAGACAAAGCAAGGGTGGAGTTCATCTTGTAAGGTGGATTGTGAAAAGTGCTACAGACCTCCTAGCAATCAAGTATATTTGGCTTCTGTTTCACTATTATAGGTTAAGTGTTTTGTCTTTTTTCCCCCCATGTTTGAATCAAGCAATTTTAAAGCTAGGTGTAGGTACTTTGAATCATCTACACATTTCAAATTAATTATTTTAAAGGCATCATGAAATACAATCACAAAGTACTAAAAATGATAAATTAAATGAGAGCTTATATGTCCCTACTGTGCTTGCCCATTTATAAAAATACTGAAATAATGATAACATTAAACGTCAGTTTATAACAATAGTAGTTTAAGACTGGAGCATATTATTCTAGGTTTTATATATTTAAAAGAAGTATGAATTTAAACGTAAGTGCATGGTGTTTCTTTGAGAACACCAAAACAGAAGCAGATCAGGCAACATTTTACACTTAACCAGGGTGAAGTTAAAAATTAATCAGCTTGAATGCCAGTAACTTCTTAGCTACAAAAATCCAAGTATGTATTCGGAACAACCAAAGAATTCAAGCACATACACACAGTTTCAGCTACATGTACACACCATTACAAATACTTAATTCACCTTCTGAATTTTGAAACATCTATGCTGGGCAAAGTTATCAGCTTCTGTATTCAGGAGACAAATAGAAGTACAGATTTCTACCTCCCTTCTCCGCTGCCTACAACAAACCAGCATCTGGAATAAGCCAAACAGGCATACTCACATTCTGCTTTTAGAGATGGTCTCAGTTCTGATTTCCTCCTGCTCATTCAGGAGGCAGTTCAGTCCCCATCCAAAGTCGTGACTGGTGACAGCCAAACTCTCTGCACTGATGTACCTGCAAACCTGTATAACAGATGCCAAGTGGAGTATATCAAAGTTATAGCACTAAAAGCTACCTGGATGTACTAAGTTACTGGTCATCTTGAACAAGTACCTACAAGACCTGCTATGCCACTCAGACACATACAGGTCTATGGGACCGGATGGAATCCCTCCAAGGGTACTGAAGGAGCTGGTGGAAATGCTCACTGAGCCACTTTCTAGCATTTACCAGCAATCCTGGCTAACTGGGAAGGTCCCAGTTGTCTGGAAGTTGGCAAATGTGACTAAACCCATCTACAAAAAGGGCTGAAGAGTCTTTGAAGAACTACGGGCCTGTCAGTCTGACCTCATTGCCAGGGAAGATCTTGAGGCAGATCAACTTGGTTGTCATCATATGGCACACACAGGACAATCAGGGGATCAAGCCCAGACAGCACGGGTTGGTGAAAGGCAGGTCCTGCTTGACCAACATGACCTCCTTCTATGATGAGGTGACCCACTCAGTGGATGAGGGAAAAGCTGTGGATGTATCTACTAAGACTTAAGTAAAGCCTTTGACATCATTTCTCACAGCATTCCCCTGGAGAAACTGGCTTGGATGGATGTACTCTTCACTGGGTAAAAACTGGCTGGATGGTGGGGCCCAGGGAGTGGTGGTGAGTGAAGTTAAGTCCAGCTGGTGACCAGTCACTAATGGCATTTCCCACAGCTCTGTAGTGGGGGTCAGTCCTGTTTAATGTCTTTATTGGTGATCTGGATGAGGGGAGTGAGTGCATCCTCCATCAGTTTCCAGATGACATCAAGTTGGGTGGGAGTGTCAATCTGCTGGAGGGCAGGAAGGCTCTACAGAGGGATCTGGACAGGGTGGATCAATGGACCAAGGCCAATTGCATGAGGTTCAACAAGGCCAAGTGCTGGGATCTGCACTTGGGTCAAAAAGCCCCAAGCAGCACTATAGGCTCAAGGCACAGTGGCTGGAAAGAGATCCAGAGGAAAAGGACCTGGGGGTGCTGGTCAGCACTTGCATGAGCCAGCAGTGTGCCCAGGCGGCCAAGAAGGCCAATGGCATCCTGGCATATATCAGCAATAGCATGGCCATCAGGCCCAGAGCAGTGACTGTCCCCCTGTACTCGGCACTGGTGAGGTCACACCTCGAGTGCTGCATGCAGTTCTCTGGGGCCCTCACTACAGGAAGGCTATTGAGGTGCTGGAGCAGGTTCAGAGGAAGACAATAGAGCTGGTGAAGGGTCTGGAGCACAGGTCTTATGAGGAGTAGCTGAGGGAGCTGGGGTTGTTTAGCCTGGAGAAAAGGAGGCTCAGGGGGACCTTATCACTCTCTACAACTCCCTGAGGTTGTAAGCAGGTGGGAGTCAGTCTCTTCTCCCAGGTAACAAGGGACTGGACGAGAGGAAATGGCCTCAAGTTGCACCAGGGGAGATTTAGATCAGCTATTAGGACATTTTTCTTCACAGAAAAGGTTGTCAAGAATTGGAACAAGCTGCCCAGGGAAGTGGTCAGTCACCATCTCTGGAGGTATTTTAAAGATGTGTCACTTTAAGGACATGGTTTAGTGGTGGGTTTGGCAGTGCTGGATTGATGGTTGGACTCAATCATTTTAACAGTCTTTTCCAACCAAAATGATTCTGTGATTTATTGCAGGTTCCTGGAAAGCAGCCTTTTCAAACACTGGTATTTTCAAGTGCACAGAAGTTTACAATTCCCTAATTAAACATCAATCACCTTACACACGCTATTGTCTGCAACTCTGTTTCACGCTTATTACTCCAAGATCATAAAAGTTATTGTATTCTCAAATATTGTGGTTTACACATATTTTCAAGACATTTACTCCCTCTTATGTAGTGTACAAGAGTATTTCAAAGCAAATAAGGATTCTCTCTTTCTCCTGCTGTCTTAACTAAGCTAACTGAAGGTTATATATCTAAGTTATCCAGTGTACCTACTGAGCCTGTCTCAAATTCTTGCATACAGGCTTGAGTGCCTTGCAGTTAAAATGTATTAGTTCAAGTCCCAAAATGCTTCTCAGCTGCAAATGAGGAGAAAGCCAGATTAACACTTCAGTGATAGTTTCTTTACGACACCTTATTTTGGTAAGCCATCTTTCCCCAGTCTTGTTATTTCACATATTCAAACTTCTCTTGAAAGTGATACCATCTAGAGATATCGGAGGACAGTTCGTTCAATTCTCATTCAACAACAGCATGGGAAATATTAAGCAAGGTGGTTTAAAAAGTCCTTATAGAATTGAGAAAGTAGCAGATCTTACCTCCTGGCAAGCCACTGTAATCCGAGCACTTTTCAATTTTATGTTGTTTTGCTTAATATTTCCTGAATTACTTCTTTTAAGTTACTTTGTGTGAAGGTAATGCTACACAAAAGAAGGTGAAAGTAAGTTATTATTTGTCATTTATGTTACAAAATTCATAATACCCATCTTTCTGAAAATTATACCCTTTCAGTGCTATGCCAAATAAAACACCCTCATATTATGTAACTACCTACTGCTAGTAGTATTCAAACTTCAGTTTGTGTCAGTTTAACAGTTCTCCCTATTTCTGCCCTATTTTGTAGTGTAACACTGCTGTGAAATCTTAAAAAGCTGACATATTATACTCCCCAAATGTAAATAAAGCTTCTCTAATAAGAAAGGATCAAAGAGGTTATGCTACACAACAACAGAAGCTGTATTTCAAGAACTCGAGACAAATGGGAATCAACAAAAGGAGAGGAAGGCCTGCTACATGCAGTTTTATGACAGAATGAGTTACATTTGGCACTTAACAGATTCAGTACCATGTCAGGAAAGAAATCAAGCTGTTAGGACATCTAAGAAAAGCCCAAAAATGTACGATCATATGAGACAGAACCCTAACTAGGAACAGAGAATAGACGAAAAGGTGTGACAGCCACCACGAATTCATGTTCCATTAGATTGAAAAGAACATTTTTTTAGGAAAAAGATTTGATGTGCAGGCCAATTGGAAAATATTTGGGACAATATTATCATATATTATAGAACAGATATTTAAAATATAAATTTTAAAAACATAGATTTAAAAATATATATTGAATCAGACTATTTTTGTAACAAAAAGTGAAAGAGAGTATCTGGCCTTGTACTGCAGAACGGCTTCAGCAGAACTCTCTGCTCCAAGCAGTGCTAAACCTGCTTTCTGTGCTGTCAGTCTTTTTAGGACTGAGTTCACATGCCTTCAGTGGCCTATTTCTGTTCATTTTTACCTGGACTGTAAGAACATCCAGAGGTTCTGCTTTTGCACATAAACATCTCTCCTCAAAAGCAGATTTTGGGCCAAACGCTAAGGAATTTTTACGAGAGCCAATAACTCAGCAGTTGTGATACCTCTCTTTCTTATACTAACACAGCTCAAGTAACTCCAATTAACTTACTTGTGATTTATACCACTAAAGTGAGAGATGAATTATTACCCCAGCACGCAACACACTGAAGGGGTTTTTTATTACCAAAGGGAAGGGGAGAAGAGGTGGCTGATGCAGTTGCTGCCCCTCTGCTCCTCCCACGCTGCAGGTACCTCGTGGTTCCTCTGACAGCTCCTGAATGCTGCTGTTACAGCAAGGTGATTTCAGGTGACCTGCTCCTAGCGTTGGGTGAGGGTAGACAAACAGAGGTGCCACCTCGTCCGTCATACCCAGCCAAGCTGTCCTTCATTTGTCCTGAAAATGACTTCAAATACATGTAAACTCAGTAATAGTTTCAGCACATCACCCATCTTAAAATTTAAACCATGACATTTCCTATTATTGAATAATATTTTAAAAATACTGTTGTATGCAGAAGACATGGCTTAGGTCAAATTTTTAAGAGCCTGCCATTAGTCAGTGTGTATTTTAGTCACACTGTTTTCCAAGGATCAGGGTACTGTAATACAGCCCACATTAATAATGAGTCAGTTACGAATAATCTGCTGCTTTCCTAAACCACAGAGAAACGTGCTAGAATTGCTATTACAATAAATCTACAGACAATTTTGGTTAAGGCTTTACAAGGGTTTAAGAAAGTTTGTTTAGGTCTCAAAGCAAAGCCATCCATCTGCCCTAAAGACTCACTGCTGGAAGAGTTCAACTTCTAACACTACCACCATTGTGGCCAGGCCACAGCAAGAGAGCAAGTGTTAGCCCTGCTGCTTTTAAGAAGATAGATCAGCATCAGTTTTAAATTAATGGTTTGGGAACTAGATTCAACATACATTTTTAACTAACAGAATTTAAATAAAAGCAACAACCAGCTGCTGTTCACTTGGAATATGTCTATCCATTTGCAGGTAAAATGACATTGGTCAAACCCTAAAATAACGGAATCCAAACCCAAGCTGGACATATTACCTTTAATACATTTCAGGTACACCAAAATATCCAAAATTATGTGTCTCCAGGAAACACCTGACTCCATGGAACTTTCTTAAGTGGAAACTTTAGGAAAAACACTTGGAATACAGGCTGCCATGCCAACTAAAAGCAAACAGTAAAGTCAAGAGCCCTTGGTGTGTAAGACTACTTAGTATTCAGACGTTATAGCACAGTAGTACCTAAAAACTGCAGCCTCTCTAAGCTGTGCATGATCTATGTTACAGGCTCTCCACACCTCAGAGGCCTTTTTCTGATAAAGTGAGTGAATAAATAGTCAAAGGATAACACCATTAAAGTGAGGGTAGTTCTGCCATAGTGACACTGGATCCAAATTCATGAGTCTGCAGAGATCTGTTATGAGGAGAAGCTATTGCCTTTCTTCCAGACTATAACTTCTACAGACTGAGCTTTTTATTGCTAAGGCAGGAGTTGTTTCGCGTTGTGGGAATATGCAACACTTAGTAGGATGGTGTCCCAGCTCACTATCATAAATCAAATGCTAGATGTACAGGCACTTTAGATGTTATTGGCAGAAATAAAATTTAATACAGCTTGCCAGCATGTGGAAAAAATTTAAGGTCCAATTCAATGAAGTCAGTGTGATTTTGGCCTGAATCACCCATCTGCTACCTATATTAAGTAGTATAACATTCTTTATATAAATAAAATATATTCAATTTTTATCATGTTTGACATTTCTTACAGTGCTAGAATTTTTGTCATTTGTCAACCTGTATTTTTAGAGCTCTCTTGGACTGACTGCCAGGACTCCATCTGGTAAAATGAGAGGTGTTCCTGATTCAAAGCACTTCAAAGGAATTCTCCCACATCAATTAAAAAAGATCAAGTTAAAGTGATTACGGGTGATTGCAGAAAGATGGATTTTAATTTTCTTTAAAAACATAAACAGTGGAACAGTAACTTAAAACTCCTTTACGTTACTTCATCAGCTACCTACTCACCTACCAATACTTCATACGAGGTAACCGCATTCCAAGTGATTACTGAGCCTGATGTAATATTTTAGAGGACTTAATGTAAATTCTTGTATCATTCTTTTTAAACTAATCAATGTATTACCCACAATCTAAATGTGATTATGACCTGAAAAACACAGACCCTAAGGACAATACAGATAACTAAGGTATCTAATACATTAAATATCTTTTTTTTTTTTCCCCTGGGTGAAGTGAATTTGAAAGAATTGGTCTCAGATGTAAGCCCCACTTCCAGGGAGATTCTGGCTTGTATTTTTTATTCCTTAAGAAAGCATACTAGCAAACTTAAGACCCATAAACAGGCAACTGTCTTCCTACATAAAGTTTCTTTCCTTCCTTGAATAATCAAAGAGATGTCACTTTAAAGACACTTCATATGTTCAAGTTGGTGTAACGTCTTTCCTAGAAATCTCACCTGTCATGTCTCAAGATACATGTCATCACTGACAGAGCAATTCCCAAACACCCCACCGTGGATTATCCATAAAGTTCTGCCTCTTGTAAAGCCAGGACCATGTTACTTCATGGAGTAAGCACCAGCCAGTGCCAGTGGTAGGGCCCTTAGCCCACCTGGGCAGCCTACAAGAGAAGTACCACACTGAGCCACACTGTGTAGTGTGCACACACCCATATTCCCTATGCAATCCCAATGCATGGGAGGACCTCAGTGACAGCAAATCAGTTAATGGAAATTGGAGTATTTTAGGCTCATCAGTTATCCTTGGGACTTGGTTGTCATTGGCAAGTCTTTGAGAGATGTCTCAGTAGGATGTAATGGTTCTTGTTAAGATTTCATGGAGTGGAAAAGAATCCCACCTCTCCTTGCTTGCTCCTAGTAGCTGGTAAAAACTTAATTATTAGTATTTATTTATTTCTCTCCTGAATTTTCTGGGGATAGAGTAATGCATAGCTTCATCAGCCTTTACCTCTCACTGGAACAAACTCCTATGCCCTTCCACTCTCCACAGCTTGGATTTTAGAGTCCACACATGAACTGACATAGATGCAGTGCACACACACACACACACACACACACACACACATACACACACACGGTGCCATGTCCATAAGTATTAAATTTATCTAAGTCCATGATTGCTGCTTGTCCAGCTACTGATATGGAACGGATGGAGCAGTTAGCAGGGGGACAATGGCAAAGTCACAAAAGGCAAATACAGCAGTGATCCTGTTTACTAGCCAAGTACATGAGTTCGCTTCAAGCTTTTCTAAGAGCACATTACATCACAACTCCTTATCTGCCCCGTTTTTTCACTATTAGCCTTTAAGAACATAGAAATCATAACAGAAATATAACATTAATACCTGTCGCTTACCTCACCATTATAAAACCAGTTATTAATATAAGCAGTCAAAAGTGGCTTCCTCACCCAAAACACAGGATGGAAACCTGGCTTAGGAAAAAAATTTCAGTTTTGAGCTCATCAGCTCAAAAAGTCCTCTGTTCTGTAGATGCATTAGCTGGGGACCTCCCCTAAGGCCACCAAGGTCTCAAAGGCACTGTTGTGAATGACAGCTGAGGTGACAGGCACTATGCAAGCATTACACATTGCTTTGGCAAGGTCAGACTCACGCTGCATTTAAGCAGGTGTAGTGGGCAGGAAAAAAGTTGGAAAATAGCAACAGCAATAGCCCAGTTTATTTCTTATCCCTTTTAATTTCTTCATATTGCTAGCACTGCAAGTCTTAGCTCTTTATAATTAATGGCCTCTGAGGTGCACAGAAAAGCCTTGGATTGCTCTTATTACAAATGTTTAGAAAGAATCAAGCTCTAAATTGAGAGACAAGTTTCCAGGCAGCTAAAACTGAGTTTTCTAACTAAGAAAGAATTATATGCTTCTTAAACCATGTAAAATTATTTTAGCTTTTTCTGTAGATTTCAACCTCTTTTTCTGTTTCAGTCACTGGGATATGTAAACACGAACATCACTACTCCCAGAAAAACCAAAGTGGTTTGTTGTAAGATATGAATCTTCTGTATCCCTTCAACATGAACATCAGGACAGAAGAAGCCAGGCTTTTCCTCCAGGTATTCATTACAGACCAAGTACATGATATCACACCAACCTATGAAATCTATCTTCTGTGTCTAATAAATCAACATAACCAGCATAACCAAATGATTGTAGGAAGAGAGATTTGTCATTAAGGTACATAGCAATTATGACACACTACACATTTCCAGCTTTCAAATCCACTCTCCCTGAATTATGAGACCAGCAAGTATTCCCACGACTATTCGCAGCTATCATTTGGCTAAACCCTTACACGGATACAACATCTGAAATCTAACGTCTTGGTTACATTGTTTACTTCAGTATTTGTAACTTCATCTTGGAACTTCTCCCAGTAGGGACACTCAGAACACAATATTTTAATTTATGCATTTGAGCCTTTTGATTGACTTCATCTAATACTGTTGACAGTAAGTCTGCATTGACTACACCTTTCTCCACAGTAGATTAACTTTGTGGGAAAAAGTTCAGCATTGAAAGGCACTTCCTACCCAGTTTTATAACCCCTGATTTTATATACATACATCTGTCATCCACAGAAACTGTATTTTTCTTGTCATTACTGAGAAGTAAATAACGTTCACTTACTATTGTTTTCACCTGTATTCTCTGGTATTTAATGGTAAAGTCTTTATAGTAACTGCCAGAAAGGGCAGTTTAAAATGTTTTACTGCACTATATACACAGAAATGCAACAAAGGCAGTGCACGTGCTGTTGGCTTCCAAGAGCCTTTCTTCAGATTTTGTTAGCATGAATAGATAAAAAATATTCCAAAATAGCCTGCCCTGCAGAGCTGGTCTTTCAGACAAACCTGAATGAAAACAATTATAGTCCTGCCACTGTTTCAAGGTGTGCATAAGCCTGCCAAGGCAGCAGTAGAATAAAGGTAAGTAATGTACTCAGGAAATGTGGCCATCTCAGTCTGACCCGTATATTATCAATCTCACAAGCCCTCACAAGAAAGGGATTTTCTTCGCAACGCTTTGTTTCTTGAGATGGTTTATAAGGAGAAATCAAATCCTAATCCCTTGGAAAAAAAACTAAATGAAGCATAATCCATCTTATGAGTTACGGCAAAAAAACATTCTGGACAACATCAGGTTTTACTACATGTCATGGCTTTATGAAATGTATAAATGTTACTGTTCTATAAAATACATTTTTCATTCCAAAAGGCAAATTATAATTCATATTTATTCAGGATTTTCCTTTTTTAGTGTTTTAAACTTAACTTTTAGAAGAAAGACACAGGATTGCCAAATTAAAGGTTTATTATAGTGTTTTTATTAACAAACTTTCATTGGAAAGTTCTGGGCGCATTAACATAGGAGGCACATTGGCTTCGATGTTTGGCATTTGACAGTCAACAGAATTGCACTTCACTGCGATAGCCTTGCTACAACAGTGTGAACTTTCACGGCAACCCTCGTGGTGAGCCTCTCTCACTGACCTACTCAGCAGGTGCTTTTTATCGTTTTGGTCAGCCTTCAAAACCTGCTCATTCTGCAAAGAATGCTGATCTACCTTGCTCTCAGCTTTCTTTTTCTGCTTGGACAGAGAGGCTTTCTTGCTTTCAACCCCATTCGCTTCTGTACCACCCTTTTCATCACACCTGTCTGTCTGCTGACACAATCCCTTTTGGTTATTTGAGATGCTGTTCTCACATTCAGAGCAACGTACTATTAGAGGTCCTGCGTTTCGGCAGAGAAACTGTGAGGAGCTCATCACCTTTGGAACAGTTCTTACATTTTCCTCTGGGTTTTGATGAGCGTGTGTATCTGTCCTGTTTATTCTTTGATGTGCCTGAAACTGTTGCATGGACTGGAGGAAAAAATTTTTAGGCAGAGAGTTCTGCGTCATCGTTCTTTTGAGCCTTCCTTGAAGGCAACTGCAGTGGAGGACATGCTGGACTGGATGTACATAACCTTCAGCAGCTTGCTGTAAAGCATTTATAGGAGCTACAGAACTCTGGATCTGTACAGTTCCCGGAGAAGGAGAACACTGGTAACAGAAAGTGTCACTTAACTGCTGACATGAGTGTGGACTCCACTTCACTGTCACTTGCTTATATGCATCAGGACAGCTGCACTGCCTGTTTTGAGAGAAAACTGGGCATATGGTGTGTTGGTCAATAGAAGTCTGTAGCACAGCTGAACCAGCAACATTTTTTATGCTTTTACTCACTTCACTATTATAGGCTGGATGCATTGGCACACACATGTTTTGGGGCCTGCTGCTGAAGAGCTCTGAGCAGATATGAGTTTCTTCATACGTCACCTTCTCTGCAGGGTTGCAGATACCGGTTTGTGATGCCAGGGGCTCAAGCTCATAGTGCTCATGCTCCATTTCTGGTTTTTGACTTCTGGAGTCCAGCTGATACTTGCTAACAGGATGCGATTTATTGTGACCTCTGCCTCCTTGGCCTCCTGAAAAGGTCTGAGAGAAGGCATTACACCGCAATTTTTTAGGTAGTGGGATCTGGCCACAAGTGCCCTGGGGTCCAAGGCATCGGCACATGCACTGAAAGAAGAATGTTGCAAAAGCCCAGCTAATGCACATTATAAGCATCATAAAAGTGCCAAGCTGCGTGTACGCCAACACTGTTGAGGGCATCATCATTGCTCCAGCTACAAATGTAGTCAAGGCAGCCATTGCAATAGCAGAACCCATACGGCTTAGAGAAAAAATGACTTTTCCCTCTCGGTCAGGGTCAGGGGCTAAGCGATAAGCCACTCCATAATGAACAGCAAAGTCTACTGATAAGCCAACGGCCACTGAAATTGTGACAGATTCTAACACATTTAGCTCCCATCCCAGAAGAACCAGAGAACCTACAGTGACGAAAATAGTTCCGGCTATTGAAACTATTGCATAGAGGCTTATGATTATATTCCAAGTTGTAAGAAGCATTACACTAAATGCAACAGCAACTGAAAGACCCATGGCAATCAGAGTACCATCAGAAAGACTGTCCTGAAGATCATAAAATTCAAGGTTACTCACAAACCAACCATTGCTAAGACCTTCAGGAGCAGAACTAAGCTCATTTGAAATCCATGAGTCCACCTCTTTGTAGAACTGATGCATTTTCTCATAAGCCAGGGTGAAGAGGTAGGTGCTTTGGAACTCCAACACCACGGCCCTGATGGTGTCATTAAGGTCAAAGCGAGGCCCTGGGGTTTTGCTATCTAAATGGTACCCTGTGCTTCTTTCTAGCTCCATTATAGCTCTCTTGATACATAATTCAAAAACTTCTTGTTTGTATGGAAAGCTCCAGTGGCTGCAGCAGGGGTAAAGAGATGGCTCATCGCAGTCTTGATTTTCCATCCACTGCTTAAATGTTTCAATGAAGCAGCTTGTGAAGTCTTGTTCTTCAGTCTGATAAAAAAAGGTTTGGTTTCTTAACTTCTGACAGAAACGTAAAATCCAGACCTGTGAAGCTGGGCTAGCAATATTAAAACTGGTATCTAGCTGCAGCTTTCCTTTGCTTTTAGGGTTTAAAGGGTCACCATTATCCTCAGGTGTCACACCCCAGATTACTGTAATGGGCATGTGGAGCTCCTCTCCATGGTGGACACGTTCAAACATAAAAAGTTTTTTGTATTCTGCATCGTATCGCTCAAATGGGTGGGAAGACCTAAATACCTGAAACTCAGAGAGTTCCAGCGACGGCAGTTTCATCTTTGGATTTACACACACAATATATGCTCCACCAATTGTTAAGGCAAGGAACCAGAAAAGCCAAATATATCGAAATTTGATAACAATGCATGGCAAAACTTTTTCAAAAAATATCCTGGATGCTTCTGAAACTGCAAAAATAATCTTGTGGAACATTTGGCACAACACTGTCCAGCAGTTTTTGTTGTTGTATACCCTCTGCTGAGGTTTCTTAAAGCAACTGAAAATATTGAGAAGGTATCGTTCATGTAATACAACTACAGCAGGCAGCCATGTAACCATCAAAACATAATTCACCAAAATGGCAGTGCCAGCATAAACACCAAAACACCTGATTGCTGTGATATTGCTGACGTAATTCGCATAGAAGGCAGCAGCGGTTGTAAAACTCGTGACAAACATGGAAAGAGCAGCGTGCTGCAAAGTGATGCTCACTGTCTCAGAGGTTCCAGCATGAGGTTTATCAAACTTCGTGTAGTTCCAAACGTCACATAAGACAAAAGCATCATCTGCTCCAATCCCAACAAGGATAATTAATGCCGTGAGATTCATGAATGGAAAGAACTCAAAATTAAATACTACCCGATAGAGAAAATAAGAAATAATCAAGGAACTAATTATTGCAAACATAGTCATCAGCGTGATAAACATGGACTTCGTGTACACACACATAACTAACAGAACAATTACAATGGCTATGGCAGGATACACAGTATCCATCAACAGGTAATCTTGAAACAACCTATGTTTTATTCCAAACTCAATCCCTGTGACGGTTGTTACCCCATCAGAAGCGTTCCAGTTCTCAAAGTTATCTAGGTAAATACTCATCATGCTTTCCCCTTTCTCAGTCGGGGAGAAGAGCATGCTGTATTTTAAAGCTGGTAAGACATAGTCAGCTGTCTTTGGGCTTAGAAAATCCTTGTCCACTAGGTAGTGAAGGATCTGGTAAACAGCATTGTACTTGGTACATTTGCGAGGTACGTTTGTACACTTGAGTTGGTCCTTCCTTTTGGCATTCATATCCCAGCAGTCCGGCCCCAGGGTTCCATTGTAGTAGTATTTGGCACATGTGCGAAGCAGCTTTAGGGTGTGAGAGACGTCCCGTTCTACAATTTTTTGGCACGATGACCTGTTGTTCAGAATAGCAATATAGTTGCCCAGTGTCCAGCTGGGACAGCATGAAGCAGCAGTGGCTCTCTGGCAAAGGTCACCAAACTGGGAATGGGATCTGATCTGTATAAAGACAGGCAGGGCAAACAGTCCAGTTTAAAGTAACAGTCCAAATTATTAGAAACGTTCACCCACAAAAAACCTCCAAACAAACAAAAAACCCAACTCCTTCTTCTCCCCCAAAACCCCCACAAAACCAACTGAAAACTACGAAAATTCAGTTTGCGGTCCTTCTGTGTTAACATTTTAAATTCTTATTTCCACACACATTGTTTTTGATATGTATCCTCTTACATGCAGCAGACTAAACCAGCAGTAACTCGTCACAGTGGCATAGAATTGACACAAGCATTAAGAGTATTGTATTTCTATTGTCTGAAGATGCGCTGAGGTATTTTGTTTCTTTCCAGACTGAGGACAGTTAATTCTCTTCTGTTATCTCATGCTATATTCCTGAAAATAACCAATCAGCCATAAATCAGTGAAGTTTCATTCTGATTGGAATCATATCCTGAAGTTCCTAGGAGACTTACCATCCAGAAAGAAAGGATGTGACAGACGACTTCCATCACCTGACCTCTCCTCTACAACCCTGACTTTATGACTCTCTTTTAGCTCTTGTGCTGCTGACAGACACTGTCCCCGACCTGCTCAGCCTGCCACCCAGGCAATGAACGTCCCTAAGTCCTGCAGGATTTCCAAAGCACAAGATAGTTTCACTGTCATAAAGCACCCCAAAATAAGCCCTGATGCACAGAGACAACAGTCATGCCTCTGTATGCTGCACCCGTGGTGGGACGAAGTCCAAAGAGTTGACTCAGGAGTGGTGTGGAGGAAGCTGCAGCAGCAGCAGCAGCAAGGCCAGAGAAGTCATGGGGACAAGCAGACACCAGTGGCAAGTGTAGAGAGGGGAAAGCTGGGACATGGGAGAGGACTGCTGTTGTCAACTCAATCAACTGCCCAAAGGTCAGGAACTCCTAACAGAGCTTTACAGAGACGATAGCAATTTTAACATCTCCGTTAAGGACTCTCCTGAACTGAACGAGTCTTAATCCATTAAGGGCATATTCTTCTTCTGCTTCAAGAATATTCCAGACTTAGCTGAAGTCAGTAAAAGCATGATTTAGCTAAATCAGCGTAAGGCACTTCTATGCAAAACTGAATCAATAAAACAGAAGTGAAACTCTTAAGTAGCAAGGTTAGAAAAAGGAAATTTTCTCAAGTTGAAAAAACTCAATCTTGGTAGGGCACAAGGAACATAAATGTTAAAAAAAAGAACTTGCAGCCTGTTATATGTGACAAAGTAGAATTAGTCCTTATATAGCCTAATATGTATATAGACGTATGCAGAAGTTCAGCCTTCATCAAGTTACACAGAATTAGTTACACATATTAGTACAATCACGTTAATACAGACATGTGCTTCAGTTTACAGGATTGGGCCCTGAAACCATTATCTATGTATGCCTTAAATTTAGGTGAACTGAAGTAAACCACAGTCTCTTTTTTTTTTCCTTCTTTTTTCTTCTGCAAAATTGTGCAGGTTTATTATTAGCAATCCTTCATAATGCATGCAAAATGCACTTGGGGATTCTCACGGCAGTTATAAAAGCTTTAATATGGACTAAATTTTGTCAACCAGTTTCTGAACAATAACAAACTGGCATTCTCAAAAAACAGGATAATTCACATTTGATTGTTTCCAGATAAAAACACTCACACATGCAAACTCAGGAAAAACTGAACAACCTACTAAATAAAAGGAAGCACTGGAATAGCATATCTGTGTTTTTCATGGCACATCTCCAGGTTAGTCCTATGAGGATATAATAGGCAAATTGGGAGGAAAGGTTTGTATTGTCTTCTCTACGTATTCAAGTTCAAGATGGGACAATGAGGTATATATACTGTTCTTCAACACTCGCTGCAGGCCATAAACATCCACTGCTGAAGTAACTGCTGCCAAAGATAAAGTAACATGAGCCGGCAGTTGGAAATTAGAAATTAAAATACAAAATTTAGCTCCTGATAGCTCATTAAAATACTACGTAAAATGCTAATAGGTTGTAGCATTGAGCTTTGTTGGTGATCCAAAAGAACTGAAAAGGCTGTTTTGCTGTTGCCAGGCCTGGTCTGCCACTGGCAACTTTTTAATTTATTTTGGAACAAGTAAGGAAACCAAGCAGTGCAACCTGCACACATGCTGCATCTGTGGGCAGATCTGCCCAAATGGATCTCTGCAGTAACAGACATTCACAAATACAGTTTTGGGGAAGCAGTCTGAAGAGATAACACACAGTCTTTGAAGTTTATAAAATAACAGTTTATGGTTTATAGGGAAAACATTCTGCAATTAACAGGTGAAAAAGAAAAAAGGCTCTTCTTATTCAACTAGTAAAAAGTTAGAGCACCTCCTGTAACTATTTTGTATATAGAGTTTCCATAAAGATTATAAGACTACCATATGCTGAGCAGCTGCAGGATGGAGCCCCTAAGTGTCAGTAAAACATATAGTCAAAATAGTTACAAGCAGATGGGAATACAATTAACATATAAGGATATACTGTTAGTTCCATGCTAAAGCTTGGTGCTGAAATCCTGCTTATCATCAGAAAAATATACAAATTCTAAGGTTTCAATTTGCAGAAAATAGTGTCTGATTTTCCCATCTTTGGGCAGAGAAAGCTCTGCCACTTATTTCAACAGAATTGTGGCACTAGGCAAGCTTGAATTCAACAGCAAAAATAACTACAGCCACAAGAGAGTTCATAAGACCAGAAGGCCACTGGAGTCATAGATTTCTTCCGATCACTGCAGTGCAAGTCAGCATCCTCCCTAGGGACTGGCTGCTACCAGAACTCAGCATTCACAAGTGGGGCATAGCACAGCACTTTGTGAGTTCTAAGAAGCGTTAAAAGTCCTTGGAAACTGTTAAAAAGTGTTTAAATAATTTAAAAATGTTATTTGTAAGTAACAAGCATTTAAAAAAGAAATTATGGAAAAAGCCTCAGCCCTTTCTGAGCCCTGAATATCTAATTTTTATTATAAATTTACATACATAGACCAACAACGATTGCAAAACCTAACCATGTCACTCTGTTTTGTAAACTAACTAGCTAAAAATCAATGTTGCTATCGTGAGGCCCTGTTATTCTGCTCAGCTTTGGTATTCAATTACTATATTCTGAAGTAAATTACGAGTAAATTACAAATAAAGATCCACAGAAACATTATTTGCAACAATTTCCTCTATAAATATCTACACAACTGTGGATGTAGATGAAATAGCCAATATTTAATTTTCTGAAGTGTTCTTATTTCAAAGGAAGAGCTGGTTTTATGGATATAAGATGTGTGGTGCTTTCTTTTTGAAGTAAAGTAGTTTCATCCTTCCCTCAGAAAGCAAAGCAGTGTTTGAAATAATACATTATTATCAAAGTGTGCATACAGGGAAGAACAAAAGAAAAATTCCTCAAGAGTAATGCAATCATTACAGAGATTATTCTTCAGATGTAATTAACTGTCTTCTGTTAAATAGAATTATTATGGTTTTTTAATTCAGACTGCATTGCTTTGCAATGACCTACAGTACCTGGGATTTACCTGCATTAGCTGCCTATGTTACTAAACTTCAACAGTTTAGTGTCTCGTCTCTAACACTCAATTTTTACCTTTGTAAATTACTCCACTGAATCTCCTGACTGAACTGGCAGTATGATTACTCCCTAATTCAGTTCATGCAAAACTGAGCTGGGTTAGTTTAAATACTGTACTTTGCTCTCACCTGGCTCATTCTGATCAAAAGAGATACAGGACAAGCACATGAGCCATCCTGTCAGTGCAATAATCTTTGATGGGGAAGTAAGGAACACTTCATGAGGACATGAGGACAAAAACGACTTCCACCAAGTGAGGCCAATCAGGACAAAATGCCTGTCAGCAGAGTGCAAGGGAGATTCATTACACAATGTTTCACTACAGCTCAACATTTTAACAAAGCAAACGGCAGCTGTTGTAGGGAAAATACTTGGAAATTTGCTAAATTAACACAGTTGTCTAAAAGGCAATGATAAACAAATTTAATAATGAAAACATCCTCATTAAATAAATGTGGTATAATATGAATTTATTTAAGATTTTTTTGTTCTGAAGGAGGAAAAAATGGAAATAAATAGATCAATATTAACAGAAGAAAACCATATTGCTTTATTTCCACGCAAATTCACCAATGCAAAAGTTCATGGCTACTCAGCCGTTCAAAGGAGTTCACTCCAGCAAGTGACAAGCTTATATTTTACAAATGTACTATCTGGATGCTTATTTTATTTTAGCCTTTGTCAGTTGACTTCCTTCAGTCAAAACCGGACACTGATTTCAATCAGAGTGCTAAATTACTTTGTAACACATGTAAAAGAAGCTGGCTGTACAATAGCCTCTGAACCTGGCTATTCCAAGGGTTATTTTGACTATGCAGGGTACCGAGTACAAGGAAAGTCAAGTAAAAATACACGGGGCCAGACAGACAATGACAAAATGTCGTCTTTCACTTCCTCAGTTCTGAAGAGAAAACTAATATTTCTCTGTATGCA
This sequence comes from Chiroxiphia lanceolata, assembly GCF_009829145.1. Classification (NCBI taxonomy): domain Eukaryota; kingdom Metazoa; phylum Chordata; class Aves; order Passeriformes; family Pipridae; genus Chiroxiphia; species Chiroxiphia lanceolata. The sequence continues at coordinate 18,323,215 of NC_045639.1, forward strand.
TCATTATCCACATCTAATTAAGAGGGCTATATTTCTAGCTACTGTATCTATGTTCTGTTGATGTCCACATGATCTCCATTCTAAACTAAGAAAAAAAAAAATTAAGTGACCCCACTGGGAGTCAGAGAAAACTGCATATGCTATGAGGATGCAGCTAGTTTACCTGAAGGTGAAAAGCAAGGAAAATTAATTTTTTGCTGGGAAACAAGAACAAAACTCCATGGAATTATATTCTATGAGGAAACACATAGTGAATGTCAAGACAGTCCATTCTGCAAAAAAACTCCTGAAGCAACCCTCTTCTACCCCATTCTGGATGTTATTAGCAGCAAAACCAAAGAAATCCCCCTATGTACTCTGATTTACAAACTGAAAACTGTTTTTTAACTTTGCCTGCATGCTGACTGACTGCTTGACAGGATGGGAACAACGTGAAGTCCTCTCATATGCTGGATGGCAACGGGCAGCAAAACAAAATTTCAAATAAATGCTCCATATCTGCAAGTTAAACAAATTAAATGCCATATTTACTTACCCTCAAGTTATCGACATTGCACATTGACTTAATTGCATTCAAATTCCATAAATTCTCTCCTTCTGTTGATGTAAACACCACTCGTGAATAGCGATCACCTGAAATTACAAGGGGGGGGGGTTATTGATTGTTTGGGTGTGCCTGGTATCAAAGGCTGAGGTAAAACCCCACTGTTCAAATGACACAGATGAAATCTTTATCAGGGCATGGGAATTCACCTTCTTTTCAAGATGAGCTATTTATCAGTAAGACTCGCTCCACATGAAAGTTTCTATTTCCTTAAAGTGCTTATAGTAAATATGGCATCTTCAATACTATATACCACTTAGAAGCTCTACAGACTTCTATTCAAGCAAACTATCTTCTAAAATATGACAAACAAATAAAAATCAAAAGATCTAATCAGCAAACTATGAAATTCTTGGCACAGCATAATGGCAGTACGCTGATAATAGTAATCAAAGGCTGATTTAGTAAGTCATTTGGGAATATAAATAATAATTATAAAGCTGTTTCTACAAGAATGTTTTTGCTTTAGAAGCAAATGACTGGAGTGGAAATTGTTGCGATATCCTTGAGGCCATTTTTAAGAATTCCACAGTTTAGACACACAGAGCTTAAATTACAAATTAAATCTCATTTATCAGAAGACAGCTTTTAGGAAGGGAAATAATTACTTAGTGGCAGTGAGATCTGAATGCATAGCTCACGAGGGAAACAGATACAAACAGAAATATATGGTACTGCATAACACAATATGGTACTTTGGGTTAAAAAACATTATCACATTAATTAAAATATTCCAAAAAACCAAAAGGCTGAATTTTTCCCACTGCTGTGAATCTGCAGAATTTTTGCCTTCCACAAGATTGTAATGAAAAGACTCGGGGGTTGTGCTTTATGATGTCAGACCATGCTTTAGGATCAAGGGAACTGAAATCTGCAGATCCTGGAGCAGACAAAGAAAGATACCAGGAATGACAAAAATGGGTCAAGAGGAAATCAACTGTTTTCTTTACATAATGGACTGGCAAATTTTCCCATAGAAGCACAATTCCTTCATGACTGCCACAACTGAGACTACACAGAAACAGCAGTGGAAAGAATGAGACTGAGACTGTGCAGAAACAGCAGGCAGGATAAGAGGAGTCAATTCTCCTTCAAGTTGCAGTTAATGTTCAGCAGAGTTTCGAGTACATTTCCTCTTCCTTACTCATGATATGCTCAGTCTAATTCGGTTCTGCTCACATGAGCAGAAATGATGACCTTGCTCACAGCCTCTCACTTAAATACAAGACCATACTGTAACTGAAAAAAAAAAAAAAAAATCTGTTCTTCACCCCAGTTTTCACTGGTCATCCCTCTCTTAGATCAAGTAATATAAACAAATCATTTCACAATTACGTTTTTGTGCTCTGTTATCAGTCCTCACATATGGAAGTTGCTGCAAAAGAGCTCAAGTCGTTATATGAACAAAGGCAAGATCTACATCTGCTAATGCACGCTCTCTGCCAGAACAGGACTTATCAAAGTTCTGCAGTATGCCCTGTAAAAGGTCAATAGATTTCTTTGTCTTTTTTTGTCCTCTAGTTTGACTTGGTTAGCTTCATAAGCCCCCAGTGTTTTAAGGTGGGGATTTTTTATCTTTGTTTCTTTTAGGGTTTTTTTTGGTGTGCATTTTTTTTCCCTAAACAAACCCCTAAATTCTCCACAAGATGACCAGTGGATGTCTTTTCAGATATACAGAGGAAAAGTATTCTGATTTACGTTTTTTAGAACTAAGCTAATGGCGCAGATAGAACACAACTTCTTCCCTAAAGTGAATTAAGCTCTACCTCTATAGTCACACACAAAGCTTTTACAATGATCAGCATCACCAAGAACACTGCTTTTACAATGATCAGCATCACCAAGAACAAATAAAATTCTTTACAGGAAATGGAAACACTTAAAGGAAGCACTTTCAGTAAATACAGTTGCTTCCGAGGAAGAACCAGTAGAACATTTCAGCCCAATTTTCTCAAGAGTTCCACACACAGAAAGAAAGTGCTCACTGTGCATATATGCTAAGCAAAAAATATTTTCCTACATGGCATACAATGCATAGAAGAGTTCAGAAAACATTCAACTGACAGAAGTTTTTAACATTCCTTACATAATTTCTTCACTTACTTGGAATATCACAGAAAAAGGTATCTTTGTGGAAGTTCCAGTCTGCTTGCCTCTTCTCTCTTTCATAGTGATCATCCGACCATCTGTCATCTTGATGACTAAACCAGAATAAATAGTTTTACCTTAACTTAGCAAAGAAATTGTTAAAAGAAGGAGCATCCAAACACGTCACACACTTCAACAGCTCTTATATATGATAAAACATATTTTTACTAATGTGCCTTTGATATACAAAAACTGAAACATTAATTTAATTTTTTCTTTAAATTAAGAGACTTCGAAGGAAATTACATTGAGTCTAGTTCTGAAAACATCCATAACTCTAAGAGAAAACTAAAATTAAACACCTTTTAAGAGTTTGCAATGGGAAATATCTAGCCTGATTTGAAAGGCCTTGAGAATTGTAGATGATCAGACTCAATATTTATTGAAATCAGTGGAAGCACGTATATTAACTTCTGAGGGTACCAGTGCAAGCACTACGTACAAACAAAAAACACTAGTAAAATAAATTACATTTAAAATATAAATTCCTACCTTTTAGCTTGCTCATCTGCATATTTGAAAGGATAGTTTGCAAGTGTTGCTTTGTACCCTGTGTTTTTCACCATATTGTTCCATGTGACCAACCTCTGTCCTATGGCTGTCCCTCTTGGTTCAAAACCCTAAGAGGAGAAAAATCACAAAATTCCATTAATAGTTTTCATTCTTTAGCTCAAACGGGAAAGCGGAAACACGATCAAAGTGATGGATAGTTTTCATTATGAAGCATAATTACTCCAGGCATCTACTTCTAAAGGTAAAATGCTTTATGACAGGTCAGACAAAATAATGACTGACTGTATAGAGTGGCGAGGGATTAAGAATTCTCGCACGTACTACTTCTCTGCCCAAGAAGAGATGATTTAGTCTACCAAATGTTCAACACTTAGTTTTCAGAGTAAGGGCATTCTACAAAGTCCTCTTCATTATCTCAATTATCACTCTTCATCGATTAAATATGATTAAAAAACTCTAAAGTATATCTGCTCTATTCCTCCAAGAGTAAGTCAAATCTTTACCTAATTTTAAAAGTGACATTGAAACAATTTTAACAACTTGACTGTTTTCAAGAAATATCCATTACATATGGATATGTACAGATATACATACTATCCTATAAATAACAATAACTTATAGGAACAGTATATTTTTATTTGAAGTTAATAATTAAATGCAATATTTTCAATAAAAAGTCCTGAAAGTTACTCCTGGGTAAGACAGTTCAGGAAAAGTAAGAAATGAGCTCAGTATTTAATAGAATCTGATAAAAATTACATTTAGTTTTCCAATATGGATATCATTTCATCCCCAGAAGGCCACTGGAAAGCCCTTTCCTTAAATACTGGCCCTCACTCTTTGAAACCTGATTTAGAATGTATGGTCTGCGTTGTACTGTGCATGCAGTTGTACTGGGATGCATTTACACTATCAATCTACAGCAGTTCTGCTAAAGGACACATGACCTTTCAATACCAAAATGCAGAGAGAATTTTAACTAGTGGATAACACTCTCTGATGGCCACTACTGCTTTGTGTCACCATTTGCTGTTCCAATGTCAAGATTTCATACTTTTTTCTTTTTTAATTAGAGGAATTGCAAGGCTCTTTAACAACTAATTTTTTTCGTGGATTCATTAGACAGAAATTGCTTCTGCAAGCTCACTACCAATTGACTCTCTCTGTAAATTGTTTCCCAAACACATTCATAGTACAGGGAACTTTTTCAGGCATACTAAGGCTCAGTTTTTCTCTCTGGGCAGATCTTTTTCAGGCATACTAAGGCTCAGTTTTTCTCTCTGGGCAGATCTCAATCCAAGAGGAATCTACCAATCGCTGTACTTGCATTTGCTGTTTCCTGGTGTCACTGAAAAAATGGCAAACGGAAAATACTTATTGATTAATATTTACTTACGAGCAGTGGATCAGAGAAATCTGGAAGATCTGGAACTAATATTCCAACCAGGGCACACACCACAATTAACACGGTGCACATGCCCAGGACCACCACAGGCCAGTCTGCGATTAGTGCGGCATAGCTACGGGAGAGGGGCAGAGAGAGATGTTACAGAAATGAAAGTTATACACAAAATTAATCCACACTTCTCCAAAGAGCTGTGTTGAAACACTGACCTGTGTTCTATGTTACTCTTACAGGAAATTAAGCTGGCTACCACTAATGGACAAAAGCCATTAGGAAACACTTTTCCCACACATTTGTTCGGGTTTTATTTCCTTTTTTTTTAAAGTAAGAACCCCCCTCCACCTTTCTATCAAATCTCCCTAAAACTTTCTATTCTTATATAGAAAGCTTTTCATATCAGACTATTAATTTTTCCCCTCAGGATTCTGACAAAAATGCAGGCTTTATCTTAGATCTTCTTCATCCTGCTACAAAGATGATTAACTGTGGACCAAAATAGATATTTCTGTTGTTTAGTACATGTTCAGCATTTAAAACTGCCATAGCAATAATTCACATAAAAGACTTTTACACAAAAAAAAGCAAAAAAAAAAAGTGAATTGAAAACTGTTGCTTAAGATTAAATACAATTTTTTTTATATAAATACTTTTTCCTTAACTTTATGTTTGGCATGGATATTATCCATGATTGGGGATCACTAAAACGACACACTTTGTTAAAAATCTAATGATAGAAAGACATCACTGTTTCTTTTTTGAAAACTTAAACATTTTAAAGAAAAAAAAAATCAAAGAGAAAAAAAAATCACTTTTAAAGTACAACCCAAAAGAAAACATTTCCCCTATTTTTACGACAGTCAATAAAAAAAATACTCAAGCCCTATATACTAATGATCCATGAAATCTCTTGTAAATTCAAAGACGTGAGGGAGCAGCAACACAATACATAAACTAATCAGCATTAACTATCTACTCTTCTACCATAACATACATCCTTCCATTTTAACACCTAGTTCATTCTAAATTTTAAGAATGCAAGAATTTTTATATGCAAACCTAACTTTCACTAATTTTGTAAAATATTTTTATTTTTGTTAAATTCACAGAAGTGTCAGAAATCAACTGAAACCCAGAAATCTTAATTTCTAAATAATTTTTCTTACAGTAAAGACTTGAATTCATAGAGTTTATGTTTCAAAAACAACATTGTCTAAAGTAAAGAGAGTACAGGAAGTCCCATAAAGGTTAAAAGACATTAGAAAAATAATTATAGGCTATGAATCATTCTATATGGATGGTCTCTGTACACACTAAATATTGACCAAGAAGATCAACACTCTTACTTCCTCCTCAGCTTACAAGCAGTACAACATGAAAGTGTATAGCTTTACTTGTCCTTTAGTTATTTCTACTGTCTTAAAAGATCATGGTTCTTTTTCAGTTTTAAGAGCAACTTATTAGCTAATCACAGTACAATTACCAGCTCTACAGAATTTTTCTGTCCTGCTGCTAAGAGGGAGGGAATGGCCATCTCTTCACTCCAGCAATGTTTTCCCAGCATTCTAACTGTAAAATCCACAGTAGTGAGGAATTTTATGGCTGACTTTCCATAGCATGTGGAAATAGGCACATATAGGGGTCTAAGAGCAGCTTTAAGAAGAAAGGAAGTCCAAAGCACTGGGTGTATCTCAATTTCCTATTAGGCAAAAATGAAATAATTCTTACATTCTCACTCAAGAGGTTAATTAGTAAAGGCTTGAAAAGCAATCTGAAGTTTAAGTTTTTATTAAAGTGAATCACAATGGGGCAGCTTTCCAAATGAGCAATTGTACAAAGTAGAAGTGAAGGGAAGTAAATGACCTAAGAGAGTTTTCCTATTTATAGGACTAAATGTTTTCATAAACACCAAGCTAGACTGACTAGCTATTACAGACATTTGCTCTGCAGTCATAAAAGTCATACCCAAAAGATTTATTTTCCTATTTGTCACTAGTGCCAGATTTACCACTTTGACATGTTGTCTCTACACTTCTACTCTCAGCTGAGCAGCTCTTAATTTGGTTAAATTCTTTCAGTCACTAGCTGTAAAAGAAACTATGTCCTAGGTAAAGTGTTTAACGTGATAATAAGCCACAAACTGGAAACAGTAAGTGCTTGTTTACACCTGCAAATTTGTCCTATTTCTTGCATCACAAACTGAAATTCAGATGAGCAAAGCTGACCTGAACTGACAGAAAGGATTAGCCACACTAAATTTTACCTGTCTGAGCATTGTTTGGTGCTGCTGAGGGCTCTGGTTCCAACCAAGATGCCTCTAACCAGCCTCAACCCCAACCCACTGTACGTGGCTGAACAGATGGCAGTTATTTTTCACCCATTAAAGAGCCATAAAACGAGCTTAATTACTTTTTCTTCTCTCCATGGAAAGTAAGCCACTGCCCTGGTTCTGCGTAAATGACCACTCGCCTGTGAAAATGCCCAAGTCAAGAGGAAAATGCTTACATCAATTCCTCCATCGAGGAATCACATTCAGAAAGGATATCCTTAGTGCTAAGCACATCCTTTAGTACTTTTCTAAATCAAGATAACACCTACCGCTTTTTGATGCCTAATTAAAACTATTTTTTCGTTGTGTAATGACCTAGACATGTAGCCACACTGATACTTTATCCTCTTTTTTTTTCCCCTCCAAACTATTCAAGCACTGAATGATAAATTCTCTTAAGTTTGACACTGACTGAAAAATCATTCTTTATGCTATTTTCCCCCTGCTTTCAGTCTAGTTGTTAGAATGATACTACAACTTTTAGCTAGCTATTTATCATTAAAATGCATGTAGCTTTCATTAATTTATTTCCTCCTGATGTTTTTCACACACTTAAAAAAGGTTTGGTTTAGTTTTGGTTTTTTTCTTAATGTTTTAATTAACTCAAAATGCTTAGGAGATACAGTAATTCAAGTTGTATTTATCTCAGCTATTTAGCACCACTAAAAGCACCACTGGTTTCAAGCAATTTGCCCTAGGGTGATCCAAGACCTCAGATAGTTTCTTGAGAAGGAGAAGGCACAAAAGATATTGTTTAGTTTTCCTTCCCATTTTAAGCTACAGCATAATGCGTGGCTAATGCTAAACTTTTCAAATCAGCACCTGTATGCAGATGTACTCAACTTAAGCCACTACCCACCCTCATATAGAGACAGAAATGTACCTTATAAAGTGTCTGTATTGTAAAATGGTCATTAGAGCAACAGATATTTGTGTGACTGAATTTATAGCAACACACAGATTTATGTAACCCCAAACAGGTACTTAACAAACAGCCCTGTTCTTTACTGAAGGCAAATCTTAGATGGATTATGTTTTTAATACATTTTCACTTGAGATGGTTTCCTGTTGCCATTGCTGTTGCATTGACAGCTTTAGACACATAGCTCTGTTATTTTCTATGACCCTGCCATTCTTCAGAGCATATACAATCCAAACCTAGTGCTCCTGACTGCATGGGGCTTCTGGTTTTAGAAGCAGAAAAAACTATTATGATGAAATTTTCTGAACTTGCTGTCAGGTTGATTTATCACTATTGATGATACAGCCAAGCCACTTCTCAGAGTAGCCCTTAATCAAAAAAGTACCGAGGCATGGAGTTTTCATGCTCGTGTACATACACACAAAGAGAATGGTACAGATTGGAATAAAAATGCCATTAAATAGATGAAAACAAGAAGCACTGAAATCTGCACAGGTTTTTAAATTCTGGTCCAGTATTAATGAAGAGACTGCTTGTCTCTCTATAAATAGAGCACCCGAGTTTGGCCACCTTCTGCATTCTATCCCCTTCCTGCTCCTCCAGAATTCACAGATGTGTTACAATTAGGGAAGTTAAAGAACTTGTCCCTGTCTCTTTCTTCCACTGTTTATTTAGGACCCACTGTAGATCAATTCTCCTAAAAGTTGTTTGACCTTGCTGATGCTATCTGCCTCCACAATCTCCCATGGCAGTTTCAGAAATTCACTACCCACTGCATAAAGAAGAACCTTTTTCTTTTAAAATCCGTTTTAATTTGATTGTTTACTATTTTCTTTGAATATTCCTTATTCTTGCATTGTGTGGAGAATAACATTCTGTAAACCTCACGTGTGACAGCACTGGACCTTACCTTTTTGGTAACTTGAATGGTCTGGCTGGCCTAGAAGGAGGAAAAAAGAGAGTAATTGAAAATATATGAAATATGCATGCACCTACCAATTCGTTTAATTCTTCCCATACATGGATAAGCAAATAAATGCTAAATATCAGATATTTTGGAACATGAATTATTTTGAAAGGCCCACAATCATATTCAATTGAGTCTTTGCAAACAAGTAATTCAGAGAATAATTACTGCTACAGACAGCTGGGTTTTCAAAAGTGGAATTTTATGCAGCTGATTTTTGGCATTACTATTCCAGAGGCTTTTCCAGTTTTCAACAAGAGACCAAATAAAGTAACATGGTAAAAATTCAGTACCATTGAAAATCGTGACAAAGTTTGCACACGATGGGAACAGACAACCACAACACCCTGCTCTGACTTTGCAATCCACAAACTTTCTTAACTGACCTTTGTAATTCCATTATGAAAAATTATTTTGGCCATAAATTCTGTTTTGCCATAATACAGGAAACAGAATGACAAAGAGTACCTCTCTAAAATAATTTTTATACATGTTTTTCTTATTTCTTAAAAATCTAACATTATTTTGATGAGGAGATAGCAAACCCAAGTAAAAATTATTCTTATCTAGCAGTTCAGTGAGGACTTCATTTTGTTAGCTATTGGATTAGTAAGTGTCACATATATTTCACTTAAAATAAAAAACTTCCATGAAGAATTTGCAAGTCCTTTCAAGAACTTCCTGCAATGTACAACCACTCCAAAGATGTAACGATACCATGCCTTCAGTTAAGTTATGGACTTGTCTCACCACCAAAGACATATTTAATATTACTCCTTTAAAAAAATACAGAAAGCAATGAATAAAGAAACAGTTACTAGCATAAAACAGATCACTTAGTAATTTTACACTGAGGTTGCCAAAAGCACAGATTTGTATGCTTTCACACCACCAGAATAACAGTTCAAACCTCAGGCTCCTCAGAGATTTTCAGAAAAGCTTAATTTAGCACACAGAAAACAAATTTGCTGTCCTTCGAAGCACAAGATTCAACACATTGGGTTGAAATCCTCAACCAAGAGAACCAAAACACTCTGGTATAATCATCTCAAGGTAGATGCAACTATGCCCACACCAGGTGTGAGGACTGCTCACACTGTATCTGTCTCTAACTCTGAGCAACTGTAAGGTAAAGGTGAAATAATCCACAGAAATCTGAACCTGTGAAACACAATGCTGTTACACCAAACAAAAAGTACAATCCAATGCAAACCAGCTCTTTATGCAGCAACAGGCCACTTCAGATACAGATTCAAAGCACTGCTAAATAACAGGATAGCAAAAGTGTGATGGAAATGCAATTGAGAGCCGTTGTACGAAATAAGAATTCTATAAAAGCAAATCTCTATCAGCTGTAATTCACTGTTGTTTGGAAATGCTCCAACCCTATGCAGCTGTTAACTGGGACATGCCTGTAGGTACTGCACAGTAGTAAGAGTTGCTCCTTGGAGCCATGTGAAAGCTGGAGAAAAGCAGGAGAAAAGCAGAATAACCCATCTGCAGTTGCAGTAACTCGAAGATTAGGGAAAGATATAGACAAAGATCCTCTGTTAAATCCAGTCACAAAAGTGCAGATTAAATTTATGAAGTGTCACCAACCCTCAGACAGCCAGTTCAAGATGCACAAATCTGACCCAATTTGTCACTTGATGCCAAAAACTTCTGGTACCACTACAAGAACAACAGACTCAGCAGCAGCCAAAATGTACAGAAACCCAAACAAACAGAGTTCCGAAACGGCTTTGCAACAGTAAGTTGCCTGAGCCTGAAAAGAAGTTGTGGCAGGTTCAAGGGACTGTTTGCCATCTGAACTACAGCCTCAACCACAAAACCAACTTTTCTCAACTAAGGCTAGACTGGACCGTAAGAAACTAGGTACTGAAGTCAGAACTCACTAAACTTGAATCTGACGTTATCAGTAACAGGATGTTTTATGAAGACAAAAGCTTGAACAGACAAGCCCTTTCATGCAGTAATTCAGCACCAATGCAGAGCACAAACTGAATGTGTACCCCTACATCTCCATGGAAAAGGGGGTAAAGCTACAGAGTTGGCTATAACAGATTTTTGTAACTGCAGCACAGACTCTTGGGTTTACAGATGAGAGAGAAATATGAACAGACATATTTACCGTCGTTCAAACATGAATTTCTAGATTTTATTTGCAAAGATCTGAATTTCCAAATATGCTCAGTCACTTTTGACAGTGAGTCCTGTTTTCATCTGTGTCATAATGGGCCCTGCCATGAGCAACAACATCAGACAACAATGTGGCACATGCAACAACCACCCAAGGACAACAGCTAGTACAAGCTTTGAAATTATGCTGACTTGTATAAAGGTTTCTATGACAATTCAAGGCTTTGCTCAGACAGCAAGGTACAGAATCACATCTGAGGTCCCCAAAAAGCTGGCAAGACAAAGTTATTGGAAAGGATCAACATGTAACTGATAACACTCCAGGGATGATGCTGACACCTTCTCAATGTATCTTGTATATTCACTCTATACAGCCCTCCCAGCCCTTTCTGTACGCAAATTCTCAGTGGATAGACATGATTTAAATCTCTCTTTTCAAGCTTTACCCTGTCTTTCAAATACATCTCTGTACCTGAGATTTGGCAAAACAGATTTTCTAAACAGAATGTAAAATTTGTTTTAGACAGAACTTTCAAAAAATAACTTTGCCTAATTTGGTTTACACAAAAGGAGTAAAAATACCAACACAACCACTCCTTATCCTCCCCCTTTCCCATCAAAACCAAACTACATTCCCCTCTGTTTCCTCCACCTGCAAAATATATTCAGTGTTGAACAAATGATGATGATTAAGTTCTTCAAAGTTAGGGAGGGTTAAAGGTCACACCTGCTATCAAACTGTTTTGTTTCGAAAAGCATGCATTGAAAAAACCTGTGTACACCCGGGTGAATTCCAGCAGTGTAACCAATTCCTTGCAGCTGTTGTGATGACTCTATTATACTGGTCGATAGGAAAAGTTATCCCTGAAAACCATGCCCCAAAAATTCTTTAGTTATGCTCTAAAATACAGAAATGCATGGCAAAACCAGATCTTTCCCACTTAATTAATGCTGCCGTATCTAATTTCTGAAGTATTATACTTTCATTGAGCCAGTTCAAATAACACCACTAACCTCCAAAAGCAAGTGCAGACAAAACCCAATTCTCATTGGTTTTCATGAGAAAGAAATGTTGAATTCCATTATTTTGCTGGGACAAAAGCCAAGTTGATCTGTGTATTAAATTACCTCTGAACCCAGTTCTCACAAGCCTGACAGCAGAAAGTGACAATCACAGTTGTTTGTGACCAGACCAGCACGACCAAGTTATTGACACAAACTGCAGTCACTGATTAAAACCTAATACACTGTGCACTGAGGGGGGCAAAGGGAAAGGGGAAGAAAGGGACAGGCTCTATTCTACCACCATTTACTGTGACTGTCAGCCCCTGCCCAACAGATGCTTTGCTTCATCCTGTTCTTTCCCAATAGCAAGTTTTGTCTGAGCATCATACAATTAAGAAATACAGGAAGAAAAGATACACACATTGGTTAAAACCCCCAGGTGTTTCTCAATACGAAATGTATTTTGGTTGACCAGCATCCTTCTGTACAACACGTTGAAAAGGACCAGTGCTGTCTTTAAAAAGGGTTGCTGTAATATAAGCAAGTTTACTGTAGGAAATAACAGAGTATCGGGGGGATGGATCAGGGCACTGGTTTGGACTGGACTGCTACAGCTCTAATATTCACCTTTTCAGACTAATTAGCACTTAGCCTCTGTGTTTCTACCAGTATTTTGAACAGTGAGGTAATAGCAAACATTTGTACCTTTGTGTACATACCAAATTGAATAGGGTCAGTTCACACATATAAAAAATATCATTGCCTTACATATTTTTCAATCTGAGAAAGATGATGACTAGTGCTACAGCTTCCTACAGGGGATCACACTGTGCCACAGGGCAATATCCTGATTTCAGGTTCCCAATGAAGCCAATGTCTCCTTTTGGTTACAGCACTGAATCAGTTTTCACATGGAAGTTAATAGATTGGTAAGGGTGTATCAGAGAGGGGAGTTTGGTCTTAATTTCAAGAATCAGAATGGAAAATTGTGGAAATCCTATGTGTTATTAAATCTAGTTCTATAACTTTCATGTCACCTGGACATTACATGGCACAGAGCAATGTTTCATGAACATGTTCCTCAACACTGGACTGTTAAAAATGAATTTAACATTATGGATGATTTACTGCATTTGCAGTGTGCTTCATTAATCTAATGCATTCCAGGGAAATACAAGACTGAACACATCAGAGGACAATAAAAGTATCTAGACATTCCAAGACACTCTTTTGCAGTTTCTTCACAAACTTCAGTTGTGAAACAGGTATCAATTTAAGTAACCCCTTTGCCTCACACCACAAGGAATCAAGGCCTCCTGCTTCCTTAGCGGGTGCAAGAAACCCTGCAGAAGGGTTTCTATTCATTTCCATGAATAGAAAATTAGGAAAACAGGCATATTTTGAAGAGAGTTTTCTAGCTGTTGTGGAGCAACCATGATTTTTATAAAGTGTTAGCAGCTATCAATAACCTAACAGGTTGAAAGAGATATTAATATGATTTTGAAAAGGAACATTGCTGCTTACATTGATAGTACCTTTTTTTTTTTTTAAGAGTCAGTTAAAAGGCATCAACACATTCCAAATCATATCTTCATACTAACTTATCCAAACAACACCTTCCTAAAATTCCTATTACAATTCTGGATATTGACCTGGCTAAACATTTGACTTCTGACTTATTTCATGTCACTTAGATGTAATTAATTTCTCTTTCACAGTGGGTAGATGTAGAGACTAGAACTCAGATAGAGAATTTTTCCTCATTTTTCCCTGGAGGAACAACAAGACACTTAGACTTTAAGATGAAATTAATGCCTGTGGGGTTACCACCCTGACATGGGGCAGCACAAAGGCATGGCCTGGGATTGTTGTGCCCTCTTTTAAGGTGTGAGGAAACAACTAACAGCATCAGATAAATCTAAAACACTCAGTATGGGTGCTTCTCCTCTGTTTCATTCCTGGGAGACAGCAGCTAAGGGAAGGAGAAAGCTGCTCTCCATATATAATATATATAATATCCAGCTGACTCTGGTGCTTTGCTGCAGCTGACTCAGCTTCCAGTCCTGGTACCACCTCCCAGCTGGAACCAGCACTAATTGCACTGCCTGCCATCAAGAAGTTTATTAGGAACCCCCAGCTGGCTGGACTAGAAGCATCTCAAAAAGATACACACCTTTGCAAGGTACAAAGTCTTCTCCCATTTAATTGCAGGAACTGGTCTCTAATGGAGAAAGTACTGACTGCTGATAAATGCCATCCCTTAGCAAATCCAGCTGAGATCCATACTCAGTGTTGTTTGGATATGAACAGTGACAGCCAACCATAATTTCAGGGCTTAAACCCAGGCTCAAGGGTAGTATGGAAATGGTTCCTGACAGCAACTTGACAGATTAGGAAAAGCCCAATTTTCCAAACAATCATTCAAAGAAAACTGGTCAGGTGGCTGGTCTCCTTCGTTTCGGTGCTGAGCTGCACAGAAGTTTGAAAACAAATGTATACATTACAGCTATTTATCATAAAGGTGTCAGAGGCATGTAAAGCAATCACTGACAGTACTGCAGACACACAACAGCAGCAGAAGCAATCATGACAACTGCTCTAGCAAAACAGGGTCCAGAGTAAATGAAAATTGTAGACATTGCAGTAAATGTGCAACAGCTTCAGTTTCTGGCAATTCAGACAAACACTGAGAGTCTCACATAATCTTAATTCTACTTTCCCTCCTGTAGGTATTTCTAAGAGGAATGTATTATTCCTCTTGATACAAATAATATCACACCCATAAAAACACATAGCATATTTGTGAAACAGTGTACTCTTTAGGATGGAAACTACATCTATCTTTCTGAAGCATCTTGTATACCACAGGTGCCTAAACATACTGATACAAAAAGAAAATTGTTAAAAAGCCAATATTAGATAAACCAATTTTGCACTCTTGCTTTTCATGTAAAGATTCACTTCAGTCAAAAATGCTAAGTTGCAATAAATAGCTGTATTTACTGAAAAAAAACCCCAACCAAAAAGAAATATAAAGACTCTCCTGTCCAAGGATTATAAGGTGTTTAACCTCAATGCTTTACTTTGCCAGAGGGAAATTATTCCCTTTGTTGGTAGATCTGGTTACCAGAAGTGATAAAAGGTAGGTTTTTGTCATTATTACACTCATGGATAAGCTAAATCCCTACAGGATAGAACAAGATATGCATCATATTGTACATTCTCCATTAGAACACACAATACAAACTAAATCCCTGCAGAGGAAGAAAATCCACATGTTTTCAGATTGTCATTGACCCACGAGAACAATCCGAATTGCTCTTAAATATGAAGCTAGCTTTTCCTGCTATATCAGATATAACACCTATGTGCTTTATCATTTTAACAATCACTACAGTCACTCAGACAACAAATCCAATGGATTAAGTTGCCAAAGAAGTTTTTTACAAGACTCCCAATTAAATTTTTTGCTATGATGCATAGTTTTCCTTGATTCTAACCATGAACTTTATCTAGCTGTTTTTTAAACATGCAGTGTTCATTTTATTTGCCTGCACTTAGCTTTACTTGTTTAGATCTTTAAAGGAAGAATAGGACAACCCATAGCAGAAGGATGTTGTAAAGATGATAGAAAATTTATTTTTCTGAAAAGTTGCTTTTTTAAGGTTTTACTGAAAGTAGGAGAAATGTAACGAATTTTCAAGGGTTTTTTTTCTCCATATAAAATAATCCAAAAGGATTTCATTTTTTTAATCTCTAGATTATCTGGGTGAAATGATCTGAAAATAACTGCTATTTCATCCCATTAAAATGCATGAAATGTCAATGTTGCAGCTTTGCTTAATGCTGTACACATGAATTATTTCTGCTAAGACTATTCTTTTGCATAAAACTAAGCAAAATGAAACTATGCAGACCAAAAATCAATATGCTATTTGGGAACTGTATTACAGATGTGAATTCACATTTTTATAGTTGAGATATCAAGCTTTATAAAGGTTCTTGTCTCCTTTTCTTGTGTTCTTACCTACCTCTTCAGTTCCAACTGAGCATCTGTTCTACGTTCACAGCAAGTATGAGCAAATAACATTGCCTTTCTGCAAGGAAAGCAGCTGTAAGGAAGATGTTAAAAACAATAAAATCATTGTCTGAGTGATCCTTGCTCTATTTCTGATTTAAATTTAAGCATAAACGTGTATGCTTTCTGACCTACAGCATGCACACTGGGTAAAACCCTACGGAGTGGGGCAGACCCTACATACTTAACTAAGCCAACATTTCATTAATTTCCTCTCTGCTATGAAATCAGTAATAAACTTTATTAACCCACTCTGAAAAAGTAACAGGCAGTTTTGCTATCTCCCATTCACAAACTTCTGGCTCATGCCACATGACAACAGGAAAATACGTTTCCATCAAGTCATCAGAGATGGCAAAAGGTCAATGCAATCATATTGACATCCTATACGTGTGTATTTTCATTTGGAAGTCAAGAAACAGGGCTGGGAGCGATGTCCTATGAAGAGCGGTTGAGTTTGGAAAAAAGGAGGCTGAGCAGTGACCTCATTGCTCTCTCCAGCTTCTTGAGGATCTCTTCTCCCTAGGATCTGTGATGGGATGTGTGGGAATGGTTCAAAGATGAGCCAGGGGAGCTTTAGATTGGACATTTCTTTACTGAGAAGGTGGACAAACACTGGAACAGACTTTCCAGAGAGGTGGTCGATGTCCCAGACCTGTCAGTGCTCAAGAGGCATTTGGACAATGGCCTTAATAACATGCTTTAACTCAGTGAGACCTGAATGGGTTAGGTAGCTGGCTTAGATGATCCCTGTGGGTCTCTTCCAAATGAAATAGTCTATTCTATTATATTCTAGCCCTGCATGATTTATTACATGCTAAAATTAAAACTGCTATAAATTTATATTATACAGGTGACCTGAAATTGAAATGCTCCTATAATCATCTCCAAAGCTGGGGGGGTTGTTGGGTTTTTCCCCTCTCCCTTTCCTTGCTGCTCCATATGGAAGATATAGATGCAGGAGCCCAGGATTTACTTACCAAGTCTTCAGTTCAAGATTCTTTAGAAACTCATGTTTGCAATACTGACTTTTAACGTATTCCCTCTTTCATCTTCAAAAACTGAGTAAATATTATCAATTACTAGGAAAGCTGGCTCTTTTCCTTAATAGTATCTACTTGATCTTGAACAGGAATTAAATCCTCTTCTCTGTAGGGAAATCTGACAGCATATCAAGGAGCCAAGTAATACAGATCCTATAAACACTTTTCTTTTATTCTTCTTTCCCTAAACTTTTCTCCAATGAGTGTAGCCACTTTTAAACACTTCTCCAAAACTGTCAATAAGAAAAATTGCCATCAAACATACTTAAGCTGGATTGTCCCAGCTTCAAAAGGCATAGTTTATACACAATTTAAAGTATATACTTCTTTAAAAGGTTTAATTGAAGCTGTATATATATATATTCCTTTCACTTCTGAAACACTAAGGGCAGGGCCACATACAGCACTGCCTGGCAAGTTAAACAAAAGTTCTGAACTATATAAGACAATTAAAAAAAGCTTAGTAAAATACCACCATGAATCATTATTTGAAAACAAGCCAACAGCTAATTTGGAGTAGATTAATATTATTTCAAGATCCTTCACAACTATAAAATCATTAGTCTTCTTTCTTTTCTTGGTAATTACAGAGAAATTAATAGATATGTTCTGGAATTTAAATGATGACTAGAGTAGTTTTCAACATTTTTACTGGCAAAAAGTTCCTTCCTTTGAAATATTTTATTTCAAAGCTGTTTTTATTACACTTCCCAGTTGAATGGAGCAACACAAGGTCATGGTCCCATCTTGTATTTCTCTGACAGACAGGAAATTAACGTGACCCAAGAAATCACAACATACACAGAAGAAAAACTCCATCTCACGATACCAAGAAGAATGAAAGAGATGTACAAGGGTGCCTATTTTTATCATGGTATTTCTCCACAAAGGCTGAAATGAATGTTCTTATAGGCAGTAATGACTGACATTAAGCATATGTAAGTTTGAGTCTGGCGCAGGGAGACTTCAGACTGTCATAAATCACACCTCAACTGGTACATGCTTCAGTCTTCCTTCCTGTGCAGATGTAAGAATTTGTGTGTAAGTCACCCTGGGGTTTATTTTTGTTCTCAGAAAACCTCTTTTGACCAGAGAGTGTGCTTGAAGATAGACTAAAAGCACTTAAAATTTCTCCAAATTATTCACCTTACTATGGGTACAAACAATAGTTTAAATCTTTCTGCATACGTTATCTCTTGCAGCAAATGAAAACACTGTTACTTAAGCATTTTAGTTATAAGTTTAGTAAAGTATTTCACCTCAAACATATATTTCAGTGTTGAACTGCTGTTCCAACATCTGTGAATTTAGTCACTTAGAATGTCATAACTTCTAAGTGATATAAAACAAGTGTATATTCAACTCAATTAAAAGATTTAAAAGGATTTAGTATGCAATTACACAAAAAAGGCTCTTCAGCTTACACTGGCACTGATGAAAACCTGTACATACATAATGAGACATTATCATCTGTATCTCCTGACATAAAATTTGTTTTGTATGCTCAGTAAGAAGCAAGCAAAAAAAGGGAATATTCACTGAACATTTAAGGTTTCCAGTATTGCAGCTGAGACAACAAAAAAGCACTGCAAGATTAAACAGGCTATAGAAGAGATTTAATGTAATCAAAACTGTTCAGCAAAAAGTTAGCAAAAGTTCAGCCATTTGATGGAACAAACTAAACAGCCTACAAACTGGAAGCGTAAAGCACGAATTTTGCAGAAAGGTATCCCATTAACATGACAGAAAATACGGGAGAAGTGGGAGAAGTGATGCATGTAAGTTCTTCTAGTCCAGTACATTCATCTATTTATGATTATATTAGAAAAAAACCAAAACACACCCTAATTTGCAAATAGAAGAGCCAGGCTCTCTGAAATATCATCAGGATTTCTACCTATAACTTCGCTCACCTGTTCTGATCTGTTAGTGGTACCATTGCATTTCTATTTTGCATTGATAGTCCAGGCTTTAGAGATTCCTTTATTCAGCAGATATCCTGCACAGAAATCTCACAGCAATGTTAGTGTAGCAAAATTAATGCCAAATTGCTCAGGCACCCTCTGTATTTCCCTCTTGCATTGTGTTTGGGTTTTTATTTCGTTTTTGTTTTTGCTGTTCAAGCACCACTGACTAATTAAAAGCATTCACATCAATTATTATTATTTACTAGGAAATGAAGACAACACCAACATATCAGAGAGGAAGGACAAGTGATTTTGGAAGGAGTTAGAGACAGAGACAATTATGGCAACTCATAGAGAGCTTTCCAAAGTCGATGCTTCCCATTCTACCCCTTCCCCCATCATAATGAAGATTGAAAACTTTTAAGTAGAAATACCCAAATCTTTCAAAACCCATCTCTTTAAGTGCTGAAAATCAGGTCACTGGCCAAACATGGTTTAGACTTTTGCTCTTTGTTGTCTACTGTTGTCTTCATTCACATCTGAACCTTACCACAACCTCCAATTGAATTAAAAGTATTTGAGAACAACTAAACATGGTCAAAACATTCCAACAAACTGACATCATTTTGGTTGTTCTGCCACAGTTGTTTTTTTTTTTCTAAATAAATGTATGCAAATGCTCAGTTTTAAAAGTAATCTCAAAATTTCCACCTATTAGTTCTTTTCAAGAGTGAACACAGCTGATGCTGGTTTTCCAGTCAATTTAGTACAAAAGAAAGGCCCCATGTTTTTTATGGTTTCCCCTCATATTATCAGCTTTACATCTTCTGAAGACGAGTTCAAAGGCCCAGCAGATTGCTGGTTATGTGCGAGGTCTTCTTTTGTTCAAGGAAAGGTGAAGGACACAGGGCACAGGAAATTCATCTTCAACCACACATGGAACCTGGAGCCTGCAAACAGCAGGGCCTGCAGAGCAAAACATGGCCAGGCTGGTACTCAGCTGCACTCAGACCAGAGCAGGAACCTTCTCAGTATCTTTTTCCTATGGCAAAAATGCTTGATTCAAAGCAATCTGAAGTCTAGACAAATAGTAACACTTAATTAGTAAAATTAAAAGCCTGCTAAAATCCCTTGGACAGCCCAACGAATGAGGGTTGGTTTTTTTTAAGTGCACTTAATATTTTTCTAGGCATGCTATTTTTAATTTGTTCAGTCACTGAATTACAAATGGCATTTTTATTTGTGTTCTGGTCTCTGTGTGTCAGCCCTTTGCTTTCAGCACTACAAAGTGCAGCATGTTGTTTACACAGCCAGCAATGCACACTAATTATCACGGGAGGAGTAAATGAATTAATAAAAACAGAATAAACCCCTTAAATAATGATAATGGGATAATGAAAGACTACAATAAAAATGTGTGAAAATGAGAAAGCACAGCTCAAATGGGATGGATACGAAAAATAATTTTCAAGAAAGAAAAAGAATCAACTCATTTGGTCACAGGGAGAGCTCTTTCTCCACACGTGCACAACAAAGAATCCCACATTTGGACTCAGATGCACGAGATGGCTTCACATTCCCTTTCCTTTTCCTCAGCTACATCAAAATCCCCAAGTAAGCCACTGGGCTATTAATTAATTCCCATATGCCTCCAGTCTCCTCATTATGGGAAGAACTCCTATTTTGGCATAGAATAAGTGGCTTAAATGAGAATATAGCCAGAATTAGTATTGTTTCCGTACAAATTAGCAATATACAGGAACTCCAGATTTACAGCATGAACCAACATATTTGCAACATCCTGAACACCGAATGAAATGATGGTAACAGCTTGTGCCTTTTACCTGCTAAAGCTTGATAAAACGTTTCAGAAATCTGATCTTCAGAAACCTGACCTAAAGGGCTTTTTTAAAGATACCTGTCTTTAATCTTCCTAGAGGAACGCAGAAAGTTTCTTTTATTAACATTTTAACACAGTATATGCATATGTATTTTGTACAAATGACATTAGTACCAATTTCATATAACAAGTGAAAACAAAAGTATCTTTTAATGCATCAAATAAAGCAGAAGCTAACAACTTTCAAAATGGAAAATATTAAGATAGGATAGGTTGTTTAAAAAACTCCATATAGGAGTTGTTGTGAACAGTTAATTTGCTGAAATGAGAATATTTGAAAATATTCTGTACACGTGTATACATATAATCAGCTCTGCAAGCCATGCAGAATGTACTAGATAACAATTACCCTTTTCCTGGAATCAAGCAGCGAACTGTTTCATAACAAAGTCTTGTTATTAAGATCGGTATTTGGAAAATATTCCCTTGCTTTTTGAAAAAACAAGAGATTTTTTTTTTTCTGGTTCTAATCTTTATGTGAAATAACTAGAAGGAAAATATAAAATGGGTAAGAGGGAGTTGTAGCGTTCTACCCTCACTTCATAGCTTTTTCATTTTTATAGATCTTCTTTTTAAAGTACTAAATGAAGTGTAAGTATTCAAGTATATCTGCAGTGCTGTTTAAACAGTGTGTGGCACAGAACTCTGAGACACACCAGAACCTGGAATCCCAGAACCGCCACATAAATCCGCAATGCCAAAACAGTTCAAAAGAAGGTTTAAATCTAACTGAAAGAAAGCTGTACTATAAGTCTGGAGGTATGAATGCTTTACCAGTTTCCTGACGCTGGTTTTTGCCTTCTTTAGAATATAAATTGGTCTAGCAAGCGAAAACTAAACAGCAATTTAAACTAACTAAGCTTTGGGAGCTAAACACTCCAAACTAGGCTGGTGGGAGATGAGGAGCAATTTACATATACCCTGAAGTCTTAAATTTTAGCCAAATTAATGACTCTGTGAGGCTTTAAACAGATTTTTATTTTCGTGTTCTCGCTAGAGATGACTGTATGATCGTGGAGAGATCATCCCATATGTCCTTTTATCCTGTCTTTTTTATCACAGATAATTCAGATGTTTTTCCGAACAGTTCTCTTTACTTATCTGCTTTAGTCAAAAGCATTAACAGTATAGTCTTGAAATGTAAATAACAGTAGGTGATATAAAGCAGATCTGCTCTGAGCAAAGAGTACTTGTATGAATTTATTGGTTGGATGCTGCAAAAGTGCAAGCACCACACACACTAGCAGTCTGGAGCATTTTCCTTATCAGCAGCACCAGCAGTTCTTTCACAGCTTCCCAACCTCTTCTCCCCTACCTTTTGTCTCCGAGTCCACAGACCTGAGCTTTCTAAATTTTATCATCAAAGAGAGATTCCAAAAGAATATAAGATTAGGAAGGATACAGGTAGCTTTTAATTGGCATTTTCCTATTAAAAATTTCCCATAAAAGTCTGAGAGAAGCAACCCAATTTGGTACCAGAGACAATACCACTGTTATCCCATGCCTGCCACAATCCTGAGACAACTTACTGAATGATCTCTGCACATTCTTCTTCTTCCACTCCTATTTACATGCATACACTCCTATACAAAGAATAGATTTCAAAAAATACCAGGAAAGATTGTAAGAATTTTCTGGGTTTATTTTTCTTATTGTAGTGTTTAGTTCTCCTAAAGTGTGCAACCCTTCATTATTTATTTTATCTTTGTTTCATCCCACTAAACATGCTGCTGGGCTGCATAGTTTTACACTTCCCTGGTGGCTCCTAACTCGGTGCTTCCAGTTGTCATGAATCAGTCTTCATGCTTTATCCACTTCTTAAAATTGACAGCCTTACTTGGTTGTTTTTCCTCATTTCTACTTCACCTTGAAGGTTGCTGATGACTACAGAAGCAGGTGGCAGCAAAGGAGGGGAAATAACTACCCACCTTCCAGTGGCTCTAAGCTCCATAGGTTTCCTGAGATACACAAACGTGTTCTGGCAAAAAGGGTAACTTCAGCATGAGCCCTCCAAAGGAGCAGGGTAGAAAAAAAAAATCTTCCAACAGTACTGAAAAGCACCAATCATACAATGCTCCAAACTGGTAAGTTTAGAAATTATTTGTTAGAAAGCAAACCAAATTCCCAGACAACTGCATTCTACTAGGGAGAGACGGTGAGAACTTCCCAGAGAGTGTTTTTGTGGTCAAGACAACATTCCCACTAAAAAGAGAGGTATGAACATGTTTTCATGAACTACTACAAAATAAAACAAAGAACTTTACTCAAGATCTTCAAACCTCAGAAAAATATATAAAAATAATAAGAATCATTACAACTAACAGTTGACCTATTTTATTTATTTTAACAGTAGAACTTTTTGCCACAATCATGTTGCAAACCAATAAAAATATTTTCTTTTATGCTATGAGACTTTTTCACCAATCTAAAAAGATTACCAGCTGCCCAGACTTTCAAGTTAGGGTGTATAGATGAGGTTTCCATATAATTTAGTTTCAACTTCAAAGCTGAACCCAACTACAAAATTCCAGATCCAGCCAGCTTTAAGAGGATAGGACAATTGTGGCATTATTTCAATCTGTCTTTACACAATCCAATCTGCAATGATATACAAGAGCCACATTCCTTTAATATTAGGTCACTGACAAATGTTAAGCCTTGGGCTTCAAAACCTGACAAAACCTGTCGTGCTGAAACAATTGGTTACCTGCCCGGAACCGTAAGTGTCAGAGACACAGTTTGCAAAGAGTGTTCATCCCCCTCTATCTAATCACATCTT
Source organism: Chiroxiphia lanceolata (assembly GCF_009829145.1). Classification (NCBI taxonomy): domain Eukaryota; kingdom Metazoa; phylum Chordata; class Aves; order Passeriformes; family Pipridae; genus Chiroxiphia; species Chiroxiphia lanceolata. Next base: position 18,346,951 of record NC_045639.1, read on the forward strand.
TCCCCTCTTCTTAAAATTATAACGATATTTGAATGCATTTTTCAAAAATACAAAGAACCAAAATTAAATCTATTATTTTATTATTATATTATTAATTAAATTTGATGACACACTGAATTTAATTAATGTATTGTATGAGAATGTGTATTTTAAACAACCTTGCTAAAATGCACACATGTTACAAAGCTGGATAATTTCCAATGAGCCTTGTAATAAAAATATGTGGAGAATAAGCTGTTGTGCAGATTATAAGTTCAAACTGTAATAAAATTGGAGTGTGGAACAAAGATTACATAAAAATATCATACACCTAAGTGTTACTCTTCTGTGTACAGAAAGTTACCTGAGCATGTAAAAAATGAATACACATTTATCACCTATTCTTTTTAGCACTCCATTGCCTTAGCTAGAAGCAAGTCCAGAAATGAAACAGCAATCATTTGATAGGGATATGCAGAGTATGCTAACACATACAGCTGGTTAAATAAGTATAGGTGCCTTAAAGGTCAGATAGCATCTTGTTTTGACTGCTAACAGTAAGACAAACCATTTACAATAAATCATCATTTAGAATTTATGTACATTTATGCAGAAATGTGCAAGAAAGTGCAAGAAGAAAAAAACAAAACATCTCGGCTCAAGAGCCCAATCAGAGACATTCAATCTTTGTATTTGTGAAGTGTTACAGAAAACATTATTTTACTATATCCAGAAGAAATTTTTACTGTTCTTATTTATAGTCTAAGAACAAAACCCCAGATTATGGATTGCATTTTTTCCCTTCCTCAAGACTGTGGAATACAGATGAAGTTTAACAGTCCTGCTGCACAGGGAGAAAAACAGTGAAATCAGTGCATCCATTCTGACAGCTTGAAAAGTATGACTGACTGATTCTGTACTGGCTCGACCTTCTGCATACCTTTGCATACAAAATTATATGAGAGTTTTCATCTTTACTTGACATTTAAACAAGCATAGGGTGGAAAAAACATGTCTGATTGCAAGCAGTTCCGACAACTAAGATTTTTTCCATTTGTAAGTGGAATAACTGGCAGAAGAAAGCTGATTTGCACTTTGTATTATCCTTACTTTCATCTGCTTTCACCTTAAGGAAAAAAAGCTTTATTCACTTTGACTTTTTCCAGATTACATATTTTTCCCAGTCTGATATTTTCAGAAGTTTAAAATCAGTTCATATATTTCATCAAGACAGAATCATTATAACTCACTGAGAAATACTTGTAGCTCAAAGTTTCAAAGATGTAGATGTTGGAGAACAGGGAGAAGGTTAGCTTTCAGTAATCCAAGGAAAATTCACCCATTTTGGCCCAATTGCAACTCAGAAAAAAATAACCTTGCTTAAAAGCTTTGAAGTGTCTTTCTTCAACAGGGAATTTGGGTTTCAGAAACTGCCCCTTGGATTAACTGATTCTGCCCAGGACCAGGTAACATACACAAAAAAAAGGCATGGGGGCAACACACTTAACCTGGTGACGTGACAAAGAAAAAACACCCAGTACAATTTTGATTAGAATTGTTGAATGTGTTTTTAAATGCATCTTTTTAAGGAAATGTGTGTTTTGATTAGATTATGCAAACATACCAGTTCTTTTGGTGTATTCTTAGCTATTCCTGTATTGGTTTGTTTCACACAATATAGGTGTACACTGCGTCTTGTAAAAGAGCTAATGAGCTTCCAAACAATCCCCAAAAAAAGAAAAAACAGCCTTTTCCCCCCCACAGAAAGAATTAATTCATTTCAGGAATATTCATGCAGCCCTGCCACACTAGTCTCCCAACTTGATTTCTTTGGGAAAAAAAAAATTGGTAATGCATCAAAGACTAACCACCTGTAAAAACCACTGGGGAAGAAATTTGGTTCGTCTTCCTTTTAGATCCTCTACTTTTGTAAGAAAATTAAACAATTATGGAAAAGGTTACCCATACTGAGAACTAAAAAATGCTGCAAACTGCTTACCTTATCCTGGCTATGTGCTGCTGCACAGGGTGGTGCTGAAAATGGTCAGGCCACTGATGGTGAAGGCAGAAGGACGGGGAGGGCTGAAGACAACAGGCAGGCTGATACACGGGGGTGTGTTTTTGGCAAAGAGATGCTGAATACTCAGTGTGTGGCTGCATGCAGCACGAAGTCATGGGAGATGGTGCTGAGCTGCCAACCACCGAATTACATTCTTGCTTGCTATTATGGCTACTTAAAGAATGATGGTACGGACAAGGGTGGCAGCACTGCGACAACATCTGCTGAGTTCTTTGGTTGTCTAAAGGCAGAAAGGACGGTTTGATTGTACCATTAAGCTGCAGGCAGCCATTTGGACTTGGTTTTGGTCTTGGTGTTTCCTTGGATGGGAGTTGTTGGACCGTGGCGTCTCCGTCATTGGCCGCGACAATACCTGTGCCAGTGGCATTTGACAAGATGCTGCCATTGCTCAGAACCACAGAGTCACTGACGTTGCTCATGGCCATGCTCTGAGTCCTCAATGGATCTGTGATGTTCCTGATGAAACAAAAAAAGGTCAAGTTTACAGAGCTGCAGGGTTTTCAGATGCTCAGAAATAACTTTAGAATAAAGTGAGTAAAGCTCTGCTCTCATCTTCGTCTTTCACAACACAGGGAAATAGAAAGGAGTCACACCCACTCTGACAGAGATGTTTTGAAGGACCTAAATTTGTTCAACAAAATGTTAAGAGTGAGGTTATGTAAATTTCTCAGTGCTTAAACCAAACTATAAGTCAAATGAATAGACAGTCTATGAATTTGTGACAGTGTCACAGCTGTGACACAGCTAACAAGTAATGGTTGAGATGCACAGGAACAACATCATTTTGCACAAGACTAAGTTTATAGCCACTATTTATAAAAAGAGATTTTGGTATGAACTGTGTAATCATCCACACCTTGCACTGCAATTTGCCTGCGTGCTTTGAAAACCTGCAGGAGACAGGACCACACAGCAGAGATTGTTTAATAATCATTTATGTGCTGGCTTCAATAACCTTCTTTCCTATCTCCAATTTCTATTGAAAATGAGGCATATTCATGTTTTCAAAGACATTCTTTTGAAATACCTTATTTAAATAAATCAAGCCACTTCAGCAGACATACCAGAATTTCTGAATGGTAGACTAGGCCTTTAGCAGGAGCGCTATGAATACCAAAAAGATAGGATACAACCACATGTTTTTCCCAAGTTTACAAAATAATAATCCCAAGATTGAATTACTGCTGATGGAGAAGCTCTTGCTTCTGAGAGACATGTATTCTCTAAAGTCAGCAAAGAAATATACTGTGCTGTAAATAAAGGATATTAAAAGATTTTCTTCTAAAGTTTCATCTTTTTCAAGCAAAATGTAAATAAATGAGAACAATTAACACAGGAAAAGTGACCGTGGCTCAAAATGAAAACTTGCGTGAGGTCCTCACAGCAGCCAATTTCTCCTGTCTTAACTATAATCTTATTTTAGTAAAATATTAAAATAACTTGGAGATCATTATTTTGCTAAATAACATGAAAAGTCAAACATCACACTCAGATAGGAGTTTGTTACCCAAGTTAGATGGGCTGGGTGAGGGAGGAGGAGAAAGAGGAAGAGGAAGAAAGAACACTAATTATGTACTACTTATAAGAATAAATCAACACTTCCTTAAAAAACCAGAAACAGTTGATCACAACAGCTTTTTTGCTGACTTAATGTCACCTTTTTAATACCAAATTTAGTCAACAACATTCCAAGTCCAAATTGCAAAGTTTGCATTACAGACACTGAACTTTGCGGAAAGACACAACATACAGATTAAGGCAGATAAACAAGGAAGTTTCTAACTCATTTTCTTCCCTCATACCTTTGCTGAGTGCTTAAAGCTCTAAGCCTGCCCAGCCAGCTGAGCCATTTAATTGCCTGAATGCTAATTCTGAGTAGAAAGTGCTTTGATGACAGGAATGCTACCCCTGGCAGCCCCCCGCACAGCATCTCCCCTAGACAGAGCTAAATCCTTCACTTGTGAGATGAAAATTAATCCTCTGCTATTTGTTCTAGATCATGTGCCGAGCCAGATGCCCTGGGAAATCACTTTCATTTAGATAACCACTCAGAACAGGAGAATATGCTACTTAACAAGCATATTTTTTCCAGCCTCCAATTCCACACATTCCTGATGGGTACCCCCTCCCCTGGCCCAGGCAAGTCAAGCCCATGGAGGACTTTTTGCTGAGCACAGAGAGTAAATTCAAGTGGCTGGCTGAGCTTCATTTTGGTCTGAAGAGACATATTAGTTACATGAAATACCGCTGTGTTTGAACAGTCTGTTTTCTCCTTGCGCTGTAGGCAACTTCAAACCTCAGTGGACAGAGAGAGAGCTGGACATCAAGGCAAAGAAAGCTCCTCTCGAGGTGTCTGGCAGCATTTTAGGAATTTCTGGCTGCTTATTTTCACATTCACTCACATAAGAGATAGGCTGCACGGCAATGCTGTTACATTTCTGTTTCTAAATTAGTTTCACACATCCAAATCACCACTTGAAATGCTGTACACTGATCAAAGTTACTGTCTACTGGAATTACTGAAAATAAAGCATGGAGATACTGCAAATATCTATCCCTTCAAGAAGACAGACCCACCATCCTTTGGCTTTAGGCCCATAACACCTGCAGCAATTGAGATACCAACACGTAGTTTTTAGTAGCTGTTTCAAACCACTTTACAAAGGAAACCACACATTTATGCACAAGGCAGACGTTCCAAACAGAGATGCAAGCTGACTTGTGCCCACAGCAGCTGGGCAACCCCAACACAGACACACAGGCTTGGGCCCTTTTGGTGTATCTGTGCCCCTTGTGAGCACTGACATGGCAATTAATAACTTTTGTTCCAGACAGCCCAGCAGCTTCCATTTAATATGATCAAAGATAAAATGCTTTATTTTCAATGGATGTAATATCTACCCACATACCTTTTGTTTTAAACACTGTCTTCAGAAAGACTTTTTAGAACTAGTAAATCCAAAGAAAAGATCGTCATCAGTACCACAACATATAATTCTACCTTTGTTCTCCTTTTGAACAAGCTATTCATGAACCATTTCAAGCTATAAAAATTTTAACAGATCAAGCTGATTCTTCCTTCATTCCTAAGCCCTGAGAAACTACTGTGTTCTGTCCACTTCCATGGAGTTTCTGAGCAAGGCAACGGAAGCACCTTCTTTCAATATTAAAGTGAGACAGACTACTTTGCATGCTAAGGAAGCCATCTGATTAAGTATTTCATTCAGTCATAGCTAAGAAGAACTGGGACTCAATTCTCTAGACTGTGAGCTGGGCTGTACATTTTCATTTGGTTCAGTAGCTTTTCTTTTTTTAAAGAAATGCAAGATGGTTATGTAATTTGACAAGTCTAATGTCATCTGAGTTTGGTTTCATTCGCACTTAAGGGTATTAAAAATTCTGTAGAGTGGTACTTCATTTGTGTCACGCTCTATAGAAGTGACTCCAAATCCACTGACAGCAAAACTTCACCTGCAGCTGTCACACAAAAATATATTCTTAATTACATTTTTATCTCTCTGTTGTATTTTGTCTCCTCTGCCACAACTGCAGTGACTGGGAACTTCCTGAGAGATTTTACAATGACCCAAGGAAAGAGTTAACCAAGAATCTTTCCTTTAGAGGATGAACAAATAAGCTAGTTAAAATGCAACAACTAAAAGCACAGTCAGATTTTAATAAGAAGTGGGCATGGGAAATCAAAGAACATGTTCATAATGAAAAAAACCCTAAAAATAAGAATCTTTGAAAATGCAGTCTTTGGGAAGTCTGTATTCTTTCAATGTTTATTTTTGCTGCATTCTTCACACTGCTTTAGGATTTGGTATTCTCCAATAAGGTGGGGTTTTCACTTACAAGAATTTATACCTGAAAGCTCTGGAGCAGTTGGGCAGGTATTCTGAATAATGAGATTGTAAAAAGCACAGTTTTTAATGCAGGTAGCCCTACTTAATAGAAGACTAAATACAATCAGAAAAAGTGTTAACCCACGTGTTTAATACCTCCCACTTAGTTACCCACCTCTCTAGATGGACACAAGGTATTTTAAACATGATCATCTCTTTAGAAATTATGCCAGCTGGACTGCTAAGGGAAGAAAACTAGAATCATCTTTAATTACTGTGTGCTTGAGAAGAGTAAGTGCTCAAGAAAGCACTTTAGCCACGCAGTTCAAAACAACAGCTCGGAAGAGCGTTGTATCTGGAAAGTACCATGGTCTGCAAAGGCAACATTACTTCGTGACGGTTTTATGGAGTAATCCATCTATTATTTGTGGAGCTAACAATGAACGCAGCTTACCCAGCAGACATCTGCCAACTGCATTGCAAGCCCTTGAGGAAATAAAGTAATGCTGTGCCACACTGAAACTATGTAGGATTCAGTGCTGCCCAACTAGTATGTTCTTTTTAGGGTTGGATTAAGTTCACCTGTTCCTTTGGTTGCAACTGAAAGAATTTTTCTTTAAGTTTCTTTTAAAAAAAACAAAACAAAACGCCAGACTTAAAACAACATTGGTTCAACAAATCCCATCTGGACTCATAATGCCTGCAATTGGGAATGATAGAAGTGCAAATCCAAGAGGGAATGACGTAGTGGAAACCTAGTATACTAGTACAGATAATTTATAGATCTTTAGAAGATGACAAACAGCCAAGTGCTGAGGGTTGCTTTAACCATATAGGAAAAAAACCAAAAACCAAAATCTGTACCTTGCACAAAACCAAAAGTAACCTGTTATAAAACTTTAAATATTTCATTTAAGGTAGGACAAAACTCAAATTTCATTTAAAAGTTATATAAAGCCTTTCATCTGTAGTCAGCATTGCACTACTCAGCCAGCTGGACCAGTCCAGGTTTTATGGACTTTGTAGACCTGTCAGCTACAAAGCACCGTGGTTCTGAGATGAACACGATATGTGAAGTAACAAAAACATCTTTTTATGTTAGAATTTCATCTAAACCAGCCAGATTCTAGAAGCAGTGCATTTTTGAAATAAGAAACATTTAACAATCCCAGCACTACCCGTCAGTCTTATCCTAGATGAAGTATTACAGTGGCCCTGTAGTCCCTTAAGACGCTGAAGTTTTTAAATGTGGGAAATGGGTTACATGGTCTCACAATCTGTAAACTCAGTTAAATCCTCTCCAGACTTTGCGTGCTGTGCCAGCCAGTGCACAGCAACTCTCAAGGAGGGTTTTCTCCTCCTTCACATAACCAAAATTCTTTGTATCTTTGCTTTTTCTCAGTGGTCTCAGGAGTAACAGGTGGTGCCTGGTGTTTGATACCGGGTTTTATGGGAGACGTCTAGTTATCTATCATGGCAATGGTCTTTAGCAAGTCAAACAGCTTTTTAATGTTTTATGGTTGTTGATCTCCATTTTGGCTCTCAGCTAGACATTTTTCAAATTCTCCAGCTCTTACTCTAGTGCTATCACATGCGGTGCTTGGTTTCTCTCAATACTCCAATTCTTGCTTTTCCATTTCAGCTGTTAACCACCAGGTCTTCTCTGAAAAGCTTTCACTGTACAAAATACAGACGCTTCCCAGAACAAGCCAAGCCTGTCTTTTCCTTCCCCCCCCCCCAGGTATTTTAAGTATATGAAATATATATGTATTTCAGCTTCGAGAAGAGTCGCGAATTCTTATTTTGTTAGCACACAAGTTTACCTGATACATTTATTAATGCAGCCGCTTCACTTTGAGGATTGATACAATGTAGCTCCTATTTTTGAGAAATTCCGTTATGGTCAGTTTATTTTCTGCACAGTCTATAAATACCCACTTTATCAACTAATGTTGTCCTATTAACAAGCAGATTTTCAACAATCTAAGTACTTGTACCATAAGGTTAGAAGACAATTATGAAGCAGAAGAGGTTTGTAGAAGGGGAATTTCCTCACCTCCTAGTGTTTTGAGAGCCAGCTATCCCTGCCATCTCCCTCCACAGCCTGTGAGGTTGAGAAGCTGTCCCTTCCCGAACCTGAGACACCATGAGCTCATTTCCTCTGTCGCAGGCTGGCTTGGGAACTGCAATTCCTGTGACAGGGAGTTTCCAGATGTCACCATGCCAGGACCACAGCTCATGTACAGCTGGGCACTGGCAAAACAGCATTGCCAAGCTGGCACATGAACTGACCCCACCAGCGACAGCTGTGGGGTGAGGGAGCTGGGAGAGACTGCAAAGGGTGGGAAGACCAGTATTCTTCAGTCCTTCAGAAATAGATTTTGCTTTTCTTTTAAGCTAAAGTTACTTTTCCTGGCACAGGCAGCAAAACAACAGCAGACCATTTCTAAAAATCATTTGCAGGGCTTTGACTAAAGAAATCGACTGCAGTGCTTTACCTACAAAACCTTTTCAAAATCAAAATTTACAGTAAATACAATTAAACTATAGGTAGATGCAACAACAAGGAGCCCTGAATTCTTTTCAAGAATTTTTGTATGATCCTAAAGTTTTATTAAAAAAACCCCCAAACAAAAAAACCAAAAAGACCCCCGAAGCACATCTATGTAGGGAAAATGGAAAACAAAAAGGTATTAAGAAAATCCAAAAAAGCTTCAAATACTCTGAGTTTTGGAATGAGATACAGCTACAAGCAGAAATGATTGGAACCATACCACTTCAAGAAAAAATGTGCATAGTTCTGGAAAACAGGTATATCTCAGCACAGTTTAGGAGCACAGAAAGCTGTTAAAATAACCCCCAAACACTGCTTACAACTGCCACACTGTCATCACACCAAATCTTATTTACACAACTTACTGACTTTCCATTACCATATGAAAGACATTTAAATTTTTGTAATTGCAAATATTCTGATCAAAAATAGCTCTAATCCTGCTTACACAGAGGGGTAGGGAAACCAAAATATGTCTCCTTCTGGATGTAAGAAGAGTTACTTGCACTGAACGTTCCACAGGTTCTTACTTCATCACGCTGTGGGATTAACATTTAAATTATTACAGCTGTAAAGGGACACAAAAGCAACAAACACTCTTTAGGATGCAGCCCCAGCTCTACCTACCATCACCACGACTATATTAGCATTACATAAAAGGTTAAGAAACCTCTCGACCATCTGCTTAGAATCAGATTTTTTGTTTTCTATCCAAACTTAAAAGCTGTTTGGACATCTTTAAAGAATTGTTACCAATAATAGCACTTTTCTTCACATTTTAACAGAAATACTAACATAATTTCACAATTACTGGATATTAAAGAAAGCAGAGACTCAGTGAGAATGTCAGGGCACATCAGGCAGGTACACATCAGCAGTCACACCTATTTGATAAATACAGGGCATTCTTTGCATTTAGCGACAGAAAACACAGCAAAGCAGTTTTAACACTGGCAGTCCAGCAATAATTTTCTTCGAAAGCTAAACATAGGAGAACTTTTTTTGTTTCCCGCTTCATTTCCCAAGCATGAGTTGGTTTTACGTCTCCCATTTGCTGAGCCGCGCTCCGAAGGTCAAACGATAAACCTCATATACCACTTTTATCACGGCGCATCTGTTCAAAGAGCCGGATCTGGAGCCGGGGGGGAGGGGGGGCGCTTTGCTTTTCTCACCGCGCTCTTCAGCGCTGGCACGGTCCTGTGCTAAGCTCTCCGGCACTTCTACCCGGCTGCAGTCTTTCACAAACCCAGGAGTCTACTTGCCCTACTAAGCAGCATTGGCAGCGTAAATAAACTGAAGGCACGCACTAAGTTAAACCTGCACCCACTAAGTTAAACCTACATCCTCACGCTCCCTGAGCGCACGGCCAGGTCCGAAGCGACCGGACGGGACGCACCTCTCGCCACTCACCAGCCGCTCGCCGGAGCAGATCGGCAGGAAGGAGGTGGCAGCAGCCCCCTCTCGATCCAGGTATCCCCCGGCTACGCTCCCGCTCTTCCGCAGCCGGACCCGCTCCGCCGCTCGCCCCCACAGTGGCCGCGGGCGGGGAGCGCAGCCCGGGCAGACGCGGTCGGGGCCGTGCCGGGAGCCGGGCCGGGCCGCCCCTCCCCGCGGCAGGTCACGGCGCTGGCAGAGCCCGCCGGCTCCTCCCTGCGCCGCTCCTGCTGCCGCGGGAGCCCCGGGGCCGCTCCCGCCCTCGGTCCCAGCCCCCTCGGGTCTGGTTTGGCGGAGGCTGGTGCGGGGATCCGAGCCCAGCGCTGCAGCTTCACCTGGCGGCGCCCACCGCGGCGGTGCGACCCGCGGGCTCCTCGCCAGGCCTCCGAGCACACGCCTACGTGGAAAGCACAAGTGGCATCACCTTGCCACCAGTACATCTGGAAGGGGAAAGAGTTGAGGAAAGCGGGTGACCGAAAACAGCACCCAGGGTCACTTGGAGTGCTTTTCAAACTCATTCCAGCACTCACTACTTCCCGGCAATGGCTTGTCCCCCAGCCCCAAGCTCTTCCTTCATCAGGCATTTCTTACAAAATGCTGCTCTGTGGTTACAAATCTCTAACAGATCTCCAACAATAAAAAAACCCCACAACAGGATAAAGGTGTTTTTACCCCACCAGATTTCATGGTATTTGTACCTAATAGAGCATCTTCCACATCTGAGCACTTGAAGACCTGGTAGTTCAAAAGTAACCATCTCCACATACTTCTCAGATACATTTTTATAAGATTTAATAAATACAAACTTAATTATTAAAGATGATGCAAAAACCTGAAATGGTCACAATTCAAAAAGCTGACAGGCTTTTAGAAATGCTCTCCTTCCTCGCTGCTGAAAGGAGCTCCGATTTCAGGATCAAGTTAAAAGTGGCTGGAGCAAAAGGAATTTCTCATCTATAAGCATCTTTACTCTTTGTAAAGCAAACAAATCTAACCTAAGGAAACACTGAGGCTCAGTTTCCCTTAGTGTGACCTTAGAATTATGCATCCCAATTCTGGTCCACATTTTTACACATGGCAGCTCTTCCTGGTCATTGGATCTGGTCTTTAGCAGGTTGTGAGAAACTGTGCTGCTTCCCCACTTTTAAGGGAAACTTTTTTTTTTTAAACCAGTCTTCCTTGACTTTCTCATTGAGCTTCAACTGGAAAATTTCACTGGCATCAGCTGCCTTGTCTCATCTCCCCCACACTCTCCATCCTATTTAAAACATCATTTTTCTAACATTAATGGATTCTTTAACAGAAAACTTGCTTTTATTCTAAGGTAGAGCCATTCAGTGCCAATGATCCAGGACAGTTCTTATAAAAGAAACTCAAATATATTTATTGAGCAAAACAGCACCACCACAAAGCAGGTAACTCTCAACCATAATCCAAATGAACATAGCACTACAATACAGTGTTCACTCTCTGAATATGTGAAATACATAATATATCCTGGGAGCATCAGAAGAATAACATCAAAGTTACTTTTCCAAACTGACACAATTCCACCTATTTTTGACAAACATATCTACTAATGAAAGTATTTCTTAAATGTGTAAATATTACTGTGCATCAGTTCACTGCAGATACTGTATCCCTTGTACTTGCTAACTACCTCAAAGAAGTGACAAGAGGCACATAATATTTGCTCACTGCTTTTATATCTAGAAGGAAAAGTACTATAAAAATCTAAAGGATTAGTCTACTAAAACTCTTTGATTATATGCACTGCAGAAAATAATTTCTTATTATGTAAATTTACTGCAGATACTTTGTTCCAAAGAACAACAGTAAAATGAACGTATAATGTATGTCCATAGGTTATGCTTAATAAAATTATTCCTGTCCAAATGGGATTTAAATAGTGTATCATATATTTGAATTACAGACTCACGGTCGATTATTGCCTCTACAGTATCTGAAAACCAAACTCAACACCAAGAGCTAAGAAACCTTTCCCCCATGCCACACTCTAGCCTTGCAGAGATGCAGTTGTGCAGTGTCCCACCAGCACATTCCTAGGATGGACACTTCCATCATACATCCTTTAACATCCCCTTCTGCATCATACTTAAATGCAATATCAGACAAATGATGACACCTTTATTTGCAAGTGATTAGGAAATAAATTGAGCTCTGCACCATATGGAGTGCAGGTACAGGAAAACTGGGGGAAGGTGGGAAAGGATGGAAGAATTTTGACTGATTCAAGGCAGACCAGGGATGTCAAATTTGATCATGGAAGCCTGTAGAACAGAAATAACACTCCGCTCTATTCACCGCCTGGAAATGCATCTACACAGGGAATCTGCAGGATATCTGCATTACTAATTCAGCCCTGGTTTAAGTCAATATGATGCTCCATGCATCAGGAAGTTCCACCTACCTATGGATCTACCAATACATTTTACAGTCATAAAACAAACTCTCCAAGTTTTGCTACACAGTAAAGAGAAAATTAGCAGAATAAAATTTGACTATTATGCCATCTTTAAAACTATTAGTTTTTGGATTTTGTGGATCACTTAAAAATTTGTGATTTTAACTTCAACCCCTTGAAGACAAACACGCTGCTCTGGGTAAACAAAAGTAATTTTCATGTTCCAATCACAGAAAAATTCTTTAAACTTAGTTATCGTAAGAGATGGTTTGTCCATTTTTCTATCATGGTGGTTTTTGGTTTTTTTTAACTGAGTTTTTAAAACAACATTTTTCATGGTATGCTTAACAAACAAAATCAAAACACCAGGCAATGCCAATGTCAGCCACTTCTCCCACCTTTGGCTGCCCATGATCAAGAGCTGCCACCCTTGCACCGCTGTAGGTGCAGCTGTGCCCTGTACTTTCTCTTAGCTGGATGCCTTCACCTGCCCTTCTGAGCTTAATAGGACATTAACCACGGCTTCTTCTCATCACAGTGTCACTCTCTTAAAGATTAAAAGAGAGATTCAGAAGAAGCTGAAAGACTTTGACAGTGTTGGATGTTAATAAGAGAGCTGGCGGAAGTCTGGGGTGTTCTGGGGACAAATTCATGCTGAAGGACTAAGTGAATGCTCAGGGAAGAAGCCCAGAGGCTTCTGAAATCCTTGAAGGCCAGACAGAGGGGACCAGAGGTGCTGTAGGAATTCTGTTGAATTGCTAATGAACTGGGGAGAGTAAGGGAGTATGGAATAAAAGAGCCAATTAGAGGTTAAAATGACAAAATGAGTTCTGCACGTGGCACATATACTCTGCACGTATTTTATTATAGCTACACTGAATTTTTATTACAATTCCTATCCACCTACAGAATTTCCTGGCTGGTGTTTTTTTTCTTGGACGCAATATTCTCTGTTGCCTCTTACATGCTACAGCCCAGTACTTGCAGCAGGCAATTTACCAAATCCCATTTAAAATAAACAATGTAGCAGGAAAAACATAGTAGGGACCAACCATTCATTTACTACTTTTCATACTAAAGTATATTTTTGTGCAGCACTTGAAGTATTACTAAGATAACAGTACCTATTTTAATTATTTAGAGGCACAGAGGGCACATGCTGTGATCTTCCAGATTCTAGCAGCACATGGGATATGCCAGCACAGTATTGAGAAAGTGATTTGGGCTGAGTCAGCTTGATCCATCAGAGATTATTAGGTCTATCATCAGAGATTATTAGACTGCCACAGATTGTCACACCTGACAATTTTGCAGAGGTATCCAAAAGTGCCTACATGGGGCTCCCACGTGCTCTTCCATCCAGAAATATGAGGTGAAGACACGAACTGGCTTATCTGAGACTGTAGCCATGCAGATTGGAGTTGTCTTCTCCCAGACATAAACTGAGCCTGAAAAGAGAATGGCTGTGTTTGTAAGGAAATGGAGTTGGAAACTTTCAAAATTGGCATCGGGGAGCCTCTGAGCATTGGAGTTAATTCACAATCTAAGTTACCCATCCAGAGATGAAAGAGAATATTGTAAAATATAAAACCAAAAGCACCAAGCAATGAAAAACTGGTACTTAGATCTGGGGGTTTATTTATTTGAGATACAGGACGAAGAAAAGGAAGTGAATTAAATACAAGATATTAACTATAAAAACTAGCATCCTCTTACATTGGTATTCTTCTACACACTCCTTTTTCTTCCCCTTGAAGTGGAAAAGACAGACCTTCTTATAAACATGGGTTGTAATATGAGCAAAACTGATTCAGTATCATCATATGTCTAAAGCAGAAGCCTTAAGTATTGAGTCCTCCATTTTCAGACTCCACAAGGATGAAATACTGTCTGATCAATAGATGACGTGAAGTGAATTGACTGTCCTTCTCCAGCTTCCACTCATCCAGACTTCATCACAAAATCTTTCATAATTGATAACCTTGAGAAAGGCTGAGAATTAAGTGACTTTACAGGCTGAAAACTCTTTAAGCCTTGCAAAGCAGTTTTTTCTCCAGCACTAGCAACAGTGGAAATGTTAAGACATGCTCACTGATCGTGCTCTATTCAGGTGGGGGTTTTCATTGTTGTTTTTGTTGTTTAGTTTCTTTGGCATTTTGGGGGGGTTTGGGGGCAGTTTTTTCTTTGCTTGGTTTTTTTCTTTTTTTTTTTTTTTGGTGGTGGGTTTTTTTTTTGTTGTTGTTGTTTTTGTTTTGTTTTGGTTTTTTTTAAGATAAGCAAATGACTTCTGGCTTGGATTTGGAAAATTTAAACTCTACACATGACATTAAATAAAACAGATACCAACACATTCTTTTTAATATTCTAGAAAGTGGACATTTAAAGTCACATCATCTTAGAAAACACTAGAAGTTGAAGCACAGAAATAAATTTCTGGGGGTAAAAGAGGGTCTTCCATTGTTCATGAGGTGCCTAGAACAATGTGCTCTCAGTCCCTACTGTAATTAAAGAGTCAGTTCAGTATGAATCTGCAAACAAATACAGCCTGATTCTAAACTATTTCCTTTACTGATTTCTTTAAAAAGCTCTCCAAGTATGATAATGACATTTTACAGCCTTCCCCCCACCTCCCCCAACTGCAACAAGACACTAGCAGTATTTCTCTAACTTTTTTCACTGAGATCCTGAGATTTTAAATCAGATCATGTGAAGGTTGAGTTTTATGACATATAAGACTGTCTTGTTTTATCTACTTACAGAGCATAAATACATAAATTTAATGTTTTTTTCAGTGGAGATCTAATAGACATAAACCTTTTATCTTCCATGTTTCCAAACCACATGTACTCTGAACTGAAACACATATCTGAGGCTCCACAGTAACTCAGTCCCACATCACACAAAAGTCTTAAAAAGCTATTAAGTTTTAAAATTCCCCACATTGGATGAAATTATTTACATTACTAAAATAAAAACCAAAGTTGTGTATTAATCATGAAAAACAGAAGAAATATCAGATTTAATAATCTGCAAAAATGCTTTAATAAGGAAAGCTTATAAGACAGTTTTATTAGCATCTTAAATAGTTTTCAAATACTAATATCAAGAAAACTTGTTAAAAATACAAATAAATTTGGAAGCAGAACTGAATATCTATACTTCTGATTTATCTACAGCTTACAATGTTTTGAAGGAATTTTTAATAGCTTGTCTTCAGCTATAAAAGTTTCATTCTCTAAGCAGAGTGCTCCAATAATAAGTTACATTAAAATGCAGCTGCATAAACATGTTTACACACAGTTACATTTTCTCATTCACATTCCTTTCTCACAGGTGTACCTTTTCCACTATGAAGTAACTAAACGTGAGTGTATCTTATGTAAGTGCAAACATGTATAATGTCACTTGTAAAACAGTCCAGACTGACCAGAGGGAAAAACTAACAGAATGCTTTATCTGAACATAAAATAAACAAGTGACATAAAAAGCAGTAATTCTACCACTTCTACAACACCAGTACTTAAATTACAACCACCAGCCTGATGTTAGTGAAAGCAACTACAGCAGTATAATTTTTTTCCACTACAGGAGAAATGTGCCTTACTAATATTGTTACAGTTACCACCACATTAAGGTTAACTTGTCTATAATCAAAGAAATAACAAAGAGCTACCTTTCTCCCATCATTTGGAGAAATTCATATAGCAACAGTCCAGATACCACAAATACCACTATTTCTATTTGAGTTAGGGAAGCAAAGGAAGGAAAAGTCACTTTTGTCAAATTCATATTCTTAGCTCAGGAAACAGTCTTGCAATGCAAGGGATTCTTTTAGAACACTAAGGTATCAATTATTTTTAAGACAGGGGCTTGTTTTGAACTTAATTTAGGGGAACTAAAAGTGCAACATCAATATTTATTACAATCGCATAAGTATTGCCATATAATGTTTATGCAATATAAACAGCTATGTGTGAAATAAACTTTTATGTTGCAGGTATCAGAAAAATATTCATTTTGTTGTTCATTTCATTCACTTACACAGCTAAGTAGAAGGTTCTTGCTATTCATTTAAGAGCAAACTAGGTGATAACTGTAGTTCTGAAACACTCCTTCTACCTATTGCAAATTCAACATTCAACTCACCATGCTGTTCCCTTGGCTTAGTAAAACAAGTGGAAACCCCTACCAACTTCTTACTCACTTTTTCTTCTAAAAGATTTTCAAAATTAACTGCCTAAACCTTCAAACAATGCATGAAAGAGCTCCCTCACCTTTTGTGCATAACCAACATTGTACCTTCACCTTTCCTCATTAGGAAAGTGAAGTAAGCATCAAAGCTAAACTCTTTCTTCAGGAAAAAAAAAAAAAAAGATCTAAGTGTTTGGAGCAAACAAGCATTGCTAGAGCCCACAGAGGACCTCTTATTTGATGTGAGCTTTTCTGACACACTAAGGAAGGCCTGACAGACAGGGCAAGAGAAAATGCTATTTGAGCACAGCCTCAATGTTTGCTCACTAGGCTGCTTGCCTGCCACAGGCTTACTCAAACACAGCCCCTGCAATGGGAAGTCAGTCTTCTCTGGCTGTCTCTTAGCAAACAGATGTGAGCCTGGGAATTCCTCACACATTCAGATAAATCAAGAACCAGACCTTTCAGAGCACCAACCTCCACAGCTTTAGAAGGAGATGTCAGATTTCTCTGGGACCCTCTGAGTTCACTGTTTAGGCTAAAATACTGGCTATCATATGCAAGTCACATAATTTCCAAAGCTGTTCACTAAGTTTGATCCATGGCTGTTTCACCTGCTACTCTAAGGCAAAAACTTTGAGACAAGTCTAAACTATGAAACACCCACGTAACATTCCCCTACTTTGTTTTTATGCTATCTCTCTTTCTTTTGTACTATGCTTGGGGGTAGGGAGGCGTGTCTTCTCAAAAAACTACTTTGGCATTTTCTGCAGTGCACAGGTTCCTTGGAGCCACACCGTTCTTGAGTGTACAGTACAAAACTTGTGTTGTCAGTACAAAATTGCAATTGTATACCTTCCTGATCAATTCTCAAATAAAAAAATCCTCTGGAAAAGCACAGGGTACACAAAAATTGCATTACTGTTGCATTACAAACCCAGATATATTACTTCTCTGCACGAAGTCCATTTAACAAACCAGGTTTTTATGTTGAAGATGTCCAGTATTGACCAAATGCCTAAGATGATGTACCTGGATGCTTTTCAAACCTGATGGTACCTCTTGAGATTTACAGTCAATAAATACAGTTAGACACCTACTTAAAGATGGAATTCAAGAACAAACTTCAATTAGGTTACTTTTATTACAGTCTGATGTATGCAGAAATTCAGTTGGACAATATTGGGTTTTTTCCAATTACTACAGGCTAAACAGGCTCAGTTTCCACCAGAGTCATTAGAATAGGATTTGGTTCTCTACTAGTTACATGAACTCTAGTATCAGACTGTAAGAATTAAGGAATCTAAAGAGGATCAGGTGCTGAAATGTATTTAGGAGTACAGTTTCTTTCTGTACCCAGTCTCTGAGGATCAAGACTCGGAAGCAGCAGGACTGATACCAGTCAGCAGAAGAAACCAGGGTATGGGAATTGAGAGAACACTAGTCACTTCTGGTCATTAGAGACTAAAACTGGAGATTTTTTTTCTATATCCTGGCAAAGAAGAGTGACTGGGTATATGCTTGCAGTACCACAGCTGTACAAAGTCAACACCAGCAAACCACCTCCATACCAGACATGGAGACAAGGGAACAGCAGCTGTCCAAGCCTTCTGGCAGCCCTGGGGCAGCAGCAGCTGCATGGCCAGTCCATGCCTGGGAGAAAAGCTTGGCCCCCTTTCAGCTTTCAGCTCACTTAATTGAGCCAGTACCTCTTCCAGGGCACAGGCACTGCTGATTTTAATAAAGCTAAGAAATCGGTTTACTACCAAGCCATTGAACCTTTATAGTCAGTGTTCAGATATTAAAACCTGAATATTCTTTTTATAATTTTAAATCTTATGTTACAGAACAGCCTTGTTTAGTCTATTGTGCTTAACAGTCACCAGCCAGATACCATTTTAGTATGAGCAATGCATGCATAAGATACTGACCTTCCCAGCAAGAACTCCCACCCAATCAGCTATTTAAAAAAGAGCAGCCACAAAAAGATTGCTCCATTTGTCAGATGATATTAATCTTTACATATGACCTTTCAAAAACAGCATATGCATAAATCTATCAGCAAAAGAAGGCTTTCCGAAAGAGTTTGCTTTAGAGTCAAAATAAAAAAATAATCTAACCTTGAGGGAAGCATCCCAATCGGTTTTGGATGACTTGTTCTTCATGCTTGCATAACATTTTTTTTTCCTCACGGTGAACAAAAAAGCATCACATGGATCTGGCCATATTACTCAAAGGCAAAGGCACACAAAGTTATTGCTAAGCATTAGAAGAGACTGTAATATCCACCAGTGTTCTTTCTGCCTTTCCAGTACAACTGAGTGTGAGATGCCAGGCAGGACCAACAGTATTTGTGCATGGCAAGCGGGAACAGGTGACCCTGAGCTCCTTGATTACTGGTATATTATAAACCAGGGGTAAGAGCAAGCTGCACATTTCAAGGGGAAGGGGGCTGGGAAAAAGGGAGAAAAAGGAACCTGGAATGCTTGGCCTGAGGTCAGAGGACAAGGAATTTCAAAGCTAAGTGGTAATTTTAAGAGGCAAGTGCCTATCACACAAATGTGCTCATCACGCTCATCCGCACACTTCCTCTTCAGGGATTAGTTTTAATCCCAATAAATTTTCTAAATTCAACTCACCATACACTTGCACAAGTTTGTTTGCTAGTGTAAGGATGGTGACCATAACAGGCAAGGATAACCAGCTGGAGTGGGGAGATGCACTTCTTTCAGTGGCACCGATGATTCAGGTCTGCTTAGGAGAATATATGTGTATACAACAGTACATTCTGTAAAAGCAATAGGCTTCATAGTTGATACTAAGGACTAAAGAAAAACTTTCAAAAATTGCTAAAGGAAAAGCATGCAGCACACAGAATGTAACTGAAAGGTAGAGCTGTAAATTGCAGTGATAAGCATGGCACAATTTCTGGCTGTAGGTTTTCTGTAAAACAAGTTATTTCTGAACTAGTTTTGAATTCTCACAAAATAAAGCAGAAACAAAGGGCTGTGTTTGAAACGCTTACAAACTGAAATTCCAGTCCCCTACATACAGGAATTTCTTTCATTAGGACAAGATGGAAAAGAACTCAGTGATTAGCATTCTAATTCAATACTAAAACATAGTGGGGTACAACTGGTAAAGCCACTGAAGGCATTTTCCCAGGTTTCTTCTTGAATGACTGCACTTTTTCTTTGGAGAAAACAAGTCAACAGTTCAACCACATCATTATCTTCTGTGACTTTCTTCACAAGTGCTGCATTTCTAAGCTACTTGCATGGCTACTGCAAACACTGAGCAGGAACATCCATACTCTTCAGATTATCAGCCAGAGGATGACCGAGAACAGTCAGCCTTCATGTGCACAGAACACATCTAAAACGTACCAGCCACGATGAGCCACGAGTGACAGCAAATAAAGTTGTATTCCATTAAAATGGCATGGGTGAAACACATGTGTCTGCTTTCAGAGGGAGGTAAATTCAAGGAAAATTGTGCTGTACATTACTGGATTCTGCACAGTACTTCACAAAAGCCTCATGACTTAAAAAAAAAAAAGAACAGCCAGGTCCTGTTAAATTTACTGTGCTCACGCCTCCTTACATTTAAAGGTGGAAAGAAATACTTCCCTCAGGGAAGCGGGGCCCAGTTCATAATTTCTGGATTAAACCCATTACTATTAGCTGCAGAATGAAATTATTAGTGACAGGTTCACTGAATTACCTCTTTACAGAGGTCACAGGAGCTTCCTAGAAACCTAAAACTGCCACTGTAAATTTAGCTAATAACAATTGAGTTTTTTAAACCATCTAAATTAGAGGTAAACATAATAAATAAAGAACCTGTCTTAATACCCTAATTTAATCATGCATAATATATTTTCATTGTTTTCACTTTGAAGTTATAAACTGAGGAATACACGAGTTCTGGCATGCACCACTATTACATCAACATTTTATATCCACAGATGTGGATGTACAATTTCTATTGATTTTAAATATGCTCATTTCTCTTAAAACTTCAGTAACACAAATCAAGAATAATTTTTCTGGCAAGTATACAAACTGTAGCTTGATCAGCACATTTAAAATAAGATTAGACAGAGGTTTACAATAAGATCAAACAAAAGCTTTCACCATGCAAAATTCTGTTATGAAATGAATCAGTTTTGCAATATCTGGAAAAAAAAACAACAACAAAAAAGAAAACAAAAAAACCCCTATATGTACAAAAATCTTACTTTCATTCTGTGTTTATTACTGCCACTTTAAAGTTTCACTCAAGGACCTTAGACAGAAATTGTTCAATCTACCACTTTATTGGCTATGCTTAGTTCTGCTTAAGCTTCCAAGACAGTTAATAAACTCTGTGTACTGTTTCCTGTAAAATACACACACAGTCCTTGAAGTACAGCCTGTGTTTCCCCCTCCCAGGGAAGTGACCTCATCACTGGATTATAAAGTCCTGTTTCTCTTACTTGCACTCTCCCTTGCTCTGGTCCTGTAAAATTTGCATTCCTAGCTGTATGAAGGATGTCCTTGATCCCAATCTAATAAACAGCTGAGTAGTTAAGAGTCCACTACTCAGTGAGAAAGCTCAGCTTGAAATCCTTCAGATGGATTTTGGCGTTAAATCCAAGTCTTCCTTTTCGCAAAGCTCTTACACAGCTGCCCGGCAACTATATCCAAACTTTGCAAGGCATTTGGAGACACTTGTGTCCTACTGTCCCAGTGGAACTTGGACACTGGGGCACTGGCAGAAGCAGCACTGGGCACAGCCTCTGCTCCCCAGCACACCCGTGTCCCTTGCTGTTGGGACCTCAAGGGACTGGAGCGTTACATTTGCTTAGACCAAGCTCTCAGCTCCTCCCACGCACAAGGAGAACCTTCTTCCCTGCTGTCCCTCCTAAGTGCTGATCTGCCTTGTCAGAGGTTACTTCAAGAACTCCTAGCAGTAGTGAGATTCCATTCTAGCCAAAACCATTTTGAAATCCCTATTTCTACACAGGATAAAATAAACAACTTGAATTCTGATGGTTCATAAGGAAAAATGGTGCTACAGGTGAATTACTGGGGAAGAAATGGAACACCCCATGAACGGTCATGGTAAATCTTACGCTAAAATGAGGGTCATCTGTCACAACTGAGGCATGTTCACTAGTATTGAAGAGGAACCTAATAAAGTTCTCATAGTCTCACAAGCCTTAAATAGATTTAAAACATGCTCTGTTATGATTTATTTTACCAGTTGAATGTTATTGTGCAAAGATCATAGAATCCCACTGACCCCAGTCACAAGTTCCCTGGAACTATGAGCAAAATTCCACAGTTGCCAAAGACCCTGAATCTGAAGTAGATTGACACTAATTTGCAATTAAAGACACTAAACTACCATAAAGTGCAGGTTTCATGGTCTAAATTCAGTTTACTATAAATTCAGTTCCTTTTGTAATTTCTTTTTTCTGCTTAATCTTTTAAGGGGTTTTGTTTTACTAACTAATGTAACTCATGCAACAACCAGACATACCCATAACAGACAATGATGCAAAAGGCTGAAAAAGTGACTGATTAATCAGCTGTGGGATCCAGTATCACCTTTTGCCCAGGGCACATCTGATTTTGAACAAGGCAGGCAAACGTCACTTGTGCTGTACTAGTTTATGTAATTTTGTGGTAGAGAGAAAGACCTCATTGTTCAATTACCTCTTAGCACTGGGTGTCAAGGCTGAAAAAATTACCACACTCTTCAGGTTGTCTAGGTTGAACAAATGACCTTACTGAAATAACAATTTCTTTGAATTGTTCCACTTCACAGAATTTTGCAAGTACCCTCAGTAAGATTAAGACACGAAAGGACAGGCACTTAAATACTGAAGTGTTTGTCATCCTGCAAATGAAACTTTGAATAACAAATATCCATATAAGTAAGTAACCAAAATGCTGAGAAATTTATACGGAAACTCAGACACTGAAGTCTTAAAGTGGTCTGAACAACTCTGTCTCCAAATACTATTACATTGTATTTCAGGGATCTAACTCCTCTTGCAGAGCAACTTCTGCCAGCCTTCAAGACACGAGGTGATCTGAAATTCAACAAACTCTATCAGGGGCTGCGCTGAATTATCTACCATCTGGAAACCGTAAAAACCAAAATTATATGAAGGGGAACCAAAAATAACATGACGATGATGGTAAAGTTTGATGACTTTCCAACAGGACTAACTGGAAACCTGCTTTTTCTAAAGACCTACAGAACTTAGAGCAAGTTGAGTGAGAGTTAAGAGCCCTAAGATATCAGATATGGTTACCCAGCAGGGTTTCCTACCTGTGGAGATCAAACTATTTTCTTCTACAATAAAACACAACATTTTTTTGGTTTATTTTTTAATTGGATTAAAAGGAAAAAAAAAATCACATTTCAAAACACTAAAGTTCTTTGCAAAAGTACAGTTTCCTTTTTTCAGCCAACTCTACATGGTCTCATTCTGAAAAACATAGCACTGTTCAAAATAAAGTTAAAGGATTATTTGGAGTTGTCTTGTATAAACACAAGCCAAGTATCAGCTTAAGTTACTATAATGATCTTTATAAAGGCTCATAAGTCACACAGCAAATTTTGGCAGAAACAGACTTCAATCTTTAGACACGTTTAGGAATTTGAATATAGTGCCAAAAATCTCCCAAAGATAAGTGAAATGCACCAAGAAAACTGGTTTTAATATCCGAAGAGTTATCCAAGCTGAACTGAATTTATCAAGATAAGGAATACATTTTTCTTGCTATTCCAAGGACAGATGAACCTTTCTGCTCAATACTGAACAGCTGTTGAAAACAACGGATGCTGAAAATTATCTCAGAGATTCTACAAAAAAATCTTTCATAGAGCAAAATACTTTGCAACCCAAACACCAGAGTTCCTGTAATGAAACCAATTTCTATGCCATGGTCTTAATTTCAGTCTACTTCATACATTCACTCAACCTACAGCCTCTAAGCTTTATGGTCAAGAAGTTCTCATGGCAGCTGCAGTCTTCCACAAAAAGTTCTGTTCACTTAACAGTGCTGGTATTTGCTCAGTGAAATATTAGTTCCAGCAACCTGTCAGAAAGGAACTGAACAACAACATACTCTGGTCCCACAGAAAAAGCAAAAAGAGCCTACACAAGAACTAAAAAGGCCACCTTTTCAAAACTGGGTAGTTTATTCTACATAAAACAGTTCTGCTTTTTCCTTAATCTAAAAATGAAAACTGTAAACTTTCACCAATTTACCAAAAAGCTTTTCTTTTTTTCACCCACGGTTTAAGCCAAATGTGTCTCAGCACTGGATCCCAAACTTTAATTTTCTTCTACTTCTGCTATTGTTATGCCAGCACTTCTAAATATTTACACTTCCCAGATTCCTAAAATGGAAGAAGCCGGGGCTCTTTTGTAGTGCAGATGATTTGCACAGACCCCAAGCAGTGGAGAAATTCTCACGCTTTCATGGGAGGGAACTGGATTTAGGGGACACTTTGCTCCTCACAGGGTAAAGTAATCTTTAATAAATTTAAATTGAAGGGTCTTTCTAACACAGAGGGATTATGTATACCTTCCTCATGCACAATGATAAACACTAAAGGTATTAATAAACATTCCTCAGAGAACTGCAGATTTACATTTTTCATAAAGCACAGATGCCATTAAACTGCACCCAAAGCTGGAAACATTTAGCACTAAGCTGCAGAAAAGTTATTTTACTGTATACGCCACTTCAATTATCTTCTGAAAAATTAAACTGTCATTATAGATAAGGATTCAAGAAAAGCTTAATAAAAAAATTCTAAGGCAACACAAACAAAATGCAAGCATAAACAGCATGAAAAAGAAAACTAAGTGCCATTTTTATGCCTACTGAATCTTTTGGAGTCTCTGCAGGGACATCTTAGTCATTGCTATTGAACGAGGAAGTCAGCTTGGTCTTTGCTGGCATCATGCATTCAGTATAATGATTTAAAAGACAAATACTCCATAACCTATTTATTCATTAAATCAAATGCATAATCTATTAAGATACAGTAAATGTAAAGGAGATGTAAACATATAAGACACTATTGAGTAATCTGAGACAAAAGCAGTTTTCCTTATTTTTGTAAGCACACACTGAGTTAAATTCTCCTACTTAACAGAAATCTGTCACTAAGGACATAAAGGGGGCTATTTAAAACTTGCTAAAGCCATTGATTGTGCAATCTTAGCTGAAGCAGTGAATAAAAGTATCGATATATTATAGTATTATTTTGAAGTTGTCAAATTATGCACTCTAACTAGAAAAAAATCCTACCAGAAAGGTCTTTTTGAGCACTGAGCCTCTTTTGTTACCAAAGCAAACATTTCTTTGTGTGTCTATTCCATCTGATAAAGTTGGATTTTCCCCCCTTATGGATGCTGAAAACTTGGTGGATAAGAATCTAAACGAGATCATCAGTCCTATATATTAAAGAATTCCTTAAGAATCTGTACAAGTATGCAGTAATCCACAGAAGAATATAAAGAAACTTAAAACTGCTTTTCTGCACAGTGGGGAGCTACAGTTTCTCAATATCCAACTCAGAACACTACATGTGCAAATCAGGAAAGAGGGAAGAAAACAGAGGTTGTCAAAATCTGCTTTTCAGTCTAAGGCAGCAAAACAATTACAGACAAGACATAACTTTTATAAAACAAGGACAAAAACACTTCAAAGCTATGGCTGTTAGTACCAAACCCAGTTCACACAGTTCTGCCAGTCTATCAATGACCATCTCTCATACTCCAGGCACAGCACCATTTCTCTTATTTATTACTTTTCTTCCCTCCTTCCTTCTCATCTCCTGCTTCTATCTCCTCTTTTCCTGAATTTTCCTAATAACAAAACCTTCTAAATCAGCAGAGCCAGAAACTTGGAAGACTACTTTCTAGAAGCAACAGTCTAGATAGGGCAGGGCAAATGCCTGCACCTGTCCTGTAGGCAGCCTCAGCGTGTAGAATACCTGCCTGCATAAACACTGCTTATGGTGGCAAGAAGTTCAGATGTGCAGGACAGGTTTAACATATAACCAAGAAGTTGCTATGGGATGAACAGTTAGAAGCCTGTCCTATATGCTTACTGAAGGGATAAAGACACATTATTCAACCCCATCTGCAATGGGATCTGAGATCAGTTGTGAGTACCAGAAATCAAAATGCCTGAAACACTTTAAATGCTGTATCTCCTGTGACTATCTAAACTCGCCAAGTATCACAAATCTGGTTTACAAAGCAGGGAAGCCAAGGTGTGTTGTATGTCACTAACTACAATTTGGAAACATTTCCCACATAGGTCAATATGTCTCTAACAGTATTTAAGAAACTATTTTACAAGATTGACCTTATAGACTTTAACGAGAAAAAGTGAGAAGCAAAAAGGAGAATATGCTTAAATGCCACCAACAGTCACATTATACCTAACAGTGAGAGATACATTTCTATGGCCTGGTCCTGGGATGTAAATATTTCTCAAATCAGCAATTAAGACACTTTTGCTGTCTCTGAAGAACAATGACAGACAAGCATAAAAATAAAAAAAAAGAAATACGAACTCTCATTTTATCTAGTTCATGAGCAAGCTACAGAAGGTAGGTTTTCTTATCAAAACTATATGGAGGAAAAAAAAACATGTTTCCAAATAGCATTACTAGATTTTGTGATTTTTCTAAGCTAATAATGGAAATAATACTAACCAGCAATACTGAATATTATAACTTTTCAGGATTATAATGTGACTTCAGGCTTAACAGCTATCAAAAAATGGAAAACATTTCCAAAGATAAGTTTAATCACAACAAAATTATCTACTTGTTTGGTGCACTGAGCAACACATCTGCTGGCTTCAAAACCAGTAATTATAATAAAATTTTAAAAAGCTGAAAAAAAAAAAATCTGAATTTTTCATAGTCTCCTAACTGCGGTAACCAAAGGTTAAACATTACTGAGGACAGGACCAAACTCTTTAAAACTCTTTATTCCATCCAATTAGGTGCTTTCCCACCTATGTGGTTTAAAAGGTATGCTTTCACCAAATCTGAATTAAAAGCAGAGAGATAAGGCAGCTAGCCAAACTGAAAACCTGTAACAGCACCAAAATTATGTGGACATGCAGCAAAGAAATACGTTGCTAACGCTGACTAGCAAGGTAACCATCCCTACCTTCAGCTGGAAAAGCAGTTTTAAAGAACAGCCGAGGTTAATTTGCATAGTAATAAACAGCCTTAAAAAGGGGAAATATTTAAAGAGAGACATAACAGTCATGTATATAAGGTAAGTAACATCCAGACAACAGGCCACAGATACAAGCCTTTCAGAACAGTTAGTGTCTGATACTCTCAGGAATGCAAGATACTCTCCAATGCAAGAATATATGATGTCAACTCTGGAAAGCAAAAGCAAAATGAAACAGAATGAGAAAAGGCACCTGGAAAGAAGTAGTCCAGTTCTAGATGGGATGATACCACTCTGAAAGGTGCTGCATAAGGAGAATGGCAATTTGAAATAGCTCTTTGTGTTACTCTTCAATAGAAGATTTTAATGATAATGAAAACAATTCTGAAAGGGAAACTGAAAAAAAAATCCCACTTCAAGCTAGGTAAAAAAGAGAACGTGTTCACAAGAAGAGATGCAAATACTTTTTGCACTTTCTTCCATCCATCAGTGCAGAATACAATCTGCACTGATGGATGGATGGATGGATTATTAATTAATACAATCATTTTAATCGATGCTCCTCACTAAAAGCTAGAAAAGATATCACTTCCTGGTTCTGGATTAGTTACCCTGAACACAAATGAGCTGACAACTGTTAACAGCAGCCTTCCCAGTATAGAAGAATTAAAACCATGAACCTCCCAGAGCCTGCACAAAGCAACCCTTTCCTTCCTTACCCAGCCAACAGTGTGACTCTTGAGAAACAGCTGACTGCACGCACAATGAAGTCTCTGCTGGAAACCAGGCTCATGTGTTACATTTGATGTACTTCAGGCAAGTGAAAATCTTCATTAGAACATTCCAAACGGGTTTCCAGGAACAGCAGCACACTGAACCAGGGGCTAAAGGAAGAGGAGTTGTCAGCTGTAACTGCATCAGAAAGAAAAACAGGAACACACTTCCCGGGGTTTTTTAAATTACACTTCAAGAGCTATTGTTACTAATAGCTGCTCCAAGCTGTAAAAACTGCAACCTTGGAGGGCAAAAGTCAAAGAAACCCTACTGGTTTTCCCCGGATTACTCACAGAATTAATAAGATCATTTGGGAGGCAGCCTTGAGGTTATCAGGAATCTCTTGTCACATGCCTACAGCAAACTTTTCCAGCATTTCTGCTTACAACTCTTTAATGAACTGCAGCACTGGGGCAGAAATCCCCTTGCCTGCTAGTAGGTTGTGCTGGAAAGTAATTTGGCTACCTACGTATTTTTTATTTCCAATATCAAAAAAAAAAAAATGAAACAGATAGGTCTTTAGCAGTTTTCCATTAAATGGTTCTAAAATATCTTTTCTAGAATGTATTCACCCCTGAAAAATAAATGTCAAAGCTTATATACCAATATTATTACTGCCAATAAAAGCAAATTATCTTAATTATTCAGTACATAATCAAACAGAACATTGCTTTAAAGTACCATACAATGTGTTCCTTTTTGAAATAGTTTTTAAAGCAACAGGCCTCAGGCAGGTAGAAACAATACAAACAGCGAGAGTAGCTGAATTGAGCACTGTTGTTTTGACACACAAAAAATCCTAAATATCAACGGAACTAAATGGAAGATATGCTACCAACAGATTCTTGAAGGGTTTTAGGCACAAGCATGTCTTTACTAGACCTTGTTTAGGCACTTTGAGGATTTTAGCCCAACCACTGCCAGCCACTGTTTGTGCACAACTATCTCATATGCTGAGCACCTGGCTCAGTGAAGTTTCCCACAAAACAGATGCCAAGGTGGATATCACAGCACCAAGAACATGGCTTGACAGACAGAAGCTCAGACATCCACTGTGAATTTGTGATGGGAGGTCAGCAGAGGAACAACCAAAACTGGTATGCCCACTACAGGACAGCTTCTCAATATGGTCACAAGAATAAGCTGAACCAGGCAGAGATGAGACAAATAAAAATGACAATACACATGGTAAAGTAGGACTTCAACTTGTCCTAAATGTGAAGTCAAACACCCAGTACTGCTGGAAGTCTGCATTTGAAAGTGCTACACATTCGAAAGTAAATCCTGTCTTTTGGACACACTTTCTGAGAAGAAAATGAAAGGACTAGAAGAGGGTAAATCAGTCTGGGAGCCAGAATAACATTACAGAAGAGCAAATACTGAATGTATGTCATCATCAGGTTAGAACCCAAGTATCTGCCTTAGATAAGAGCTGGGTATAATAATAAAATCCTTAAAACTTACCTCCCTCCCTAAAAGTCAAAAAGAGGCAAAAAATCCTGAAGCAGCTTGTCACAGGTAAGAAAATGACTTAAGTTTTTATCAGTTTGAGAGAAACCAGCATTTGTGGAAGGATTGTGCTGGTTCAATCAGCACACTCTTTGGAGACTTAAGATAATCAGGCATTCACTGTCACAGCTTAGAACAATGTTTTGCAATATTGGACTTCCCCTCATACATCCCAGGCAATCTAAAATGGATTCCAAGCAAGAATTAAAAATAAGGTTCTTTAGCCAGTCACATCTGTTTTACTTGAAAAAAGTTATAAGCAGCACAAATCCAACACATCACGAGGCAGAGGGAACACAGACATACATGCAAAGACACATACACTTCGTTTCCAGAACAAGAAGTTAAGTTGGGATATGGAGTGAGGTTGTGTCTCAGCTGCTGTACGTGGAAGTTCACTGTCCTGAGAAGGGTTAATAGGGCAAACTTATTGACCACTTCAACATGCAAACCTATGCATGGGTTTTTTTGCACGTTAGAAATAGCCTTAATGCACCGTCTGTGATATTCTAAGTCATAAATCTTGTGTGCTGTTTTAAGAAACCCCATGACCCCACCGTTGTCTGCTATCTGGGCACTGCTGATTCACTATTTGCATTCACATGCTGCAAAAACTGCTGTCCCATGCAACCTTCTGCATCTGAATGCAGCACCTTGTTTTTGCTGGCATGAACTTTTGCCCACTCTGGGCTGACAATGCTTTTTGCTCAGGAAAAGCTTAAGATGAGGTTTAGAAATTCCTTTGTCAGGGCAGATTCTCTCTCCTCCTCATACAATCTGTGCTGGGGGACAGAAAGGAAGGAAGACAAGTCAAGACAAGTCAAGTAATGCTTTCAATAAACTCTCAGAACAGAAGAACATTGGTACATATAATTTTGATACATCAAATTACCAGCTAGCTAGACATTTTGTCCAAAAAAAAACCAACAAAGGGTATCTGTTGCTTCCCCAGTACTGCTACACCACCCAACTAGGAGAGGTGCATGTCCTGCCTTGGACTCACTGACTTCAGTCCAATCCCAACAACAGCTCTTGGCCTCACTCTTCTATTTGTAACACCTTCTCTCCATCAGCAGTATCATGAACGAAATTTGCCATCTGAACAGGCTGGAAGTAGCAGCTCACCTGCCTGCAGAGCTGTGCTGCCTTCAGCTACCTTCAGCTTCTGGTAGCTGCTCAGTACAGACATCCTTTGTGAGTTTGAGCAGCACAGTGTCAGCAGGAACACCTCACAAATGGGACAGACGTACACTGGCTGGTGACACCCATGGCACAGGGATGAAGCAGACAAAGAATTGCTTGTAAATCACGTAGGTTATGAAAGAAAACTGTCCTGGAGAAGTCACAGCGATAAGATGCAAGGATAATTTCCATTACTTGGAAATGACAGTCACATCAATTTCCTCATCTCTCAACCTTAAAAAAAAAGACAGAAAGTTTTAAACTATGAAAAATATGTGTCTGTCTTGGAGCTACTGGGACCGGCATCACAGAAGTTTAAGTTAGAAATGGACGTTTTCCTTTCCCAAAAGCCTCATGGCTGGTAGTATCTGGAGGCATCCCTTAGCTTTCTCACACTTTTTTTGTAGACTTGAATTGTTTTTGAGCAGTGGCTCCTGGGTGCCTAGAATCGGCACAACTTTTCTCTTAAAGGACAGCTTAGGGTTGTAGTCATTCTCTTCCCATTCATGGCTTGGTTTTGCGAACGAAGATTTGGGAAGGCACTATCCACTTTTGCTACAGGCACGCTGGTGGCTTATGAGGCCAATACGTGACAGACATATCCGATTGCAAAAGGCGCAGCAGAAAGACTCCTTAGATGGTGTATTTTGCAAGACACGGTTCTTTCTGCGTTGCCTTTTTTCCTCGAGAGTGATCCTGCGTGTGTTCTCGAAGGAGACAGCTGCGTTATAGATGCTGTGTCTCCAGGCCTCCCGATTGGAGGCCAGAGTAGACCAGTTATGGTGATCAATATGGCCAAGGCTGAGATGTTGTTTCAGGGAGTCCTTGAATCTTTTCTTCGGGGCTCCTCTCATGCGGCAGCCAGTGGCAAGTTCACCATAGAGCAGGATCTTAGGAAGGCGGTGGTCCTTCATCCTGGAGACGTGCCCTGCCCATCGCAGCTGCGTTCTCAGTAACACGGCCTCAATACTTGTGACAGCTGCTTGCTCTAGTACAGATGTATTGGTCACATAATCTGACCAGCGGATGTTAAGGATTGTACGGAGGCAGCGCTGATGGAAGCGTTCTAGGAGACGCAGGTGGTGGCGGTAGATGACCCATGATTCGGAACCATATAGGAGAGTAGACAACACTATGGCTTTGTAAACACCGATCTTGGTGCTTTTCTTCAAGTGTTTATTACGCCATACTCTTGTGTGGAGTTTTCCAAAGGCACTATATGCCTTAGCTAACCTGTTGTCTATCTCTCCATCACACAACAACCAGTAAAGTATGAATTGGATACTGCCCCCACTTTAGGAGAAACCCTCAAGGCCATACTGTAGGTGAAAATCGGCAAGGCAGCTGGGGTTGATGGAATTCCACCTGAAGTCTGGAAACATGGGGGCCTTGCGCTCCACACCAAATTTCACGAGTTTGCGGTGCACTGTTGGGAGCTCGGTGAACTACCATCAGACCTTCATGATGCTGTCATCATCACTTTGTATAAGAAGAAAGGTATTAAATCTGACTGCTCAAACTACCGTGGTATTACTCTGCTCTCCATTGCTGGCAAAATCCTGGCAAGAATACTCTTGAACAGACTAATACCCACTATAGCAGAAGGAATTCTACCTGAAAGTCAGTGTGGTTTCAGAGCCAACAGGAGCACCACAGACATGGTATTTGTTCTCAGACAACTGCAAGAGAAGTGTAGGGAACAGATCAAAGGTCTCTATGTAACCTTTGTCGACCTCACCAAGGCTTTTGATACTGTGAGCAGAAAAGGTCTGTGGCAGATTTTGGAACGTTTAGGTTGTCCCCCCAAGTTCCTTAAAATGATCATCTCACTCCATGAGGATCAGCACGGCCAAGTCAGATATGGCAACGCACTTTCTGAGCCCTTTTTAATCAAGAATGGTGTGTAACAAGGTTGCGTTCTCGCTCCTACCCTATTCACTGTCTTCTTTAGCATGATGCTCCAAAGGGCCATGGCAGACCTCGATGATCAGGACGGTATCTACATTCGATACCGTACTGATGGAAGCCTTTTCAATCTAAGGTGACTGAAGGCCCACACCAAGACCTTAAACCATCTTGTCTGGGAGCTGCTTTATGCTGATGACGCCGCCCTTGTTGCCCACACAGAAGCAGCCCTGCAGCGTTTAACATCCTGCTTTGCAGATGCTGCTGAGCTCTTTGGGCTGGAAGTCAGCTTAAAGAAGACAGAGGTCCTCCATCAACCTGCACCTCAGGAACTCTTCCATCATCCCCACATCACCATTGGCCAATCAGAGCTCAAATCAGTCCAGCCGTTTAACTACCTTGGTAGCCTCATCTCCTCAGATGGTAGGATCGACGGAGAGATAGACAACAGGTTCTCTTCCCATACTTTGCTGATTATTCACCCAAACCAGTCATACCAATGGAGTTTCAACAGAGACCTCCCATCCTCTTGCTATTTTTGAGCCAACCATAGGGTGATAGCCATAACTTCATCCTACCATTATCCAGAGAGCCCAGCAACTACTAGCCCAACATCTGTACAACTCCTTAAAATTCTCCTCCAAATCCCTCTATCAAATAGGTTAACATTGATCCCCCCCCTTCACACCGCTTGACCAGCAACCCTCTCTTTTAGTTTGTCTAATACAATTAAAATCTAACTTCTACATTTTGTGTAAGATGACTTCTTGTCAGAACTATGTTTAACTTGGCACTTTTAGACCAAGATGCAATTTTTACCTAACAAAATTATTAGGAATTATTATCACATTTCCATTTTCTCTGGAATGGATTTATTATTTCATCTGCAGTATCTTTGAGCAAAAATTTTCAAGTCTGAAACAACACAGCAGAAGAGAACAACATCTACCCTCTGTATTTAAGTTTAGATATTACCAACAAAACAAGGCAATTATCAACAAGTAGCTTTTTAAATATTTATAAAACTGAGCATTAAAAACCAAGGAAATTTTAAATGGCTTCTTAATCTCAAAGCAAGGCACTTGCAAAGATACCAAAACACTAAACATACGCACGCAAAATGGTTTGGAAAATAACTATAAAGCTTAGATATTAGGAATAAGAAATGAAGATCTCCAACATGCTAGTTGATAATCAGCTTCAGGCAGTATACAATAAAAAAAAGTTATCAGGCAACTTTTTCACTGCTCATGTAAATTGAATAGATGGCTTGATTTCAGTACTAAGTCTAAATAAGTCAAGAATTTCTAGGCACAGAGATGCCTGTTTCCATTGCATTAAACCACCCAGATGACTTTTGTTGTTAGTTTTTTTTTTAAAATAGAAAACTCATTTCTCTCCAGCAAAAAGCTTTACTCATTAGAAAACTCAGGACTGATGAGAGGGGAGCAGACTTGCCTTCAAAAATGGCCTGGAGTTATCTCAGCATACCTCAGAGATTACCACCAGGCCAGAAGACTCCCAAGGATATTCCAATCAAGGCCTCTATGACGCAGTTTGAGCTGAGTGCAGAAAGCTACATGAATTATCAGTCCAAGAAATTGTAAGCATCATGCTGATCTTGCCTGCTACATGAACATAAAGTACCTTACTCAGTACCCAAAATGTAATCAAACCTGTATA
This sequence comes from Chiroxiphia lanceolata, assembly GCF_009829145.1. Classification (NCBI taxonomy): domain Eukaryota; kingdom Metazoa; phylum Chordata; class Aves; order Passeriformes; family Pipridae; genus Chiroxiphia; species Chiroxiphia lanceolata. Next base: position 18,380,728 of record NC_045639.1, read on the forward strand.
ATTTAAATAATCAAAAGGTAAATATTTTTGTGCAAATGATGGGAGATTTCTAATACTCTTAACACTTGATTTACATCAGGCATATGATCTCATGTTTCTATATCCTTTATTTGAGGTGGAAAATAAACTAGTACAAACTACTTGTACTCATTTATGAAGATCACATCTCTGCAAAGGATACTCAGGAGAGAGAGATCAGAACAAAGTTTCTCATTAGTATCAGAACACCATACCACTTCACACTTTCTATGTAGTTTTTTTCCATGAAATCCAATTTTTCTTAAAGTTTAGAGGAGTTAAAAAGTAGTTATACCTGGATTGAAAATAAACAGAGTTTGAACTGATCATTCTCACAAGGGAATCTCAATGTAAATGTCTTAAGTGGAGTTCTGCTTGGAATTTCAACAAGGTAATTAAGTACAGACCACTTCAAAGTGGGACATGTCTATACTGATCACTGGTAGATACAGTATTGCAGAATGGGAGTCAGTATTTCCAACAACATTTGAAAGAAATATGGATTTTTTTTTTAAAAACAATGTAATTCACGAGAAGCATAAGAACAGATTGAGAGAATACTTGAGCAGGTCTGCTTCTCATTTTTTTTAGCTAACGTTATTTATGCCCATATACAAAAGTTTCTTTGGAAGCACCAGAACTTAGCTGTTGGCTCCAAATACCTTAAAGTAATTACATGGTTTTAAACACTAGTTATGCCATGGTTCCTAATCTTTCTGTGTAGATTGCAGGACACTACAAATCCAGTTTTCTCTCCAGCTGACCTTAGGTAGCACCACACCTGAACTTGTCCTGTTTGAACTCACAGGTATGTGTCAGAAGTCCCTCTTCCATGTCACACGTTACCACCTTTTTAAGATATGTGTGCCAATATATCAGCTTCCTTCGTCTCTCTGCTCATTTTCTGCTCTCAAACTCCAAGCTTTTGTAGCAATTAAGGGAAAACTGTTCTGTCCCATACATACATTGCTATTCATTGCCTAGATTCTGCCACACATTGTCCAGATTGCCCTGAAGGTTTATTGTTTCTAATAAACTCTTCCTTCATATTCACTGACTCCCTCATAAGATTTTCAAGTCACCATTCCTCTTCAGAAAAGCTAAAATGTCAATATATTAATGTCTGGTGCAGAAGTGGGACTTAGACCATTCCTTCCTTTCAGTCTGCAAGCACAAGTGAAACAAGTGCTTAATCACAGTATCAGAGAAAATAATTGGCTGCTGAGCTTCAATAGCACAAGCAGTAGGGCAACTGGCCACTATTTTGGCAAAAAAGAGTTACATGTGTTATATCATATACAGATTATTTTAGAAGGAAACGGGAAAATTCAGTTGTCTTTATCCTAAAATAGAATTTATGCTTTTGAATTTGCTGTTTTCAGGGAGTTTTTTATAAATAAATCTGAAATTCTTAATTTATAATGACTAATATTGCAATGCCCAAACAGATGTATTTGCATCAAGAATATATTTTGTGGACTGAGGTTCACAGACCAAGTGAACTGAAACTTTGCTCGAGATTATGTCAGCAGTGCAAATAGATGCAAATAGATTCTAGGTGCACTGTCAGAACTGGGAGCACAGGCCAAAAGCCCTGGCTCACTCTCTGGAGACCTAGACAGAAAGCAATATTTCACTTGTAGGATAGAATACACAAAGAAAAATAACATACCTGTCTTTTACAACAGAAAATAATTTTGATAGATGACCAAATAGGCTACGCCTTCAAATTACCACAACAAGATTCAGAGTGGGTTTTGGAGGTTGTTTGTTTGTTTTTAAAATATAAACATATACACTGCTTTTCAGCCATATTTTGCTCAATGAGCTTCATAAAAAAAATGCCATATTCTGCAGATTTGCAAACTGAAACCATATGTGAGCATTATGCACACCACAACAAAAAGCACAGCCGCCTGCTCAGCTGAACATCTCTTCCTGCACATGTACACAGATGGAAGCAGCTGCTGCCACTAAATAACTCACAGAGCTAAAATGTGTCTGAGAAACTCTGCTCCATTCCCCAGCCAGGACATGCTCTTGTGAACTGCTGTATGGGATAGAGAGTAAATGCAAGTAGTGAGGTGGTTTGTCATTCCCTCCCCATGTCATGAAATAAGCTAAGAAAAGATACTCATCTAGCTTTGAGAAATGAAAAGAGTAATACAAATACTATTCTCTCCTGTAACTGCTAAGCTAAGCAGAAACACAGTATGTGCATTTTACAGCACAGCACAACCAAAAGCCAGGGGTTTTTTTGCACCAAACCATTAAAACATGCAATTTTTCTGACCCATCAGGTCAGTGTAAGAGGAGGAAAAAAAAGTAGTGTCTGCAACACCAGCTTATGCTGAAAAAACAAGGAGGTAGAAGGATGAGGTAATGGAAAGAGAAAAAGCAGTTTATCACTCCTCTCACTCTCCCCTCGCAGAGGACTTCGAGCACTCAGGAACAGCAGAGGACTATATTCCTACTCATGACCTTTCTTTGAAAAAGCGCAGTACAAAGTCTCAAAAAGTAGAAGTCAGGGAGGAGGCAGAAATCTGGCATTCCAGCACTCCCACTCCCAGCTTAAAACTTCAAGGCAGACTGATTGCTATTTCACAGTCTGCTGATTTGCTCTACTTTTCATGAACCAAGAATGCTTAAGAAATTCTAAAGTAATCTCTGCTTAATGTCTCAGGTTAATCATGTTAAAATTTTGCTTCTAGAATCTTTAATGTCATCAATGGCAGTAGTGGAACATTGAAAGTGAACGTTCAGTAAGAAAAAGAAAACTAGGATTCTTCTTGCTGGATGAAAGAGAGCCAGAAGTCCCTTTTCTTGATTACTTTAGAGACAGGTTAGTTTCACACAGTAGCAGAAACTACATGTAAATCAGAACAGAAATTACACAGTTCTCTCCAACATTTACCAAGTTATGAGAAACCATTAGCAATGGTGCTGAAGCATATGTATTTATGCATTAGCAAAGGCATTACTGCTTTCTGCAGCTCATGAAGTCATGTCTCTTGTAGAAAGTAGCTATAATGCTACATGCTGCTGCCTCTATAACTGCAGGTACTTACGTTTCTGTAATTGAAATAGAGGAATGATTGTGCTGAATCAATTCACAAGATAAGAATTTCTCGAGCCTCAAAACCAACAAAATATGATTCTTCAGAGAAAAGTATGATTGTCACAAGATGGACAATGCTTTCCCTGGAAGTAATTTAAGCCATAAGTTCATAACTATGAAAGGTTTTTTTACTCTTTGTATAACGGAGTCCATTATTTTTAGGTGAGTTTCAGATATGGCAGACGCCCTACCTCTATAACATCAATTCTGCAAAAATATGGTCAAATTTTCTATGCTTCTTATAATCCAAGAATTGCAATTTTTGCATTTCTGTAAGTTTATTTGCTTTGTAAAAGTAGGTAGTGCCGGACGCTACTTTTTCATAACTACTTTGCAATTAAATGATTAGAACTGCCATGGCTCACAGGAAGAACACACAGTATATCTCTAATCTTTAGGTACTATTGTGTAGTTCTACTTGGAAATGTAGAAGGTAAATATTTCCAGCCTGCTATTCAGCCACTGTCCCTTTAGAGATGTTGATGGGGTAATGTGGACATGGGAACAGGAAAGCACACACATGCAAGCTTCAATTTGCAAGTTTCACTCCATGTTCTATCACCTAAAAACCCCACACATTTTCCATTTCTAGAAAGAAACCATGCCACTATCTTCACCCAGATGGTTGCACTTTTTCTTTCATCAAATGGTAAAGGGTTAATTCTAAATTTCAAGTAAGTGTTCCTACAGTCATCTCCAGACTTCACTACTTATCCAAGCAATGAAGCAAACAGGAGGAAAAAACCCAACCAAATCAGCAATTCCATGAATCACATAGAAATTGTTTTGCTTCCACTGACACGATCAACGTTTAAGTTAAGCATTGATGTAATCTTAAGGCACACCCTCCTCTACTGCAAGACCTCACCCTCCACAGTTTGTGCCTAACTTCCATCCCACCCAAGGACAGCCATTAGGGTGCAAATATAAATATATCTGCACTATATTTTAAATCATTTAATTGTTCTACCTGCTTTGTAACAGAGCCAAATCAGATATAACAATAATTAAAAGAACAATGAAAATAACAAAAAGATTCAGTAAAAAGAATCCTCGTTTACTTAATTGCCTTTTAAATCTGATAAATTCAACTTTTCTGCTTCCAGTTCTTTAGAGGTAGTAATGGCTCATTTGATCAGCTCTTATTTAGAAAGTCAATTACTTTACTAGTAAAATTTACCTTTAATGCAACTGCCATCCGAGACCTCTTCACTGTTGTTCTTCATCGATTTCCTCAGGTCCTTCTCTCAAAAGTAAAGTGCTTGTCCATGCTGCAGCATCTTTCTCTAAGTCCCTGCTTTTCTTCTTCTCTACCAGTATCAAGAAACCAATTCCCAACCACAGAATTTCCATCCAACCTCCATCTTAACTCTCTCTAGCATAATAACACACTTGTCATTCTGACAGTAACACTTTCCCAGAAGGTGAGGGAAAACCTGCCCATCTATACCAAAAGGCACTGAAGTTACACAAGGTATTCCCCTTGCAAGGAAAAGGAGTACACTATACTGAAAATTCTATGGGGAATAACTGCACAGAGAAGTCAGTCAGAATTGGGAAATTCTGTCCTCATTGCCTCAAAGACTTAAGGAGTCTCACACATTCATGAGACTTGCATGTTATAGTCCCACCTCACATTGTTTCCCCCCCAGCTGCCTCCTTCTCATGCATTTGCATACAGCACCTTCATTTTCTTCCCTGCACCTCCTGTGCTTTGAGCAACATTGAGTTGGAGGAAGCCACCAAGCATTTGGCATACAGAAATAACAAAGCAGGAGAAAGAGCAAAGCTTTATTACAGACAGATGTTGTTGCTCTTACTGGAGCTCCATGCTCAGGAGTCTCATCAGAAAGAATATTGTTCCCAGTTGCAGCCTAACAGTGGAGAGAAATACAACAGAAACAAAGCAAGCTGTCTGCTCCTGAACAAGAGAACATTCAATAAAAATCTAAATTTGGCATCTTGATGTCTTTGAAATCAATCAGCCTTTAGAATTCACTGCCACATGATGCTATCCATGGAATACAGCAAGGTTTAGTGCACTGTAAATTTTTATGGACAAGAACTTCTAGCTGCTCATACTATTAATGCAAACGAAAAGACTATTGGAAGAGAGGTAAACATTCTCTGTTTAAGGTGTTAAGCTTCTCACACCTCTGGTTCAAACCATAGCAAATAGCTTGACACTCTCAGAGGTAAGATTCCTTAGGGTAGGATTCCAGTCCCATCCCTGCCCCACCAGCCCTGGTGTTCTTCAGCCCCCAAACCGAGCTCCTTCTATTGGCAAAGATCACAGAAAACCATTCTCCCTCAGAGCCCCTCATACTGAGTTATATTCCCCCCCTTCCCAACAAGCCAAGCTGCCTCAAAGGTGGACTTGACACAGGCCAGAGCTGGTGCAAAGACAAGGCCACTGCACTGGCTCAGCTGCAATGTGCAACTTCACCCCCAGGACTGGAAGCGATTACCTGCTTGTTGAAACATTTGTCTTAATACTCTCTTTGAAAATGACATTTGAAAGGTGTGAGTCTCTCTCCCTTTATTCTAAAGGGAGCCTGAGTGACTGCCATTGGCTAGTCCTTAACCATTTGAACTTATCCATGATAAGCTCTCTCCTAAACAATTAGACCAAGATTCCCCCAGCAAACAGATTCTTTCAACTACCTACCACAGCACTTTCTGCACATTCTTCCTAAGCTTGCCTTTTCTCCAGCTTAATAAAGGTGCACTCTCTTTTCTTCCTGCTTATTCTGTTCCTGTTCCTCTGTGCTTGCAAAAGCATCGTTCCCCCTTTACATACCCAGCATTCTGACAGGCCTTGTACAAATAAGGACTTGGCTTCTTTCGGCCTTCTCGCTGCTATTCAGTCCTCTGCCATCTCTATCTCACCTCTACCAGAGTATTAAAACAAAGTAGTGAATAAATTGCTACAAAAAAAGGGTACTGAACAGCTCTCCCCTTACTAATAAGCTTTTCCTTGCCCTAGGCTAGATCAGATGTTTCTTTCCATGTTTCTACTAGCACCACGTTAATATTTAGTATTCAGTATCAAGATTATGGTGCTACCACATAGTCGTAAGTCCCAACAAAATGCTCTCAGGAAATTTAAGTTCTAAAATTAGACAAAAATAACATTTTTTTTAAATCTCTAATGGCTATTAGAATGGCAGAAAATATAAACGAAAAGAAATATGACTGAAGCAGTTTCAAAGCACAGTATAATTATATATGAGTTTCTAGCATTTCAGGATCATGAAATGAAGTTCTTCCTTACACTGAATTGTGACAAACTGTTTCTTCTCATAGTTGAAAAACATGCAACCAGTACTACCAAAAAATCTTCAGCTGAGGCAAGGTATCTTGAGTTTAACCATAAGAGAGAGCAAAAATCTTTTTCCCTATTACAATCTTGTGGTCAGGTAACTATTACATGGCCTAGCAAAAAAAGCTTAAATAAATATGAATGTATTTCTAACCTGTAGCTAAAGGTACCAAAGTAAACGTGCATCTGCATCTGTTTCATTATTTCCATTTGTAGAATGTGAAGGTATAAGTACATTACGTTTTCTTCACCTGTATGCATGTGAGAAATAAGTCATTCCTTCAATTCAGTCTCAGAATTGCAGCTATTCTCCATAAGCTTTAGTACATGAGACAATTCAGCTAGAACATCCAAGTAATGAAACCACAAAAGAAAAATTCCAGAGACAGAATATGGGAGAAGAGAAAAGGCAGACTGCCTTTCAAACCCTTCCCAGAAGGGCAGCTTCATTGTCATATCTCAATTTTTCATTATCTGACATTAGTAAAAACCTTTAATTCAAGCATTCAAATAAAAATTTCATGGCATACAAAACTGATGTTGTAAAACGTTATATTTCTGTTCAAAGCTTAAAGAAAGTTACAGAATCCTTATAAAGTCAGTGAAAAGAGTACATATTGTACATGAGATACCATACATTGAAATAATAGAACAGACACGCAGCAACATAATACTTGCAAAAGATACAACAATTTACTTCAGTTCAGCTTGGCTATACACCTTCTGCACAACATTATTCCTAAAAGGTGAATATATAAAATCAAGTATTGGGATGAAATCCTCAGAAGCTACCCAGACCTTCAGCCACTCTCAGATCACTGCTTCCTGCTTATAACAGAGGAAATTTTTTAGGAACACTTGATTTTTGTCAATTAAACTTCTAAACTAAATCACTTCACTAAGGTTACAACTGTGAAGCTGAACCCATCAAAATTCAAACTTATTCAGACAGACAGTTCAGTAATTCCATCTGAGCAGGGTTTTTTGGGTTTGTTTGGTTTTGTTGGTAGTTTTGTTTTTTCTTTGGGTTTTTTTTTCCTCCTAGAAGTGCTGGATTTCCCCTAGCTGAAATAACTGTGCATTTCTATAGCCTAAATGAAGTAACCTGGTCTTTTCCTAATTGCCACTTAAACCCAAATCACCCATCAGGACCAAAAAAAAAAATAAAATACAAACACCAAGACCAAAGATTACTCTGGTAAACACCACCACTGGGACTCTGCATACCCAGGTCAAGCAACAACCACAAGAATGCAGTTTGGACACGATGAAGTTCTTGATATCCAGCCCCCCTGGCTCCCCAGCTGACCCCTGATTACCCAGAAGGTTTCAACAACTTCAGCAAGTTTTCCACTAGACATTATTGTGACTACAGCATGACTCAGAATAAGGAACCTTCCTCTTACAGCACTTTAATAATCTCCATGAAAGTAGAGCTACATATTATTTTATTTGTCAAAGACCAAGTCCACATGCTAATTTTTATCAGATTTCACTGCCATCATCTATCAAGACCAACTTAAATATCTTCCCCAAAAGTATTTTTTAAATTAGATCTTGTAAGCAACATACAAGTTCTTTACTTAGAAGAGGGTCTCATTTTGTGCAAGCTTAAGATACTGAAAACCATCTAATAAGTACACTGATTTATGGGGTAGTTGATTCTTTATTCATGTAAGTATTAGAGCTCAAAATCGTATTTCTTTCCAAATAACTGAAACAGCTCTTTAACAAAGCAGCAAATTTAATACAGCACAGACATTGTCACTGTCTCCTTTTAGCAGGTAATTTCATTTCACCAGTGCAAATTTTATTGTAAGTACCTTCTACTGCTTCTTTCCTCTCAAACTTTTCCTGTTTCATAACACTCTGGCAGCCCAACATCTTGCTTTGAAACAGCTTTGAAAACCTGGCTTATGGCCAACTTGCAACTGATACTACAGTTTAAATACCTTCCTAGCAAAGTTGCAAAAACTTCAAAACACTCTGGGATCAGTCATTAAAATGTTTTTGTTTCAGTTACAACACTAATGAAAACCAAATGTCTACATTTATTTTAGCTGGCTTAATGGTCTGGGGACTTCACTTAAAAGAAAGGTCTGAATCAACCCTCATTTACTTGACTGAACAGATTAGCACAACAACATTGTAGAAAGATATGGATAATATTTTTAAAAGATTTAATAAGAGTGTTTCAGCCACAGATTCAATTAAGGAGGCCCAATTAATTGCCTCAATTCTATTCTTCTTCTCTAAAATCTTCAATTACAGCGCACCCGGCACGATGCACTTTTAGCTGCAAGTTTAAAAGGCTCGATTTGCCAACAGATTTAAGACACGAAACTAATGCTATGCTACAAGATACAGGCTACTGCAAACTATGTTTCTACTATCCAAATAAGATACAAAATAAGATACAAAATAACAGACCCTGCCTGAAGTTTAAGCCATCCCAAAGTGTCTGCTTGTAAAAGATACCACTGTGTTCTGCAAGTGTATCTCTCAGTTGTACACATGCCACATTCAGTGAACATGGGAATATTGCGGGTGGGAATCATAGCATGCTAAATGAAATGCTTCATACAAAGCTGTCTTTCAGCTGCAAGCTGTGACATTCTGCTGCTGGTTTAATCCATACCCTCTACAATCAAGTCAGCGAATTCTATGCTGGTTTTGTACAGCCTTAGCCATCTATAATGAACTAATGTTTCAGCAACATTTTATCCCTAAATTCATTTTTGAACACTTTGTACATACTCCTCCACAGCAAAGAATATCAAAGGTCTGCTAAAACAAAACCAACCCAAGCTGACACAAATATCTACATTTTCAGTAACAACATTGTTGTTCATCATTTGTATCTCAAGATATCCGGAGCATGCACCACCTGTTTCCAACTAGCACTCAAACTGTTCAACTGCATGTTAATGACAGCTGCTAAAAAGTCTAAAATATCAGGGAAAACAAATAAAAGTTTAACTGCAGCTCTGCAGGATTGAGGTAAGCCACAGTCTTCTGCTAAATATGAGTCAGTATAATACATACAATGCTCTAATAACCTATATTTGCACTTCACAGTCTTCCTTCAACACCATTCTAACTGGAAGGTTCACAGGAATGCCAGCATTTGTGGGCAACAACCGTTTCTAGGACAGGAGAGCGAGCAAGTGCTCTGTGCACTAACAGAGTTTTACAGACCTAAGAAATCCCTAGCAGAGAGCTCCCAGTACACATCCCTAACATGCACATCCATGCTATTTAGCCAGAAACATAGAGCAAAAAACCCACTCGAGAGGTGATACCAAATGCACAAATGCCAACCCAAAAATATATTTTAAATAAATGAATCTCAAATTATTAATCTTTTATTCCCTAAAATATGTAAAAGCTTATATATAGGAAGAAATCAAAGGTTACAGATCACTGATCAGCCAATAAGTAGGCTTTATAACATCAATTTTAAGTGCATTGCCACTTTACTTGAAAGTGCAGTTTACTTATGAACACTGACATTCTTGCCATGCCTTCAAAAGTATGTAGAGCTCTCTGTGTGTAGAAATCCTTCTTTCTAGCACAGCAAGACACTGAAAAGAGTAACTTTTTATATGCGTAATTCAGAGTTTCACAAAAAAAAAAAAAATCACATCCTCACAGTAATTCAATTAATTTCACTACTTAAGAGGTTCCTTTACAGACCCTGAGATATAGAATTCTAGCACTAAATAGCTTATAATAGGAGAAAAGAACAATACCTAAAATTAGTACACTTATGTTTCATAAAAAAACATAACACAATATAAAAGGCATCCAAGGCCTTAGGTTTCTTCCCTGGCCAGGACTTTATAGGTGATGGACATCACATCAAGAGCACCAGAAGCAAAGAATCCATTCTCAAACTTTCAGCTGAATTATCACTAAAAGTAACAGGTAGGAAGATTAAATAATTCAGCTATTTAAATGAGAATGAAAAAATATGGTATGAATAATTTCTTATTCCTTTACTTAGCAAATCCACACACCTGCTTGCTACTACTTTGGGAGAGAATCAAGACATACTGTTTAGACAGTTATTTCCCTTACGTGGATAAGAACAGTATGAATTCAACCACACCCTTCAAGAAACTATAAAAATACCATTTCTCAGTATGAATTTTCTCCAACCCTGGCAGCCTTACAGAACAGTCACATACACAGCTCTAGCCAGCAAAGAGGTCCCTTATAGAACTTTTGGATCTATACAACGACGCCTTCATTAATTAAACTCAGCATACCTACCTATCACAATTTCTCTCAGGCATTCAGCACAGAAGATTAATAAAGAGCATGTGGATCCAATAAAGAATAACAAATCTCTGCAAAAATACTGTTGGAGAGAAACTCCTGCTATCAAGTACTGTTTGCACAAAGCAGCATAGAAGTGCAAATCACAAACTCTCAGGAAACTCCCACGTCCCATCTGCATACCAGGGGAATTTCAAGGTTTAAACCTAACCCATGGTTTGGGACAAACTTCTCAAATGTGAATCTTTTAAACAGTAACGCAAATTTATTCCTCTCTTGAAGGAAAATAATTACATCAAAAGCAGATTACAGAGAAACAACGATAATTAAGTCTCATAAATCCAGAATATTAAGATTGATTTTTATGGCTCATAGAACAAGCTTCGATTTCTTGCATGAGACAAGGAATCTTATATGAAAAAACTGAGGAAAAGAACAGATAAGTATTAAGTAAACCAGAATCTAACAGATGAGCATTCTCACTTTAATGCCTCATCTAAGTGGCTATTTAGTTCAAAATGTACCTCATATCCCATGAGCTGTTCCAGAAGAGTAATACGGAGGCAAGTGTAAGAACAAGGGGGCTGCTCAGCTTCCTCCATGTCAACACACACATAGGAGCAGTCACCCCTTTTGGAATAAGAACAAAATTCTGGGTATCTTATTTTTTCCCCTGACATTCTGCATCTGAGGCACTTTCTACTGTGCAATAAGTGTTAATCTGAAAACATTTAATAGAGTGCTCTGTGAATATTTAGGATCTTGATGGCTGGCAGCGTCAGCATTGGAAGCTGGCTGTTGGGTCAGGCCAGAGGATTGATGGAAAATGAAGTAATCCAACAGATGTATACAGAACTTTGGATTTTCTTCCCTGTCACTAGCCCAAGCACAATTTCCAGGTATGGAAAATAAACACATGGGATGATTGAAAAAAACCCCAAACAACCAAACACAGGGACTTTTTATCTAGAAATCTACTTGGAAATTAGGCTTGAACTACCATAAAAGCACACTACCCCAAGAGCACTTGGTAACAGGTGATTATCAGCAGAGACAGATTGGTATTGTTAAGACAACACCTAATAAGCATAGACTGCAAAAGGCATTCATCCCCAAGCACGGTCATGCTGTAATATCCTGCTGAATTTGTACATTTGTGGTACATGGGCTATATATTAGAGGCAGGACAGGGAGCCACACCACATCAGGCCTCAAAACTTGAAGTTAAAAATCCTTTTCTCGGAGATTCCAGTGAAAATTCTCACAACTTCATTTAGTCCTAGACGTGTGATTCTAGCCTCCTGAAATCCAAGCTCACTTTCTGCCCAAAGAAGTTGAACTTGTGTCAAAGAAAACTAGACTACAGCTTGCCTCACTATTCTGCAAGATAAAGGTTCTCTCTCTGGCACACACTCCTGAACAGATGTTTGGCTACAAAGAAGGATCCAACCAAACTGCATCTACAAAGAGGTGCAGGAAGTACAGACTCCGTGTTCCTGATTCTGAGTGGAAAATGAAGATCTTTAATGGTGGTGGCTGCTAAGGTGTATTTAGCTTGAACAAGTCACTCAAGGTTTGCACTATAAAAGCAATGAAAGAGCTCTTCTATTACACATGCACAGCCTATAACACAGCTCTATCTGTACCTATCACCTCACAAAGACACCTCTGGCTATTGCTATGGATACTAAACCCATAGAACATCTTGTTACCTTCACTTGGAAACTCAGCTCAGACATACTGCACTAAAATTAGCACACTGAGGGTATTTCATTTACACATTTTAAAATACACATAACATTTCTTTGCAGAGACATTTCAGATTTTTGGAACATACAAGGTATAAGACTCTCACAGTTCGATCAAAATACCTTTAATAAACTTTACATGTGAGATAACTTTAAAAGGTTGATAGTAGAGTTCATAAGGGAACCAACTGGTACAGTTAGATCCTGCCCAGGCTTCTCCCCTGCCTTTGATGAAGTGGAAGGGGACAGGGTCATTGTGGCTGTGGAGTTTCACAATTAAGTTTATCACAGCATGTAAATGAGGCTCAATTTTACCAAGACAATTGCTGCTGTTTCTTTTGCCCCAGTAAAAGCAGTCACCTAACTCCAACAGAGCTGCTTCGTTAAGAGGTATTTCTTCCTTATCTTCCACTTTCCACAAGAGTACGTTCACCTTTTCATTCAGGTCCACTATGTTGCCTCTTGACTTTTGCCTTCTCTTTTGGCTTATTTGACAAAAATAAAACTATCCATGTGTCCTGCAGCAGTTGTTTATCTTGTCCTTAAGGACTGCACAGCTTACAACAAGACACAAGCAGCACTTAGTCTACTTGTACCTTCACTATGACAAAGACAGGGTTCGTTTTCTTCAGCTTTCAAACACGCCTGCCCGTGCCTCTTCCAGTGTGATCTGGGAAACGAACAAGTTAATGTTTGACTTCTGTTTTAACTGTATACTTTTTCTAGTGGTTACTTAATAGCAGAGTCTGGTGTGCTGAGCAGGTAGCTTGCATGGGCTTGAAAGCCAGCAGTCCGTATTTCTGAATCAGGATTTCAGAGGTTATATAAACACATTTATCTTTGTGGTCTTTATTTTGGAAGGGGAGAAAAGTAAATGAGCAGTTAGGAAGGAGCGAAGCAGAGGATTTGGAAGGCAGAGAACTGACCAGAAACATACTTTAAGTGTTGTATTATGTAAGTAGTCTCTCCTGGGCATTTGTTCTACGCATGCAGGAGTTTTATGGCTTAATTTCCTTGTTATGTCAGTTCTTAGCCAAAAAAAAAAATCACCATGCCCTTTTCCCCATTCATGGCAAGTCTAGGACCTTTTCTTGCCTCATGCAGGTCCATGAGATACAGCAGGTTTTACAGTGGCAATACTGCATTCCTCAGTTCTGGGCACGCGCCCTCCCTATTTAAATGCTGATTGACAGACTCCAACACACTACACAGGGCACACAAAATCAGCAGGGTTATTTTACTGCAGAGGGAATAAAGCAGCCTCAACAACTGACAAGCTAGTGCAGAGTAAAGCCATACACAGGAACATCTCTGCATTAAGTAATTTCAAAGTGAATTTAATCCATTCTCAAAGCAGAGAGTAGAATTTACATTCACTGGCCAGTTAACTCCCAGTGAGAACAGCATCATCTGAAAGCAGAACAGCCATTTGTAAATAGTTAGCATGAACCTTCTCTACCTCGCTCCTCTGTAAACAAACATTAAGAACCTGACATATCCATGGCAACTTGTGCTGTGGAAACAAGAATTGAACATAACCTTTCAAAAAATGATGCCAGTTCTTTCACAAAGAATTCACTGAACGAACTATAAACCCTGTGGGGTGACGCTAATAATAAATTTAAATGCAAACGTCTGTGGAGGCCTTAAAACAGCACCTGCAGAAAGAAGCCTGCAGGGATTTCATCCTGATGCTACCAGTTTTAAACAAAGGTAAATCATTGCCCTAAAGACCCCACACACCCTCTCACTCTTCAACACTGCTGGTTTGTCCAACCAGAACGACATCATATGAGCATTGCCCTCAGCCTCTCATGGAACTAAAATTAAAAAATAAATCCTTAGGCTAGCTGCATTTCTATAACAATGCTACAAGTCAAACCAGATAATACTGATACAGCCTTCTCACTTGGAAAAGAACAGAACTGGGATTCCAATAAAATTTGAATTCTGCAAGCTTTCTGTACCCTTATAAATGAAACAAATCAACAACTAGACCATACATCTGAATTCCTTGAGAAAGGAGCTATCTTCAATAGTAGCAGGGGAAAAAAAGCAAAGGAAGAAAAGAGGAGTTTGCATTTTCCATACACAAAGACTAGGGAAAATACCATAGTCATAGGTATTTTTCAACCTACCAAAATTTAAATGATTGTTCTTTAACATGAAGATACTGCATCAGAATAAATCAAAGACCCTAAAAATCCATGAATGAAAACCTTGGGCTTACATTCTAACTTTTAATGTGGAAAGACATGTTTGAGAGTTTTCATCTCTGCAGCTAGAGACAAAAAAAAATTAATCCTTACAGCATTACATTCTGTGTGTGGAAAACAGGGCCAGGAATTAAACATGCCCTTCAGCAAATCGTAATTCAACAACATGCCTAAGATTAAAATGCTGACAGTTCTGTCTCCCAGGCCCAAGTTCCTGCTACCAGAGTACACTGCCTCTTATTCATGCATTTCAATTGCCAGGTTTAGAAAAAAAGGCATGCAAGATAAAGACTGGTATCTGCTAATGAGGGAATGGTTTATATTATATCTTAATTCTAACTCAGAGTAATGAGCAAAGCGGTCTGAAATCTAAGAATCTGATATCAAACTTACCATGGGGTAAGAGTCTAATTTCTCCCTCATCCCCAAAGCAATTTTACATATAGCTGGGGAATAAAGTTTGATTCTGGAAGTTTGTAGCCATCAGTATACACTTACTGTATCAACTGGAAGATATTTACAGACATGAAATGGAAGTGAGCCAGAAGATTTATAAAAGTATTTCCCCCTCTCCTCCAACGCAATATTACTTTTCTTTGAAGAGCAGGGAGTGGAAATGAGAGAGTACAGATGTGCAATTTTGATAGCAAGACCCATTAGCACGAAATGAGAAGGTGATTAACATGGGCCCAATGCTATTAAACACTTTGATACCTTTTTAATTCGAATGCCCCTGCTTTCTAGAAAGCCTTCTAGGATTTTCTAATTCTCCAATGGTTAGAAAGAAGCTCAATCAATCTGCTAATCCTGCCTCTCAGGACTGGGAGAGAAAACACGGTCTAGACATAGTTAATCTGTGCCTTATGAGGCACTCTAAAAATGGAAATACCATAGTCTTCCCAAGCAATCTATTTTCTAATGCCCATTTACACCATCTTTGTTGCAGTTTAAACACATTATCAGTGGTTCTGTTGTCAGAGTGACTACACTGAAAAACACTCTCCTTGTTTATATCTCACCTGAAAACAATTCTTCCTTCTCTCTGTAGTCTTCTGTTCTTTAAGGGAAACAGTTCTAAATCTCTGTGAATAAAATAATTACATTTGCAGGACTTCATCCTTTACTTTCCTCTATGCTCTCTCAAAGTACTGTAGCTTTTCCTGGGGTGAAATGCCTAAGCCTAGCATGGAGGACTGTCAGGTGCTACACAGAAACTTAACCTGAATACAAGTCACAGCACAGCTGAGCTGTTTGCATCATTTGTGTTAACAGAATCACATCTGCCTTCTTAACAGCAACACTCCCAGACACTTTGCACGAAGCTCATTCTACTGCCCTGCAGTCTTCTGGTAGAGACGATAAATAAACAGAGGATCTTGAGTCTTGTCCTTATCCAAAAGGCATGGTTTTTTCCCCCCCTCTCAGACTGCTTCTCTATTTCCTTCAAGTCAATCTGAACCCTAATCACGTTTTCCAATGCACTGGCAGCAATTCCTAGCTTGATACCATCTGCTGTTAATACTGCATTGCCTTAACGTTTCACTTAAGTCAAAATTACTGACAGAACCCTGCAGAGATCATTCAGTCTAGACATCCTCTGGTCTGACAGTGATCCATGAAACTAAGGTTTTTCACCAACTTTACAGTATTTAGAGAAACATCCTTGCTTATCCCACAGAAAAATCCATTAGAATAACTAATTAAACTAAGAACATATTTGTTTCTACCAAACAGGACTGAATATCATGCCATGAAAGGAGACTTGAAAGGTTGTGAATCTTGGTTTGAGAAAACCCACATTTATGTTTATTTATCACCTTTGCACTTATTACTAGAAAAGCTTATCAAATAGTTCACATTTGTTGCAATGTTTTAGGGAGTGGACTCCAGATCTCCAGTGCTTCTTTTCCACCTGTCCCAAGCAGATACAGGTACTGGGCTTAGCTTCTCTCCCCATTTAAAGAATTTTATATGTCTACATGGAAGCTGATACTGGTTCTGCGACCAGGAACGAGGCAAACCAAACTATCCTTCATTAAAATTTCACCTGCTTTTCAAATTACCACTTCTGTAAGTGTTCTTTGTCATCTTCTTTATCTAAGAAAAGTTCCTCTGTTTCTGGGGTCAGGTATAATTACAGCTTAACCTGCAATAAAGAGATTTGAAGCAACAAGTGCACTGAACATACAGTTTTCTAAGCATCACATTATTTTTCTTCACTCAGTAGCAGGCCAAGCCCTTATTCTTCTTCTCACCATAACCTATTGTATAAGTACACTGTCTTAATTAAAGTAAGGATAAAAGGATGTCCTTTGTATCAAATGTACCTGAACAGCTCAAAGAAGAGCTAGGCCTATAGAAAAATCTCTTTAGAGACAGGAATATACTAATGTAAACAGTTCATTGTACAGTATAATCCCTTTGTATCATGCACTTCCAGTATTTTACCTTATTTACCATTTAACCCTTATTCTAAAATTGCTTAACTTTGTCTCAATGTCAGAACTTTCAACTAATACATGTTTTTAATCAATTTATGGAAAGAAATCCATATTTTAAAGTACTAATCCGGAATTTGAAGAGTAAAGCAGTACAATAATTTGGGGATATCATTCAGACCCATTATTACCAGTTTACTGAATTTTAACTTAAAACCTCTGACACTAGGGCACTGACCACCAGAACCATCTCTCAGCTGGAAAGGGCAATGCTGAAGGTACCTGACAAGAGGGAGCTCTGTTAATTCCTGCTGGACTGTAAAAGTAAGAAGTCATCTCAGTGTCTCATAATCCCATTACTAGGGCTTCAGTTTGTGGGATTTACAGGTTTAGCACCCTACATTCCAAATGCAGCAAGAAACTCTGAACAGCATATTCAAATCACCTTTGGGGGTTTAGTGGAAAAGAAAAGAAGGTGGGAAATTTAAGAAAAAACAAAACCACGTTTGGCACAAGCAAAGAGATGTGGTTTTTCCTGCCTAGATAGTAAAAAAACAAACAAACAAACTAGAAATTCATATATTTTTGAAATTCAGTAATTTTTTTATTGTGTATGCAATTGGCAGAGCCACATCAAAGAGAAGTTAAAGAGTTTTGCAAAGTAACAGAAACTAAGAGAGGGACAAGCCTCCCCCAGTCCATTCAACATCACACATCAGTGATCAAAATCTATTTAAAAAAATAATTTAAAAACCTTTCCATTTCCCCAGAAGGCAGTTTGGTTTGTAGAAATCAACCATATCCAGGGCAATAACAACCAGCCATGTGACCCTCTTATGGAAAGGCCATGGAAAAAAAAAATAAATCTGTCTGGAGTTTGTGTTGGCCAGGCAAATCAATATACTTAGTCATAACTCATTCCCACTGCTTACAAAGCAAGTAATTGTTTTCCCACTAATGCCATCTCTACCATTTTTAACAGAGAACAAGTTGCAAAAGTACTGAGCTTGCAGCAGGTCAAACTGGCTTTGCTTCACAGCAAAGAAAAGCAGAGAAAATCAGTTTACTGATGCAATAGTTAAGCAGTAACACATAAAAAAGCCAGTTACATTTCACAGTCAACCACAACACTACTTTCTTCAGCTTAATGTAGAAACATTATTACACAATGACACATTTCCAAAACCCTTAATACAAATCTTGCTTTTTCAGTTCAACAAGTTTCACTGTCAAAGAAAATACCTAAAAAGTGTCTAGGATTATTCAGGATCTTTACTGCCACAGAAGTAAGTTCTACACTATATTAATGATCTTGGTTTTAATAATGATTTCAGTTTTAATTCCATTATGTTTTTATAAAGGTATCAGCATGACATGCATTTCACATGATTTAACTTCAAAGGGTTAAGATTAAGTTACTGAATTCTTGCAATACCTGCTGTAGTTTTTTATGGTATTAAAGAAGCTATCAACAATAAGTGAGAACATATGTTTAAGACTAGGGTAAAGTTTACTCCAAGAGGCAAAAATTCCCTTCAGCTTTATATAATTAGTTTGAACAGCATACGTATTAAAGAAAATATTTTAGCTTACTTACATATTCAAACTATGTGGCATGGTACTCTGTGATTCTGTAAGCCCAAAACATCATAACTGCAGCAATCTTCAATTAATTATGTAGTTCTCAAAATCCCCCTCTTCCTTCCTCCCACCCAAAGATATCTCCACATCACCCAGTTTTTATGCAACTTCAAGAAGTGCTGCCCAACGGGGGTGTATCCATATCAAATAGTTTTACTATTAGAAATGGATCCTATCAGCTGTATTGCTGAGCACAGCAACTACTTGCAGCAAACAAAAGGGGAAAAAATACCTAAGAAAGTCTTTTAAGTTCACATCAAGTCTAAAAGCTTCTTCAGTCCGAGCCTGTAAGCATCGAGTACCCTCCGTATCTTGTAACAACAACTAATAGGGAAGTGCAAAACTTGGAAGACCACAAATGAGGCCTTGCAAAAAAAAAAAAAAAAAAAAAAAAAAGAAAACCAATAAAAAACAACAAACAAACTACGAAACTCTGAGCTTTAATTCCATCACTACCCTGAAGCACAAGTGTAATCTGAGCTGTACCATTCCACTCACATTCCAGGTAAAATGAATTTTGTGTTTACAAAATGTGCCTTCTCAAATCTCACTACTGATGCTCCATTGTGTCTATAAATATTTAATCCTGACAAACACTTCCCGAAAGGCAGCTCAAACACACATTATTGGCAAATGCATCTCCTCTAACACAAAACACAGAAAAATTCTTATGTTACAACTACAATTAAAAATGGCATTGGAAAAGATGCCTTAAAGAGAGAAGCACTGAAAGAAACAGTTCTTAAGCTGGTCACTTCACGTCTAAAATATTTTTTAAGCATACTCACTGGTCAGAAAGTACAAGTCCCAGGAAGATGATGATGATGTTGAGCTTAAACTTTGAAACCTGAAACAATTCTCATTGAGACTGTTCAAACACTCAGTAAACAGCAAACACTTTTGAAAAGCAAGGCACAAGTACGGTATCAGCTGTGGCAACAAACCTTACCTCCTTTGAAATTTACTCCCTGGTTCAGCGCCGACAGGCAGGTCTTATCACATGCAAGGATGGCAATGGCACAGAGAAATACCAGGAAGTCTAAAACAAGGCTGTTTACCGCCCCTGACCAACCTTAGTTACATAAAGAGAGAAGATAAGAATTGAAGTTGTAGGAGGGGGAGATACGCTTGTCAACCCAAGAATAACAATAGTTTAATTTCTAAACACTATGGCTCTGCACAAGAAAGGACTATTACTGAGCACGCACGCTTCACCCAGGAACATAAGTGTTTTCAGATGAGAAGGCAAACATTTTCTCCCATTAAAGTCTATCTCCCTCCCATTTTATCTGCATGTGAAGTTCATTAACAAGGAGAGACTACACAAGACTAAACCACAGTATCCATCTGCTAATAGTTATGGCTTAATTCAGTCATTTTTATTAATTTGTGTTACATAGCACAAGAGTTATGTTGTACTATAGACAGCACAAGAATGTTTTTATCATGCTGCGTTTGTCTGTTTCTACAAAAACAACAATGCTATACATTAAAATACACAGCAAGACCTTTCTTCAGAGACTTGAATGCAGAAAGCTAACATTATTCCCAGTCATATATTGACTACACCAACCCACCAGAAAGCAAGTTTTTCACATCTCCCGTAGAGGACAAAGATGGGGAGAGGAATAAGAACAGGGAGGGCAGAGTGTTTCCTTCTCAGCTTCTATAAGCTGAGCACACCTTGACCAACACTCTGGGCTCTGCACTACCGAGGACATCCAGCATGGCATGCTAACGTGTCCCTCTTGAGGTTACCCACGCAGCTTCTCTTCTTTTGGGATGCACGTCTCCAGCTGTCTCCACACTACAAGACCTCCAGTTCCCCACCTCAGCACTCAGTTTCCCCTCACTGGAATGGGCTTCACATGCCCCTATTATCACTTCCAACCACATGTTCCAAGATCACACACCTTACAGTCACTAGTTCTTTTTCTGGTGCCTGTCACTCCTTTCAGGAGTATTTCTACTTAATTTTAAGTGGTACTTTCCTGCCTATATACCAAACAATTTCTCCATCTTTCCTCAGTGCCACTTTTACTAACCAGAAAACCTTATTCTTGCAAGGTCTCTGCTCCCCTACATCAGCATCACCTTTAGTCTCCCATGACCCCTGGCTTTGCCCCACTCCATTTCCCCAACACCTCTTTCATTCCTTTTCTTTTCCCCACTCACCTGGCCTGTTTCCACTTCCAGATCTTCTTCCCAGATCACCATCTGACACTGGTTCCCCTTCCCCACAACTCTCACAGACAAATTTATTTCTGTTAATATTGAATGCTGGAGAATCTCCCAGAGTAATTCAAGCTGCTATTTATAAGCATGTTTCACTTCTACAAAATTGCTTCACATACAGGTCAGACCTTCCCAACCAAAGAATCCTCTCTGTTATTCTACCTTCCTCAAAACGTATTCTATATTTCTCAAAGTCTCTTGATTTTGAATCACAGAATCATTGAGGCTGGAAAAGACCTCTAAGATCATTGAGTCCAGCCATTAACCCAAAACTGTCAAGTCCACCACTAAGCCACATCCCTAAGCATCACATCTACACATTTTTTAATGTTTATAGGGATAGTGACAACAGCATTTCCCTGGGCAGCCTGTTCCAATGCTTGACTACCCTTTCAATGAAGACATTTTTCCAAATATCCAATCTAAACCTCCCCTGGAGCAACTTGAGGCTGTTTATTCCTGTCCTTTCACTTGCTACCTGGGAGCAAAAGACCAACTCCCACCTGGCTACAACCTCCTTTCAGGTAGTTATAGAAAGCAATAAGGTCTCTCTGAGCCTCCTTTTCTTCAGACTAAACAATCCCAGTTCTCTCAGCCACTCCTCATGCGACAGATAAAATTCACACTTTTTTCGACTAGAGCAAGCCTC
The DNA here is from genome assembly GCF_009829145.1 of Chiroxiphia lanceolata. Taxonomy (NCBI): domain Eukaryota; kingdom Metazoa; phylum Chordata; class Aves; order Passeriformes; family Pipridae; genus Chiroxiphia; species Chiroxiphia lanceolata. Next base: position 18,402,394 of record NC_045639.1, read on the forward strand.
AAAAATCAGAATTCAGATGGAAACTTCCTGTGGCTATTCTATTAACGACATTCAACAACAGCATTAATGTATCACACCTCAAGAAGAAAACCCCTTAAAAGGGTATGTTACTTTAAGAGAGGTCTCATTTTTACGGTAGAGCTAAAAAGTATTTTGTTTACAACAAAACACCAATCTGTTGATAGTTATTTACATTAAAAACTTCAGTATCAAACAAGCAGTAGTTACAAGGTTTGACTATTTTAGCATTACAGTCTTACTGAATGTGTGATTTAGAGACTACAATCTACTCTTACACCAAAGTTAAAGCAACCTGCCTTTTTTTTTTTCTTTTAATACAAGAACATTTTCACACCTTCCCATAGTATTTAATTTTTGCTGCACTTCACACCAAAGCCCAGCAGACTTTGTAAAAACTGTTCACAGGAAATCACACTAAACTCAGAAATACCATATGGCTGCTGAACAAGAAAATAGCCATAGTTACCAAACCAAATTAATGCCATTGATCACTTTAAAGAGAGATAGTTGTAGGCTTGCTAATTATCTAAGGTGCTTATTATATATTTCAAAGTTTGAAAGTAATTCTATCCCTCTATCAAAGCTAGTAAATCAATCATCTCTGTTAAAGGCTTAGAGAAAAAGTCAAGCTTACTGCTTAAACCTACAGTCAACATATGAGAAGCATTACTATGAAAGCCATTCAAAAAGCCTCCTCATGGGAAAGGGTAACATTATGAGAACTAAGTGTTTTCACATGTTCTTTTTACCTTTGTTCTTTTATAGTCTTATTTTTCACCTCTTCTACAGCAAGATTTTTTTGGAGGCTACTAATCTGAATTCCATCTCTTTCTTCTCAAGGCCCCTTGGGACCACTTCTCCCCCAGCACTGTCTTTTGTTCCTCCTACAGTAATTCTCAGATCAGTCAAAAATAGCTTCACATGACATTCTCCAACAGAGTCAGGAATCTGCAATTGTAGCCGATTTGAAAAAAAAATCATTTGAAGAGAAAATCCCCATGTCCTCAGCAATGTTGAAAGCCTGTCTGCTAAGAAATAGAGAACAAGCTTCATCCTGAAGTCATGTCTCCCATGCACTACTGAGCAAGAGAAGGGCATCACCTTAAAGCAAAGGTATTGCTCCATAGACAGGAGAGCCAAGCCACTGACACTGCCCTCTTCCAGGTGCCACGAAGGCAAACAGACGTAGCTGTGGCCCTACCTATCATTTCACATAATTTTCCAAAAGCTTAACTTCACTACAATGAGCTCAAAAGCAGGCTACAAAAAATGGAAAACCCAACTGTTGCATTTTATTTCCTACATGAAGACTGTGCCCCCCAAAAGGGAAAAAAACCCCTCCAGAGTCATGCTATAAAGTTTCAAATCCTATGACAGTCATCTCTATTTTGCACCACTATAGTGTCAGGTCCCAGTTTCAACATCCATCTGCTTTTAACCAACATACACATTTAAGCTTCTAATCTCAAAATAACTGTGTCCTCAAGCTAGGCTATTATATTACTACAGGATATTACTCCCATCACTATAAAGGAGGAAATAAATCTTTCTGTAGAATTTCATTTTTCTTTCTATTTAATGACTGCCAAAATATCTTACACTACAATCATGGTATAGTTCAACCATTCTACTGCTGAACAGAATAGGAATGTCAAAGGCTATTTTGTTACTTTGTTTCACATTGAAAGATAATTATTTAAGAAAGAAAACCAAAACAACAAAAAACAAAACCCCACACCTGGATGTTTGTTTGCCTCTTTAATTTGTATCTCAGTTCCCACATACATTCAGCAATCAGCACAGCAGCATCCCAGTACTAGTTGCAGTTTCTGGGAGCTACTGAAACCAGTTTCTGGCAGCTACTGAAAAACTGAAGCAGCACAAGTCATTTATTTTACATACATTCATGTTTTGTTCTGAATGTAAAATAAATATAACTTGTACATGTTATATACATTATCATACAGTGTGAACGTTTATAAGAATGTTAGTGTCAACAATTTAGTGATTATAAGCTAAAGTATCTGCCACAAGAGTCTACAAATCATAGAATCACACAATATCTCGATTTGGAAGGGAACCACAAGGATCATCCACTTCAACTCCTGGCTCTGAAGAGGACAATCCCAAGAATCACACAATGTGCCTGAGAACATTGTCCCAGTGCTTCTTGAACTCTTCAAGTATATGTTTTTCTAATACACATTTCTCTGCTCCAAAAATAGCTACGTTCCCCCCCCCTTGGCTGTTTCACACTAGATCTCTTTCACTTCCATCCCTGCAGGCTGCTTGCTTCAGGCTCTTATTCCTTTGTCCAGTTAAGAAATCCCTTCTTCCTTCTAGTCTCAATTCATCCCAACTGCTTCCTTGCATATTTATTTGCCTGCAGTTCCACCAGTCAACATTTATAAAGTTGAGCACATTTATAAGCCCACTGACAATTTAGATGCCTTGTTCTAAGTGTTTGGGGGAGTGGGTTGGCTCAGTTGGTTAGAGCACGGTGCTAATCACGCCAAGGTTGTGGATTCAATCCCCACACAGCCCATTCACTTAAGAGTTAGACTCAATGATCTTTGTGGGTCCCTTCCAACTCAGAATATTCTGTGAACATCTGAAACATTCTATTACTATTTCACAGATTTGTCCAAGCCAGGTATTCTATAACAAGCTACTTGCAATTCTGATCAGAGAGCTTTTTGCTCATTTAGATCACACACATGCTTTGAGTAACTACAACTCTTCATCCCCCTCCTAAAAAGAGCTGGCTTTCATTTACTGACATACGTGTACCATGAACCATTCTGCCAAACTCTGTTTTTCCATCTTCTCCAGTGGCTGAGAAAAACAGATGGAGTGTCCTATTGCCACCCTCACAGAAGCATTTTCCATTAAGCTTCTGATATCCTCTCCTCCTCTACTAGAAGGAAGATGGGAAGAAACCAGCAGGAGAGTTGTTCCTCGCTCAGAAGGTAACTCATTCCAAAAGTGGGGTACAGTGGGAGATCATTCCAATGGCTGCAGGTGCCATCTCTGATAACTCTGGTAACCTTGTTGCTCGCACTGAATCCAGAAATTAAAGGGGCTTCTGCATCCCTCTGGACAGACCTCTGCCATAATGGGTTCTCCAATACACCTCCAGCATTTCCTACCACCACTGGAAGCAATGCTTAAGCAGCTGATGACAACATCGGTCCTGCAGACAGAAGTCGGGAATCACCGTATCCTTATTTCCCAAGACAAAGGGTGCCACATGAGCCGCCTTGCGAAACCACTGCCTGTAGACCCTACGTTCTCAATGAGTCCTTGCTCCTAGTAAATAAAATAAGGCAACTACGAGCAGCCTATGTCTGAACAAAGAGCAGAAGCACATGAAAGGGTGATCATACCTCAGTAAGTAACAAACGGAAAAAGTTATGTGCCTGAACACCTTTAAATAAAGAAAAAAAAAAAAAGAAAAAACAAAACACCAAAAAACAAAAAGGCCCCAGCTCCCACTAAAATAAACACAGAAATTCAGAAGTGAAGGTAAGAAAATCAGTTCATTTTTACACGACGTTTTAAGGTAAGGCTCGGGCGACACAAGGGCACCTCCGCTCCCACCGGGGCTCTCCCCGCGGAGGGGCCGCCGGTGTCCCGCGGATGCGGCTCCGCCGGACCGGGGGTTCCTGCCCCGCTACACGAGCACGGGGCCGCCGCCGCCGCCGCCTCCTCCTCCTCCTCCTCCTCCTTCTCCTTCTCCTCCCCCGAGCCGCCGGCCCGACCTGATACCTCGGCGGCGGCGCGGAGAGCCCGCCCCGCAGGGCCCGCCCGCCCGGTGGGCTGCGCTCACCTCGCGACCTGGCGGCTGCCGGCGGCGGGGCCCCGGAGGCGGCGGCTGCCCGTCGTCGCGGGCCGGGCGGCGGGAGGAGGCGAGCGGCGGCCGCGGCGTCCCCACCGTGGCGCAGTTACCATGGGACGGACGCCCTCTCCCTCCGGAAGTCACCGCCGGCAGGGCGGGGAGGGCGGGCCGGGCAGAGCCGCCATCTTGAGCGCGGCGCCCGGCCCGGCGCCCGCCATCTTGAGCGTGGCGCGGGATTCGCCTGAGCGCCCGCCCCGCTCCCCGCCCGCCTCCCGCGGCGGTGATTGATGCGAGGGGAGGGTGTCTGAAAGTCTGCGAACAGTCGCGGTCTGATACACGCGCTTTTATGAATATATGTAAACTGTGGGAAAGTCCAGTCTGGGGTTGAAAAGATTCCCCTTCATTGAAAGAAGGTCACAGTGGCCCCAGGAGAGTTTTATCCCAGGCCGTGGCGTGGATCCCTCCTCCGGCCCCTGCAGAGTCCTCGCACGTGCAGTGGACCACCCTTCGTCTTTAAAAACATGCCAATATTGCATATAAAACTTCATATAGAAAACAATGTTATCTACACGGGTAAATCCGGTGCTGAAATCCTAGGGAAAGCTTGCAACAGCTGTAATTGTGCCAACTTGTGCATAGGCCGTAGTTTTTAATTACACAATACCTTTGTATCCCAAAGGGCCTGTGTCTCATTTAGTGCACAGAATGGGCTGAGATATGACTACGTTGTTACTCAGGGACGTGGAGTTTCCTACCCTTTGAGTGCTTCCCTTTGCGGTTGGAATAAAAGTATGTATTTGCAATTTTAAAGACCAGCATAACACATAGGATAATCTGCAGTGATCCCTTGCACATGACAAGCTGTTACACTTTCATCCCATCTTAAGGGTAATTGGCTCTCTGAAAACCACTCTGAAGCATGTGAAACACCCCGGGTCAGGTTGGCGATGGTTTGAGAGCCAGAGCTTGCGGACTGAGCCAGACTCCAATCCCCTCCCTTCCTCCTTATCCTCCCTCTGGGGTTCACTTGACATGGTTTTTATTAAAGACTCGTTATAATCTCTAGATCTGACTCAGACCTCATCCTGAACGCCAGTGGTGTGTCTCCTGCACCAGCCCAAGGGTTTGTGTTTGGTCAGACCGGAGCAGAATCAGGGTGTGAAATGCTGTGGAAGTTGATGTTTTTGACACTGGAAAGTCTGGGACTAGAACCGCACTCAAGGAGCGCCATGGAGAATGGGAGAGAGCATTTAAATTTTAGAGGAGATTTTCTGTGAAGCAACATGAGCAAATGAGAGAGGAAAAGCTCCAGTCCCCTCATCTGCAGAGGGACTTTGCTGTCAGCCCTGATCACTTAATATCACGTTCTGCTACTTCATTTCTAATTGTGCTGATTTCTTCTATAGGCTCAAGCAACAACTGAGTCATGCAATATAGCTTCTGTAATTCCTGTGAATCCTCTTTTTTTTTTTTTTTTTTTTTTTTTCTCCCACAAAATGGATTACAGGACATCGTTTATGCTTCGGTGATCCTCCACTGAAGTACGCTAACCTCCAGAAATATAAAATACCCGGGTTTCCACACCACAGCTCCTGTCTTTCAGTGCCATCTAGTGCCCACGCATGGAAGAGATGCTGGAACTAATGGAATTTCTCATCAGGTCGATTTGTCATAATTAACACATTTTGGACATTGATAGATGGCACCGGTAGAAGATATATTTGTAAATTAATACAATATTTCTCTATATAAATCTAGCAATATATAAATTCATATTTTTCTTTTATGGCACTAAATTCTGACACAGATCTCTTTTATGTTAATGAAATTAAAATCAATAGCACTCACAAATCAAACATACATGTATATATATCGGTTATTTACTTCTGGATATGCTGTTCTCTGTAACTAATTAGATTGCTTTGGAAAGTAATGGTCACCAAAAAAACATAAATTGAAAGTACTGAAATAATTTATCACTTTGCTTTATTTTCAGCTCTCCTGAAAAGGAGGAGCCATCCAGATCAAAGCCCAATCAAAATTTCATTTGTAAAGTAAAACTGCAAGGCTTGGAATAGCATCTTTCCATCTCTCAACAACAAGGAACGAGTTGGTTTTTGAAACAAGGAACAGACTGAAAAAGAAGGATTATACAGAGATCATCTGACTTGGTTGTTGTCGTTTAACCCTTCATGTCTTTATTTATAGTGACTGCTAATTATTATTCTCATCCACAGTCCATGATCATGAGTAAAATAGTTCTTAACCACTGAAACACCCTTGTCTGTCTTTTACTGCTACATACAAATTTAAGAGACGCCCAAGGGACTTTCATAATTTCCCCACATGACTACACAGAAAGCATTTAGTGGCCAGCACAGATAACTCCCTCTTGAAGATCTCAGATTCTAAATCAAGATACAAATCCTGAACAGTGAATACAACAAAAGGAATATGAATACAGAATTTTATACAACAGTCGTGTGCATATTCAGATTCTTATATTTAAAAAATCTTACTCTCCCTACCTGGCCATGAAAGAATTGGAAAGTCATTATTCTCTAAACTAGTCCAGCTAAAGAGGAAACAAAATAAGGTGCTCAGCTGCTTTCATTCTAGTGAAAATCTAATTTAATTAGAGCAATTTCAGATCACAATTCTGACAGCTGTGTTTATCATACTTTCTTCAAAGGATAGAAATTAGCATTGACTGACATAAGCATCAAAGCTTATTTATTCACCCGCCCACATCCTACCAGCCCTTCTGAGTTTGTCTGTTTATTTAGCACTTTAATAACATCACAGTAAATAAGATTTCATTTCAGAGCATGCATGTTTTTTGTCAAAGCATTTAGCACAGAATTCTTATAATGCCACTGTAGAACCTCTCTTTGCAGGTTTGATGAAAGAGCAGCTAGGTGTTCCTCAGAAAAGGCATTTTAAATTATTAACAAGGACATAGACTGGAATCCAGAATTTCTTTTTCTTTCTTTTTTGTCAACAACTAGAAAATATCTGCCTTTCAGCAGTTGCCAGAAACAACCTGTCCTCCCTTAAGCTGCAGAAGATTGCCTGAATCCAAAGGCAGATGGGTCATGGGGGCTTTGAACTTCAGGGTTTGGGGGAACCATGTGGTACTGAAGACTGTGCTCTGTTTCACATCTGCTTTGCCCTTGCCAGCTCGTACAGAGGCGTGAGCCCTGCCTGTTCACACACAGCATACAACCTATCTATCCTCTTGTGAAATAGAAGTAGGTTCTTGCTGGTAAACACCATCTTTTATTTCATATTTGTGCAACAGCTGTTAAAACAGAGCTTGATCCCTAATTAGAGCTGCTGGAGCACAGGAATGAGGTGAATGGATCACAGCTCAGCTGCCTCTTTCCAAGGCACATATAGAACTACCATCACATCGGATCAGACACCAGAAACATAAGCATCAGGAATTTGCTTCCCACCTGCAACTTCAAGCCCTGGGGTGACAGAGAGGCACATTTAGGAGGGGAGCCCATGAGCTGATTCTTCAGGTATCAGCAGTAGTTTGCATATTTCCTTAATTGTTCATGAAGGACAAAATACAAGAAAATTCTGCCAAAGGAAGAGGAAAAGCTCCTTTCAAATTACTTTCCAAAAAGAGGTAAAGCAAACAACTCCATTTGATTTTTCAACACGTGGAACCCAACTGAGCTGATGGAGTAGGTTCCCCGAAAGTGCCCTTTACTAGGAAATTCCATCCAGATCTCACCTTTCCCCCCAGCTTGCCAACATATAGATATCACCATGTACAAACTAGAGGCAGCAAAGAAGCAGATTAGAGATCAACTAATAGGAATAAATTCCACTGCTTTGACCACAGAATTACTTTCTCAAGTCCTGGCACTTAATATGCAACAAAATTATCATAAGACAACAGTTCTTTGTAATGGAAATCATTTAAGTTTCAATGTTTCATCCAGCAGTGCAGACAGGCCTGTGGAGTGTGCTATCTTATCTGGAACACTTATTAAGGCTGACCACTGGCTTATACAGCAGGAGCTGAAAAGTGACAAATTCAATTCTTCAGTTCTAAAATTAGGAAAAAAACAGAAATGAGACACTCAGCAGCTGGTGAGGAAAAGATGAAAAATTCACAACTTTCAATCACTCACAGCACAAGTTAGGCAGAAATAGACTGAGCTTCCCATTTTGTTTTGCAGGTTGTGTCACTTCCAGTCTTTCCTGTGAAACTCAAGGATGGCTTATAGTAGTGATTTGCATGTAGATTAATGAAATATCTGCTTTCAGTGGTTGTACTTCTGAGTCTTGGTTTTCTCTAGTTGAGAAAAAAACCCAGCTTTTTGAGAGGAATATTACTCTTGTAAATATCCTCATGCTCTAAACCATTACAATCAGAGTGACTTTTTTAAAAAAAAAAGAAGGACAAAAAAGAGGAAAGATTAGGACATGCAGCAGAGTAGCATTGATTTGCATTTTTAACTGAGAGCCCAGCAACTAGAGAGTTTTGTTTATTCTGTTTATCTAGGCAGAAACCACATAGGCACATGGAAAATCAAATTGTGGACGTGCTTTTTCTCAACTACCATGAAAATGTCAGGGAAAAGCATAACTTAAATGTCTCTTCAAAAGCATTGTCCAGAAAACTTGTCTTGCATTTACATAATCCACTCTTCCAGCAGCTCCCCTGACTTTCTTCATGCCTACCAGTAACCAAAAAAGTGCAACAAAGAGTAGCTTAGGTTGGTATTCGGTATCTCATAGGAGATTACTGAAGCAGCATATTAACTAGGATAAGTGTGGTCTTCTTTTATTAACTTGGTTGATCCATAAAGCAAATCTACCTTCTTCATGAATACCAACATTTTAATTTGCAACAAAAATATGGAATCTGGAGAGTAGGAATTAATAAAGTCGCTATTATTTATGTTTGACCACTTGCTTTGCTGAATATAGGTAAATTTTACATGTTTTCATCCAGCTAAAGTTCTTATTTTTTCCATTTGGTTACTTTGATGAATGAGAAAAAAAAAATCTGCATCTGCCAGAACAGAGGAGGGCTCTGCAGGTTGATTTGGGTATATCAGGATATTGAATTCCATTGTATTGCCCCAAGCAGTAAGTTTTCCCTACTCAGAAGTGATCAGCCAATGACAGGTCCAAGATCCATGCATCAGAAAATAAGAGCTTCAGTTAAGTGGGAATCAGATTACAAGTTCCAACTATCTCTGTAGCTTAAATAAAGCAGTAGATGCCACAGAGGCCATGTTCTTCCTCACAAAACTCCCTTTTCTCTTCCATGATTGTGTTGCTTTTTTTCTCTGCTACACATTAAAATCTTACTGGCTGGACAAAGGGAGGAGATGTGTTATGCCATAGCTGATAATAATTCACTCACTTAAGTTACTTTAATCAGAGATAAATGGAAATGGCAACAACTGGTTATTGAGGTACTTTTTGGGTCACATTCTGAAACTTCATTAATACTTGCAAAAGCACTTTGTGAGAAACCCACTGTATCCTTAACTAATCTGTCTTCAACACCCTGTACCCCGAGGTGGTTTTTTCACTCCAAAAAAGTCCACATCATATCTCTTAGAGCTCTCTCCACCATCCCCATGTTCCTCAAGACAAAACAGTAAAACATTAATTAGATAAAAGGCAGCTAATGTAGGTATCTACTGTTAGAAGAACTGAAAAATGATAATTTTCCCAGTGCTTCTACTTACCTTGAGCACAGAGACTCCACTACATATGGTTGATTTATGGCTGTGGCTTATGTGGTGAAGTAGTAACAAGACATTTGCAGTATCAGAGCCCACAAAACATAGTTAAAGTAAGTCTTAAAAGCAACAATGTGGAGCCAGAGTCCTCAAATCTGCTGCTATGGTTTAAAAATGAATCAGTTTTGCTTTAGCAGCAAAAAGGTGCAAGAAGTCAGTGTTGGAGCAGGGAGGGTAAACTGTATTCACCTCTGGTTCATGTTTCAAGCATGGTCCCAACTGCAAAGCCTCCTCTGCTACCCTTTTCCTCTGAAGTTACTCCCTCCCCTAAGCAACTGATAAATGCTGTTAAACAGTCAAAGGTTCAAATTTAAGTCTGTTAAAAAGAAATAAGAATAGAATTAGATAAGAATCAAGCTTAAATGGAAAACCTCAGAATATGATGCCAGGGCTGAGGTCATGTTTTAAAATTCAGTTATTTCACGCCTAATACTTGGAAAAATACACTATCAGTTTTAGGTATCCCTTTTCCAAAGCAGACATTTCACTTTAAAGCATGAACAGGCACAGGCTGGTTATTCAGACCTTCAGGGAAGTTGTGTTGTACTAAATCATAAGAGCCCATATGTGATTCATCTCTAAAGTTAAACTGTCAAACTAGAACCTGAAATACAGATTCAGACAGCTTCAAGTTTCAACAGCTTTTGGGACTCCTTCATTTATAGGCAGTCCTCAGCAACGAAAACTGAATTTATAATTGCAAAGTCCATAATCTTCTAACCTCACATTTAAAAACATCCCATCTTTTCTGCAGAATGTTATTGCTAGAAAATCTCCACCACCATTTTCATGCATCCTTAGTTACAAAGTTTCACTGGGTTGATCATCCATGCAGTGTTTCCTCAAGAGGCCCTGGGATATGTCTTTGATCAGGTAAACGTCCTGTACAACCACCATTGTTGCAGCTGTCAATAACCAGTCCTGCAGCATAACAAAGCAGAGCAGGTTATTCTCTTACTGGCAGGAATTAGTAAAGGATAATTGGAGTTACATAATGTTATTCAGATGGATTGCCCAACAGCAAACACCACTAATAAAACCAGGAGTGTTGCAACAGAACAACACACGTCAGAGACTTTCAGGGAGCTGGTGACCGAAAAATGTATTAGAATTGGGGTTTTGAGAGGGGTTTTATATCACCTACATTCCCCAAAGGCCTTTATGGTTAGACAAAGTTTTCTAGGGTGCTCCTCTATTTCTTGAGATTTTTCCTCAGGTTAAAAACCCCCCGACTTCGGTCCCAAAACTTGGGCCAGTATTTATCTCCAAAGCCTAGACCAGCACTGATTTCTGATTCTGCTACCAGAACTGATATTGGAGTGAACAAGCTGGCCACACATCCACATCACCTTTGACATGAACCTCCACCTCATCGCTTTGGGTTGTCCTGACTTGTTTGTTCACTTTCAAATATCATTTGCAGTCAAAATCCATCTTTAGTGCAGTAATTTTAGAAGGTACAGTACAGGAGGACTGGTGTACGTTATAGGACACATAAACTAATAATCACACTCAAAGCTCTACTAAAACTTTCAAATAGCTTTAAGTGGAACAGTGAAAAAAGTATTCCGGAAACAAATTTGGTCTGACAGTAGACTGTTAATGGCTGAAATAATCTTTTAACATCTTCTCTGGCATAAAGCATAATAGCAGAGCTAAAATAAAGCCTAATGAAGCACATCCTCTGGAGTTTCCCAAGCAATGTTCAGATCTTATTTACCTGGTTCTGTGTCCTCTTGTGTTGTCCTACTGTGTAATTGTATCCAGGTGCATTGAGTCCAAACAGCATGGCAAGTGTCCGTCCAAGGGATTCACATAAAACACATAAAATACAAATAATAACTGGAACATCCTCCTTCTACTAAAGGCCTTTTTGCAACAGGCATTTTACATGATAGCAGAAAATTCTATGAAGTGATCGCACATATGAACATAAAGGATCAGCAGATGAGATGACACAGCACAGTTCATGTACTTAATGAGAATATTCTCCTTGTTTGAGAAACCTCCTTCATAATCCAGCCTTTACAACTTTTCCCAAAGATCTGTCCAGCATTCTGGGATAGCCATATCTCACTTTATTCCCTGTCCAAAAAATTTCTCCTAGGTTATGTTTCAATTCGACAAATTCCCCTTTGTTTAATTCATTGCATGGCCTCATCGCTACCTCAGAACAATTACCACTTCCACCTCCTTACATACGTCTGCCTTACTCTGATGTTGCTCTTTGTAGGGGTTCAGAAATTGAACTGACATATTTTAATATTTTAGGCAGTTGCTGAAGAAAATGAACCCAATGCAACTGCTTTCAGGCCCCAGTTTTTTGGACCCAGCACTGCACTGCCTGTGGAAAAATGTCAGACATTTGCCTGGAGTAAACCTTGGCCAAACCTTGGCAATCCTACAGTCAGATTTCTGAAACAGTGTTCTTGTAGCAGGTGTTGCTGTGACCATTTTCCTTCACAGCCTCAGTTCTTGCTTCTGGGCCAGTTTCTCCTGCTTCCCTGAAGAAACACCCTCACTACATTCACGCCATGCTCTTCCTTTCATTATGCCAGTCCAGTTTCAGATGCTGAACTGCTTTTCACAAAACTGCAATAGATTTATCTCAAAACCAATCTGCTTGCTGTCTACTAATATATCATATTGTAGGTTACACTGATTTCAATACAGTAATAAAGGTCACTGACATTTATCAAAACCTTTCTTTTCAGTTGCTCATAATGTGTTGTTAGCATTGAAGTATTTTGTCCGATGGGGGGAAGAAAAGGACTTCCAAATGTTTGAAAATATGGATAGGAGTAAAATAATGGTTTTTTTCTAGTCCATGTGTAAACAAGTCTTTGTTTGCTTCACTGCTCTAAATCACAGAGGAACTAGAGTGCTTCGGAGTCTAGAGACAGTCACGGGTTCAGCTTTCACTGTCTCTCTGAACATTTGCCCTGGATCCAAATATACAAGCTCAAGGGAAGATTTGTGTGCGGAAGGAACATAGGTTAAGACTTTCTGAAATATTAAAAATGCAAAATTTCTATCAAAGTATTTTCTTCCAATTTTAGGGAACTTCCCCAGCAGAAAACTGTTCTGTACAGACAGTGCAGTCTGTTCTCCATCCACACACCAGAGAGGTTTTACACCCACTCCCCAAAACAGCTTTCACTCCACAAGAAGCAAGAACTGTGCTTCTGGTAAAGTTTTCACAAGCTATGGTAAATGTAATTTAAGCAAACATTTTTATTACCTATAGTAAGTAACTTTCTGTAAGTAAAACTATCATTCCTGTTCCTTTAACCATGTATGTTATTTCCACTACAGGCTTGTTCACATTAGGTCAAACTAACACAGCATTTAATTCCTGTGCACCAACCTTTAGTCCGTATCCCACAATTACATTGAATTGTTGCTTAGTTTTGACTTCTAGTAGAAGCTGTGGGGAAAATACAACATAATATAATATAGGCAAATTGAGTGTTAATTCTGCATTTTTACAGCTGAAATTAATTTTATTTTTGGAGTAACAGAAGGGGAAAACAAAAAGTGGTGATGCATCAGCCCTGCCCATCTCGCTGGACAGATGAGAAAGGAGCTGTTCGAAGACAGGGCTGATTCAAAGAACAATCGTGCTCCCAGGCTGAGGGTGGATCCGTCAGCTTTTGCGTAAAGAGAGTAGAAGAAAAGGGAGAAATGGAGAGACCTTCTTTCCTTGAAATTCTTAGGCAGGCTAAGGGAAGCACCAGACACTGATTGTAACACAGAGATTGTAACACTCAGCCCACAACCACAAGTACAGAAGGAACTTCAGCAAACTTGCACCTGTACTTAATAAGATAAATCAATGTCATTTTTATCAGACATCAATATCAATTGGGAAAAAAATACTACTTGATTTTAAGCAAAACCTTTATTTTAGTTCAAAGGCTTGTTTGTATTAAAAACAGTTACTTCAAAATCAAATTCACATAAAATTCAGCATGTAAGTAAACTGAAGTTGTCATTGGTCAAGATCCATTTCTAAAAGACAGGGGCTCCAAAGGACATTTTAACAACCTTGTGTGGCAACAGATAAAACTGGGACAGCAAGACCATCTCCGAGTTTGCAGAATGAGGAATTAATCTTCCCTTATCCCCTTCAGTACATTTTAAAACACCAGCTGCAAACAAGTGCTGATTGGAATCGTGTCTAACAGTAACCAGATGCAGAAGGGGAAAAGGAGCAGCTCTTCTCAGGTGGAATAGACAAACATTTATTTATGCCAATCTTGTATGTGCAAGCTGATATATTTTTGTGGTTATACTGAGATTACATTACTACGGCCACATTGATACCCATGGAATTGTTTCTTATTTGTATTCCTGTAATTAGGCCAGGAAGAATCAAATGTTCCATTTAAATCACGTTTTCATTCTGCTGTAGATTTTCATGCTCTTCAAGATCTGAGTTCTGGACTAACCGTAAATGAGAAAAATAAAACAGTAAGGAAGGAAAGAAGAAAGATAAAAGATCTGCTTTATTTATACCACCTCATTTGGATTGAAATCAGTCATGGCTAAGGCAGGATTTTGCAACGTGGGAGAAGCTCTTTCAGGCCAGTACTTGCAGAAGTTCCATACATACCCAGCATTAGGCTCAAAACAGCTTTTCAGTTGCATTCGAGAGTCTGTTAAATTTATCACTTTTTATTATTGTTTATTTATTAAAAGTTTGCAAAATCAGTTGTTCCTGCACTCTGACTATGCATTATTTACCTTATGTAAAAGAAAACCTGGACATGTGAAATGCTAGGGAAGTCTTCCTCTTATAACACCATTTAAATCTGCAGTCCCGATGCAGGTATCAATATAATCCATCGTTTTTCCTTGAAACCTGCCTGCACATGTATCCCTACCCTGTGTAGCAGGGAGGAGAGGTCTGAAGTTTACTGCCTTGGCAGTGACCTTGATGGAGAGGTAGGTCACCGAGCATGCAGGGTCTTCTGGATGCCACCCTGTCAGTAATTACAGAGATGTTCTTTTCAGTATAAAATGATGTAGGAGGTGTAAATTGTGACACCTCTTCCCATTTTAAAGGTGTGGTGCCGCTCCTGGGAGCACACTGTCTGTGCTGGCAGTTGTGTGGAAAAAACTGCAGGAAAAGACAAGCTCTGCTGCCCCTTGGTGGCCATCACTCCACTACAGTCCTATAGGATTTTTTTTATACGTGGAAGAGGGCTCTTCTAATGCTGTTAAGCACTGTGTTAGATGATGTTTGGGGAGAAGGTATTGACTAAGTTGCGTGGCAAAAATTGGGGAAGTACTGTCAGCAAAGGGGGTCTGGGTATCACAGAGGAGAAGGTATCAGACATTCAGATTTGATGGCAATTCACAAAGCAAATGCAGCACTACATCCAGGGGCCATCAACACGGACATCACAAACTGAAGGCGAGTCCTTCTTTGGGAAAGCCAGACAGAAAGACTGGGGGCACGAAGCAACATTATTAGAGACCACCACATGGTTCTGAGAGACAGATGTTTCTTGGTGACACCAGCAGATATATGTCTGGTTCAGATAGGGAAGACTGAACACAACGTGCTAGTGAGGCTTCATCTAGAACATCACAGACAAGGAACCAAACCCCTGTTTTATGAGACAAACTTACAGATTAACAGGAACTGCCACAAAGGTACCTGGGAAACCTGTTGAGAAAGGAGATCTTAGCTGGAATCATGAGACCAGGAGCTCCTGGATGGATTAGCCTTCAAAAGCTCATCTGGAGCCCTTGACTGTGCAGGACTTTCTCTGGAGCACCTCCTCCAAGCTCCTGGTGAACAGGTTCCGTGAGGAGTGCATGGCAGCGACAGCCAAGGTCAGCCCGAAGGAGATCTGTGAGCTGAAAGAGTGAGCGCAGGCAGCACCTGCCTGTTGAGCAGGAGCCCTGACTGCTGGCTGGGATCACCTGGGAAGAGGCACAGCACAGCCACTGGCTCCCCCTGCCTCAGGCAAGTCTGGGCAACAGCTCTTTTCTGAATATGCTGCTGCTGTTCCCTCAGGATCATCAGCGAGCTGCCTGTGGCCAACCTCCTCCTCCTCCCCAAGCAGCTGCTGTCCCTCCTCCAGCACTTTTGCTGCATCACAGCCACCAGCAGGATGAGCTGCAGTGACCTGGACACCTACGTGGGGCCCAGCCTGCCGAGCCCAGCCAGTGAGGACCTGCTCCTGCTGGATGCCATGCTCCAGGAGACACGGAAGGTCTGCTGCCTTGGCTTGCTGGCTGCTGCCTTCCCAGCCCATCCAAGCTGGGCTGTTCAGAGGTCTCTCGATGCCTTCTCCCTCGAGCAAATGCTGGTGGGGGTGGCAGCTGTGTTTGACATTGCTCCTGCTGCAAATGTTAGCTATAAGCACTATTACTGGGGATTTTAGTTCTTTCTCAAGCGTGCAAGAAAATAAGGAAAGCAATAAAGCAAGGAAATACACTTTTTTTTCCACGATGATTTTTTTAGCAAGGAAAGCCAAGGAAATGTATTTTTTTAAGAAGTGGAGGCACGAAAAGCAGCTTGCAAGACAATAGAAAAAGCACACGGTAAGACAGGTATGTATTTCCCATTCAAGGAGCTGCTCAGCTTTTTGGTCTGAAGTGTTCCAAGTAACTCATCATCTGTTTTTGCATCAATGGGAGGGAAATTGTGGGTCTTCAGGAGTTCCCAACACAAATCAGCAGGTTTCTGTGACTTGAAAATCTGCTTCAGAGTTAATCTGTTCCAGCAGAGACTGCTGCTGAAAAGATCCTTTTCCTTATAGAGGAAAGGAAAACATATATCCAGTCTAGTGACTACACGGCAAAATTATGAACGCTCTCCAAACGCAATGACCTGTTTGGTTGGCTCCCTGGTTGGGTGGGTAAATCTTATGTCAGACAAAAAGACAGACATCACTATGATAATAGAGATTATTTTTTTCCTCCAGAAACTGTGCTAAATCCTGAGAGGCTGAAAGGAATTAGTGTGTATTTACACTAAAAATGAATAGAGCAAGCTGTGCCTCAGAAAATGAAGAAACATTCCCCACAAATCTGCTTGCCACAGGCTGACAACTTAGAGAAGTGGCCAGCAATCTGGGGTTATTCCCAAATATTCACGTAACATATAGAATATCCTACAATGTCACAGACCCTGGCAAGTACTGGAATTTTGTATAGCCATATGAAAGCCTATCTAATTACTTTTTTTTTTAAAACAGAAGTTTGGAAATTCCATCTCCTCTCTTCCCACCCCACAACTTGACGTGTGTCATTGTAGCCACTACTTCCATATGCACCCAAGTATCTTGCTCATTTAAGTCCTCTTTTCAGCCTACTGCAAGGATTAAGTATTTTCTATAATTAATAAAGCCGTATAAAATTGGAGAAAGTAACATTCAAGACTGAGCCTTTTTCTTGCTACTATACTTGAAATTTTAAATGATGAAACAAAACATGATACTTTAAGATTGTTTATTTTAAATGATATTCTGAAGTTCGTGGTTATATACAAATTTTCAAACT
Source organism: Chiroxiphia lanceolata (assembly GCF_009829145.1). NCBI lineage: Eukaryota > Metazoa > Chordata > Aves > Passeriformes > Pipridae > Chiroxiphia > Chiroxiphia lanceolata. Next base: position 18,419,548 of record NC_045639.1, read on the forward strand.
ATGAAGCTTAAGATTGCATGGTGACTGTCTTCACAAAATAAGGCTGCTCGGTCAATATTATCAAAGCTGATTCCGTTGAAGTGGGATCACTCAAGAGTACAGGATGGCTTCAGGAAGGTTGTAATCCATGAAGGCACCAACAACACCAAAGGAGGTGGGCCTTCCTACATAAAAAGCTAATCAAAGGTCCCCTTAGTTGCCATGAGACATTGGTTGAATCTGGGAGCATCAGCAGCAGAGAAAGGTCTGAGTGAAACCAGCAGTCACTGTGGAAACGCCTTTACACTGAACTCACAATCAGGAGACAGGACACACTACAGGGGCTTTTCCATGCCTGTCATACTCCCTGTACTTTATTCCTCACTCAACTGGGCCAGTTATAGAAAAAAACCACACACAAAAAAAGCAGCTTATGCTGCTATGATAATTTAGTCATGAACTTTAGAGACAGATTTTTGTCTTTAGGGATAATTAATAGGCATGAACAGGATTTATGTTAATGCTGAAACTTCAGTTTAGATACTAGACAAGGGGATGGGATGAAATGTATCACCCAGCAGCCAACAGACAGAAACTTCTCATTACTCTGAACTTCCATGGAAGAAGATGAACTACTGCCTCCTCTCATGTTCCCTCCTCTCATGTTCTAAAGGCAGAGATATGCTTCATGAGTTTGCTTCAACACAGACAATTAAAAATACATTTTAGTAATGCTTCCCATTATAACCTTACTGATAGCACAGTACTGAGATCAGTGCAACAAAACTAAAATGCCAGGAAGGAGTATTTACAACCATATTGTATTGTACCAAAGTTGCAAGACAAGAAATTTCTAAAGTGCAAAGTTGTCTATATTCTACACAGACACAAGGATCCATTTTCCTGCTTAGAGTACAAACCACTACTGTCGTTACAGACACACCACATATCCATGCTGCACATCTAAGTGACCAAATGCCATCCTTAGGCTGACAGGCAAAATTCCTCTACCAAATCCAGTGGGAGGCAGACATCAGCATCCAAGGGCCAGGCTTAGTCCCTCAGTTGTAAGGTGTGTCACATGCTGGATGGAGATTAACTACTGTAAACCCAGGAACACGAAACAAGGAAGGAGTGTATTTAAACACATGGAGGAAGGTATTTAAATAGAAAGCTTACAAAGAGCTTAATGGTTTGTTTTATACTAGATTAAAGACAATCATTTTTTATTTTTAAAGCACACAAAACAGAGGGCCCAGCACTCTGTATTTTATTCAGCTGCAGTTTTGTCCTACTTCAGACTGGGCACAAATTTTTAAAGAGTATTTACACCAACGAGATTTGCAGGTTTAGCCATGGGAGCCTCTAAAACCAGAGAGAGGCCACAGAAACAGGCTCTTGCAGCATTAGAGTATTAAAAAGTCACCATTCAAAATACCTCATTCTTAAAAATTACTAAATGGAACTATAATAGAAGGAACATGGCTGCTAAGTTTCCAGATTACCCGAAACTTCCAGTCCATTCATCCTTATTCTTAAGCACATTGGACAGTTAATCTACATCCTATTTACAATAATTCTTCCTACTACCCAACAAAACCAAAACAGAAAACTGCTCATTGGCTCACAGCTCTCTATGCATTGCAAACTAAACAGTCACCAGTTTCTTATTTTTTGGGCATCCAGTGTTTGCCACAGGATTTTATCTACAAGTAAACAAAGTTTGTCTTGAAAAGCAACACATGTTAAGTGAATTAGTTTGTTCCATTAGTCTATTTTTAAACTACTACATCATATTTACTGAAACAGCTATGGCATAAGAGGTTACACAGCTAGGCTTAAGTAATGTCACCATCTGACACAATTCACTTGGTTATGCCCCAAACTATTTAAAGTGAACTCAATCCAGACAAACCACTCGGTTTGAGAAAGCATCCAAAGGATTCCAATCCAAAAAATAATCTTTCCTACCAAGTTGTTTGGGAATGATTTAGTCATGATTTGTTAATTTTAAGATATTCCTATACAGGAATACACCCATGGGTAAAAGCCTCACTGAAAATGGGTCCCAGGACCTACACATGCATTAGCAAACACGGGCAAGTCTGTGCCAAGGCGTGTAGCAGATGGAAGGGAAAATGAGGGGAGGAAGGAAAAAGGAATCTAGTCTGCATAGAAAGAAAAGTAATTAAGTTGAGACATGTATGAATTAACACAAACAGGGATCAGTAACTAAAAAAAAATCATGATTATGAAACTGAGTTAACTGCATGTTGATCCTGAAAGGCGGCATGATAAGCAAATGTACATGACTACAGATGTAATACAGTTTTAGAATTAACATCTGTACAAGCAAAGTAGCCCCACGTTCCATTCTGGCAAAGCCTACGCTGGTCTTTTAACAATGCAAGAAGTCAAATGAGTCACTTGATCAAGTTATGAAGAGATCTGAGTAATTCTTCATAAAACATACCCCAGGCCCCAGTGCAACACCAGAAGAAATGGATCAATTTTAGATAAATATTCTTCTTGATACTCATTATTCTGTAATCACATAGGCCCTTACAGAACAGAAACTTCTTCCAAAGAAATGCAGCTCATTTTAAACTTATTTTTATGTGCAGAACTGGCAGAAAGAAAAATCCACCACAGGAAGCAATGAATTCTGCATTTGATTCACCCAGGACTGCCAGCATTAAAAAGCCTCTGCCTTTTGCAGCAACAAATTCTGTAGTTTGGTCCAGTGTCACAGGAAGAGTCTTGAGTTTCCTATTAACCTCCTCAAAAGCTTTTGTTCCACAGGCCTTCAAGGAGCTACACACCAGCCCTCTAAGCTAAGTGAGCCCCATGAAAGACTTCAAGCAGAAGCACTGAATTACACCACAGTGGAAGACAAATCCGAAGAGAACAAAGGGAGGAATGTGTTTACAGTGTACAGAGTGATAAGTGCATATGCCATCATGTTTGTTGAAACAGTGAACGTTGTCAGGCTGTTCAGTTTTTTTCTCAGGTAAAGTGAAATGCAGCAACAGGCACCCAGGGATTGCAAGGCTCTCACACCAACACATGCATCATATTCCTTTGCCCTTGCAGCAGATCAGAAAGCTATGTTTTTGCTGTCACGGGTGTTTTGCAGTGCTCAGCACTAAAGAATGCTCCACAGGAGGCAAAAATGGAAGCAGCAAGTTCTACAAAATACTTTCTTTCTCAGTCTTGATTGGGCTTGGCTTTTGGCAAGTTTTCTTCCTAAGGAGCTGATTTCAGTGCAATACTGCAAAAGCTGAGTAGTATCACTATTGACACAGGGCATAAAGGGAATCTAGAGCTTGGTTTCCCAGTTGTGCCATCAACTCTTCAGCTCATCTTTCCTCCCTGTTCTCCTGACAGCTTCTTACAGACACTACCCAGATGGAAGCACAGCAACTCAGTTACAATTCCATTACCTTACACATGACAACTCCCTGAATTCCAGTGCCAAGAGATTTTAACTGTCTGCAGCTTTCAAACTTACCAAATCTTTCAGGATTCAAAAACTTTGAATTAATGACACAGTGATGCATTACTTTTAAGCATTTTTCTGTTACTTGCTGCATCACTTTCAGATACACTTGGATATTAAAGGATTTTAATTAAAGGACAGACAAGCTAAAGTACCTTACTACAAATTCTGATACAAGAACTCTATTCTATAGAGGAAAGAAGAGAGGCTAATAGTTTCAGAATATGAATTGTGCTCCAGTTATGCAGAACTTAAGGTTTTCCAAGAACTGTGAAAGTCCTCTGAAATACCACAGGGGTGTTACAAACCAAACCCAGATTTTCTTTGCTCACTACAATTATGTGAATTGGAATATGACAGGGTGCTAAGCCTGAATGACAAAACTTGAATAAATATAACTGTTCATGCAAACCTATGTTTGCAGAATTTGACATTATATAGCATATAATGTAATGGAAAAATCCTCTAGCATTACAATCATGATACTTCCTGTGCTATTTGTGGGTAAAACTAAACCCACAAAAAGAAACTTTCTAGAGGCACAACAGGAACATTTAAGCCCACTCATTCTATGATATCCCACTAAAACCAAAAATAAGTCAGATATAAATAACCTCCTAGAAATCCACCACATTCTCAAGCAAGATAGACACATATTAATGAAGGTAAATTAAATTAGTCTTCTAAGTTAAAAAAGGAGAATCAAAAAAAGGGAGATCAGAACTAAAGCCCCAGTCCTATTAATAGAGTTTCAAAGTGAGTTTGAAACACTTATGGCACTTAAGAAATCTGGCATCCACTGTCTTTTTGAGGCTTTATATCTGGTTCCTTCAGAGGTTTTACTTCTTCATCTGGTTTTGGTTTAGCCTGCAAACAAGAAGAAAAAAAACCAACTAAATACCACAAGTACAAGCCACTGTATCTGCACAGTATTTATGCATGATTAACTTTACATATTGTAACAGTCCCTTCTCTTTTCAAGGCTGAAGACTTTGAGTACACCTCAAGCAAGGGGGAAAAGCCAAATATTCTCTGTTTCAGCATCCTTAAAGAAGTCCTCTTCTAAAAAAGAATCTTTCTATAGCATTCACTCCTGTCACTCCATTTCAGCATATTACACACATTAAAGGGTTTCCTCCTATTCAGGACTTAGTTAAAAAGTGTCTCTGAATTCCCAGATGCTTACAGTGTGGCAGAGGTTAACTGACTTGCCCCTGGCACAGCAGAAATTTGCAGCCTTGTGTCTGGGGAATATCACAGAAGAGCAACATGGTAACTCTGTGGGATACACAGAATAAAGCTAACAGGAAAGAACAGTACACCAGGTTATCTTACAGTGTCATCCTTCGGCCTCTTGGTGAGATCAAATGCTGCAAGTGTTTCAGGAGTCCAGTGTGCATTCAAGGCAGGAAACTCAAAAGGAACAGGCTCTACTAAGCCATAGTTTGCTTTCAGTTCTAGCTGGGGAGCCTCTGCTGGCACCTTCTGAAAATAGCTGTAAAAGAATACAGAAATGTATTTAAAATACAATGCATCATCTCTGCAAGCCTTGTTTGCATCTCTAAAGAGAAACAATCTGGGTTTTTACAGTGGTAGTCACTGCTGCTCTCTTCCATTTCATTAAGGCACCATCTAACATGCATTCTGTCAGCAAGATTCACAAGAACAAAAGCAATTCCTTCTTGGTATTCCTTCATCCCTAACAGTGAGGCAGGTTTTCTCCTACTTGATAACCACTATGCCCAGTGCTCCAATGAGAAGAGCATCTTTTGTCCAAAAAACTCCTTCAAAATACAAATGGGGATTTAAAATACTTCCTGAGAAAGACGAAGAGGACAGTTCTTTTCCTAAATTAGTCTTAATGTGCTGCAGTACATGATGGCAACAACACTGCAACACCCACAAAGACGTGGCTACAAGGCAAGGCCTGAATCAGGGTGTAACTCTACCCTTGGCAGATCAATGAGCTGAAAACTCACAAATACTGACACACACTACCTTACTGCTGTGCTGCAGCAGAGCTCTGTGGTAGGCACATCTCCCAAAACAGTCACTGGTTTCTCTTTCAAAGGTTGGTTCTAGAGGGACATGGATTTGTTGAAATCTCCTGTATGCTGCTGCTGTAAGCTATGGCAATGGTTATTTGAACCAAAGCAGAGGAGTTGAGCATTTCTTTTTTTATTTGCAGCTCTGCTTGATGTATTTGACAATCATTTTTGTTTAGTCAATTCCCCCATTATGCAGGTCTTTAAATATAAAAAGGGAAATAACAAACCTATTATGGAACGCTAAATCATAAAAGGAGGGAAGGGGAGAAATAAATGAACAAAGGAATTCTAAAGCCAAACTAATCTTGGTATCTTAAACCACTTCCAAACCCTTTTTGGAAGGGGCAGTAAGTAACAGAAAGCCCTATTCAAAATTCTAATTATATTTAGATGGGTAAAGCTCCTACTACCCTAAGAATGTTCTTCACTGAAGGCATGACCATATTTTGACTTCCCTGCTTGCAAAGCAGAATCACCCCCTCTGTCCTCTTTTGCCTACTAGATTCCAGCAGCCAGGAAGAGGGCATTAGAGCAACACAACAACCTCTGCAGGCCTTTCTCTTTTGCTGGGGGAAACGTAACAAAGGGGCTGAGGAATGAAGGAAGAAAACTGCTTAATCTCTCCAGGTGTCAGTCCAACCTACCCTGGTGAACTGGTACAGAACACAGTGTGAGACAGCACAGACCCATAGTAAATCTGCTAAGAGAAAACTTAGAGAATTTCAAATTTATCTTTAAGTTACATGCCATATCCTAAAGGAATGTAACACCTGGGGAGTAAAATTTACCATCCCATCTTGAAATAATGGCAAATGAGGTAAGAACACTTTATACAGAGTATTGTACCAACCATGGATTTACTTACATAAATCCATTCTCTCTCTGGCACTTTTCTAGTGTGGTCTTAATCAAACTTCCTAATTTCCTAAAGAAGAGATGTCCAGAAGGTTTGGCAGTAGTCCCAGGCCCTTTGGTTTCTCCATATTCTTTGCACAATGCTTCAGCCTTGGAAAAAACTTTGCAAGAAAGAAATGAAATAAAAATCATTTACACCCTCTTAAATCAAAGTTCTGCTCTACAGTGCTTCACTTTTAGAAGATACCAGAATCCATTCAGGCTTCTTAGAAACAAAACCAAACTAGTTCAAAGGTAGTACTTCCAGCCAAGATTTACTGCATCCAACAAGTGACTAGGAACAGAAAAAAAAAAAAGAAAAAAAAAGATAGCTTTTTGGGTGGGAAGACACAGGAAAGCAGTCTTATGTGTGGGGCAAAATGCAACAATAAGCCCAAGAACTGTGTCACATGATAGGGAGAAAGAGAGGGCATGAAGATGTCCATGCACAGCTGATGTCCAACACCAAACAACAATATGCAGTGGGAAAAGAAGCACTCTCCTCTGACCAGCAGGCACAATAAAACCCACAGTATTTGTTTTACTGCAAGTAATCCAACTTAGTTTGTTCTTAATAAATTTTTAATTTATTTTTAAAATTAATCTTTAAGCGTCCAATCTGAAGATTTGAGTATTTTTTATACACTGTGGTAAAGTTATGCAGGGCAGGCTGTTGGGACAGCAATAGTTTTGAAGATAGAAGAATGGGCAGAAGACCTTGAACTACTGCAAACTTGCCTTAATCTATCTTTTGAATGAATAGAAAGGAAATAAGTTACTGAAACCTGTTTAAAAGCAAACAAGCAGGGTCTTGATTTACTATTGAATATAAGGTAGAGCAACCTCCAAAGCAGAAATGGCTGCAGTAACCTAACATACAGACCAGAAAACATGACAACAAGACCATTGTTTTTTACAGTTGATATTGCAGGCAGTCCAAAGCCAGTCTTTAGCAGGCTGAGAAGTGAAGATGGAATTTTCTGCAGCACTGTTACCAAAGATAGTCTTTGGTAAGACAAAAAAAAAAAGCACTGTCTCTCTTCAAAGATGTGCTGGATTTTCAGATCAGATGACAGATAAAATCTTAAGTTTATGGGAGACCAAATAAACACGATACAGCAAAATAGAACAGGCACACATTGTAATCCAGTCTCAACCACACTTACATTTTTCTGATTCCTGCAGAGATCTGATTGCTTCCCCACATTTATCACTCGCCAGTAATGTCTGGCCATGGTAACAGTATGCCTGATAGAAGAGAAGAAAATCATTACCAACATCACTGGGCACTTACTGAACCAATTCCCTTGTGCTGTCCCTTACATCAGAGATGCATTTCTGTGAAGGTGCCATTCCCTGCAGACAGTTGACAATTTGGGAATGCAAGTCAAAGCAGCGTTCACTGAACAGTGCAACATAAACACCATGAGGCAGGTATGAACCAGGCTGTCTCAAGTCTAGTCAAGAGTAACTTTGAGCTCCATGAAGCTGTTTGACCAAAAGCACTGGCAGACAATTCCAGTTCAAGTCCCCTCACCTCTCACAGTGAGACTGTGTCAATGTGCAGCACTAAGCCTCATCACAGAAAGAGGATGAACCCCAGTCAAGTTTACAAAGCAAAGACTAAAAACTGAAACTACCGGAACACTCAAAAACAGAATCTGTGACAAACACCACTGAATCTGGAAGAGATGAGGTGTTCTGCTGGCTGAGATGTTTTGTCACAGTCTAAATAACTTTTCCACCCCAAAAAGTTTCATTCCTTCACACCCATGCTTGAAGATAGTACTGTATTCCAGTGAGAACTGAATTGCCTCTTATCTATTATCAGGAGCTGAGTTTAAATACTAAAAACCACAGGTGAAGAAACAATCCCACCAACTAATGCCTACCTTGCACCCTGTCCTTTAATGTCTGTTCTCACAGTATAGCTGTACCAAAATTTACCATTGCAGATATCACACAAATTAAAAAAAAGGAAAAGTACCACAACTCTGACCCTCTCTCACCTCTCAAACTTGCTAATAAGGCAAGCAAACCTTTTAGTTACAGGTTTCACCTAAGAGAAAGACAATTGTGTTACTGCTTAGTTTGGGCCTTTTGTACAGTATGAGAAAGCCAGATGACAGGCTGTGGCAAGAAACAAACAGCAAACTGAGCAGCTGAGGATTCCAAAGGCGCCACTGCACTTGCTAAGACATCAGTCAGGCAAACAGGGACAGCACTTGGAATGGTACCTAGTGGTGGTACTTGATTCAGTTTCATTCAGGGCTTTGAAAAAGATGATCAGCTCTGAATTATGCCTAGAATTCCATTGTGATGCAGATAATGGAAGACCAGTATTATGCTCAGCCTGAATTGGTTCACTTAGCGATACGTGATCACAATAAATTCCACACTGCAGTAATTGCACTTGGCTCAACAAAAACACTTCAAATGCCACTGACACTGCACAATCCCTCTTCAGAGCATGGAAAGAAAGCCAAGGAAATACCTAGCCTCCATTCCCTATCCAGCCCTTATACAACAAACTGTGACTGCTGTCTACCAAAATACTTACGTAGGCCATATAGAAGCAGCTCTTCAAGTTTAAGTACTTCCTCCATTTTCCTGCATAGGTTGGATCCAAACTAGATAATGTTTGATCTGTGAACACACACATAAAGCTATTCTTAGGACGTTCCCAAAAAGAAAAATCCCAAATACACTCAAAGACCAGAATTCTTAAACTTAGCAATAGATCTTACTATAAAGTAGCCAGAAACAAGTGACAAAAATTACTCCTGCAAAGGCATAGAGAAACTATGAGACAAAACCAAAAAAATATGCAGCTATTATGCAGTTTTCCCTAGAATCCCTGTAACTGCTGTCCCCTAAGTTTGGATGGCTAATTCTCAGAAGTATTTTTAGGCAGCATTTCAAAGCTTGTTCCTAGTTTAAGTTCAAGTAGCGACCTATAAGGTGACGTGTTACAATGTTCTCCTGACTCCCATGCTTTTGCACTCTTCCCACTTGCCCAGTAAGCACAAGATCAGCTTACTCATCTGGAAGGATGCACATTATTAACTTGCTACACTCTTCATGATCTGTATCCGAATCTGCTGCCCAAGGGCAGCTGGAACACACATCAGTTACATCAGGCCATTTGTCTGCTGCCAGCACATGTTCTCAAGACATTACTCCATCTTCTGCCTGCCCTCACTAACATTTCCTACCACGAGCTACAGAAAGATTCCCACAAAAACAAAAGGCCTTATCAAAATATATGCTGGTAACTGAAGCCTTAAATGTGCTAAATAGAAGCTAAAATATACAAACCATATCCACTGAGGAACTGTAAATATTGCAATTTATGGGTGGGCAAAGTATGTCTGCTGGCAGGAAGGCATAAACTAAGTCACTAAGGATACAAAACAAGACACTTACCAGCTTTTTGGTAGAAGTTAGCTGTTTCATAAGCAAGAGCAGCTATTAGTCCTGGATTATGTTTCAGCTCAATAGCCCGAGCAATTGTCACTGAAAAAAAGGTTCCACACCACAGTATAAGTTTAACTGAAATGCCCCTTCACATCAAATCAGCAGAGGAATTGGGGGGTTTTAAAACCCCTGCATAAACGGAAAATGAATGTTGTGCAGTCAAGCAAACTGCAGTATAAAGACAGATTTTCTTCTTCGATAAAACGACCCCAATTTAATAGAAAAACTGAAGGAATGTTATCCTTAAGACTAGCTAATAAACATAAGCTGCAAATATTTTAATGTAAAGGAACTGGGAATTTATGCAAGCATGATGGTGAAGAGGTTGCATGAAAGGAAAAAGAGAAGGGATGAATGTTACATGCGAGTCCTTCCAAAGTGGAAGATATTCCTTATCACATTTGTAATATCAGATCGATTTTTTGGGATTTTTCTTCTATAACTGTAACTTAAGTTTCTTTAAAAGCATTCTGGCCTACTAAGCCAGAGTACTTCAGGAGAATAAAAAAAACATGACCTTGCTGCCAAGCAGAGTTCAAAAGACATCGTGACCCACAAAGACTGTCATTTCCCACACCCAACAAACATATAATTGAAGGTACCTTCTTGAGCTTCAGCTTGGCACTGTACGATGTAAGAGTCTATAAGTCGAGCTTCTAAATCTCTTCCCTTTTCTACAGGTGTAATCAATTTTGGAATGTGACTTTCCTAAACAAAAAGCAAGTCTCAGAGTTAGTTTAGACTTAATACCACTGCTGTCAGTGCAAAACCAGTGCCTCATTCCTAAATGGAGGAAGGTACCTCACTGTTGAATGTGATACTGGGCAAGCAGACAAATTACTCCTCAGCTGCCATTGGGAATGAGTAACAGGGATTGAGTGGTAGCACAGCATATTACTACCCTTTTTTTCCTCTGTCATTCAGGTAGTCTGAAGTACCTGTGTATTCTGTAACATCATCAGAAAAGCAAAGGCTTTTCTAAGACAAAAGGTCAAGTATTTGGAGACACCTTGAAGAACAAACAGCAAAGACAGTTTTTCTACCTTCAGGTGTTTAAAAATCCCAGCTGCTATCTTCAGGCTTCTGTGAACATCCTTTGCTTCATCTTCTGTTATACTAAGAATACAGAATGAGTAAAGGAAACGTGACTTAGAAAGGGACTCTAGATGACATTTAGTCCCCCCTCCTGCTTTGGGGCACAACTATCAACAACAGTAGATCAGCTCAGTTGTGGCTTTGTCTAGATGAATCTTAAATCCTTCAAGAATCAAGAGTCCACTAATTCTCTAAGTGACCTGTCCCGCTGCTGTGCTACCCTTATGGTAAAGAAATTTCTTACAGTGTCCAATCATTAAATAATCAAATAGAACTTGCTTGAAAAAAAGAAACATAAGACCTTGTAATGACTTTCAAGTAAAAGGCAACCTCAGTGTTCAAAGCCAAAGATTTAGAAATCTGTAGGGCTAGAAGTCAGCAGAGCTGTGACTTTGAGAATCTCAGTTTAGTACTCAGACATTTAGAGCAGGACTGATGAAGGGTTTATTCACAACTGACACTTTCTCTGTATCACAGTCACGTGGTACTTGTGCACTTGGCTTACAGATGCAACAAGGGACTGAAGTGCACTTGGACATTACAGCATGTGAGTGAGTGAAGGCCAACCACCTCCTTGAACTCCTACTTGCCTCAGCTGGACATGCACTACAGCAGTCAAAACCCAGAACCTGCTAAATCTTTGGTGGAATGTTGCTGCAATAGAATTACTAAGAAAAGGAAAACACTTACTCTTCTTTTCCAGCAAGTCTTGATGCGTATTTTGTGTACCACAGAGCTACATTAAATCCCATAGAAACCAGTTCAAACACTGCATCCTGCTGGGCACTAAGGAAAGACAGACAAAAAAACCCCAAACAACTTAATGTCTTCAATTTTGCCCTGACAAACTGTATCTGCTGATAATTTATGTAGAATAAGTTGACATTTCTCTCCATAAAATGTATTTAAGATATCAATGATTTCCAATTCAGAACCTCCTACTTGCTGAACTGCCTAAGAGAGACTTAGATATTTTTACTTATTCCCTTTAAGAGCTCGTAATTAGAATCTCCCACATTCGGATGCCCACCCTTCCCTTTTGGGAACTTTTATTTTAAAACTGTAACTTGAGACTTGTTTAGCTTTGGGTGTGGCTGACATTTTTCCATCTCTTTTTTTTTTTTTTTTTTTTTTTAAATTGCACATTTTGTGGAAAGCCTTGCTCTGGAATGTCTACTTTAAAGCTGTACTGCTAAGTTAATAAGTCAGAACCTATTACATCTCTCTCAAACGCATGTTATTGCAACTATTTATGTAACTGCAGACAAACAGCATGGGCAAATAGCAGGAAATTTCAGAAGCTAAAAACACGGTCTTTGAAAAGACTGAACTTCGAATCACAAGATCAGTATGGTTTCAGAACTAGCAAACCTCTAAAAAAAAAAAAAAAAAAGGTGTGGGAGTGGGAAGAATAAAGCTGGCACAAGTACAAGTGTCTGTGACCGTGAGAAAATCAGAAGAAAGTCCTAATCAACAGATTTTCTTCCAAGGGGAATAAAAGCTTTGAGGAAACCAAGCACTTCTAGCTAAAGCTTGACAAATTTGTAGGCGTGGTTATACCACACAATTACCTACAATAGCAAGAGACAGCTGAATAATCCAGCAGCTTACAGATCTATATTCCTACTTAAAACAGAAGATTTGTTTGTTTGAACCAAGAGTATGTGGAGCAGGAGCTTCAGAGGACAAGAGCAAAGTCAGATCTTCAGCAACACTGGTACGTCAAAACATGGAGAAGTGGCTGGTCAGGCAACAGTGCCAAATGAAAAAGGTTTTAAATTGCAGTAAGCTTTGTTATCATACTCAATTTACCAACACCCTCAAGGTTCTTCTTTGTGCTGCTGTAGCCAACTGCAGATTCAGTTTGTGAATCAACTAAGACTCAATGGAATCCTTCCACCATTACTGTGCATTACCACACCTTTACATAAAGGCCACACACGCTTCAGAACACCCAACACAGTACCGCAGTTATCAAAAACACACAGAAACATGTTTTTGGAAACTACTTTGTGTCCAACACTTTGCTACACTTCTCAGTTTTTCTTCAGGCCTGTGGTGGCACATGAGCACATCTCCAACATATCAGCAGACAACAGCTGCATACCCTCTATTCATAGAAGCACACGCACCTTGGGACTTGTCCTTGTAACGTGTCTGTCCACTTGAAATTCTGAATGTATCTCAGCTTGCACTCTTGGGAAGAGTTATCCAGTGAAAGGATAAAACCTATGGAATAAAAAAAGGTACTGACACGCAATCTCAAAGTAAGAAACAGAAACAAGGAATGAAGGAGAGAGATCAGTAAGAATACAGATAGAGATAAAGGAATGTTTCTTTCTGCACAAAAAATCCGTGTTACTTCCTGAGGCTTTTATTTCTCAGCATCTTGAGAGCAAAATTTAGAAAAAACCAAACTGGCTACTACAAGAAACTCCTTGCCCAGCAGGTTACCAAATCAACCCTGTGAGTCTTGACTGCTCAAGGAAAACCTTGCAGATGTTTGTGACTAATTAGGAGTTGGACTGACCCAGGTACAGGATGGCTGAGGCTGCCTGAGGTGAGTGACTGGCTCTCCCTGCCACCATAATGGCAATCAGGAAATTCCAGGAAAAGCTTCCTGGTCAAAAGAGAGAGGGAAAAGGGCTTGTAAGCACTGACTCACCCAGTCATCACCTCTTTTGTCTCCAGGGCTACAGGAAATTGGCTCTTTATGTCCAGCAGCCCAGAAAGCAGCAGTTAGTGGGATGAAGCTCACGCTATGAGATGTTCAAATCCCAGCATATGCAGGCCCAAGGAATTTTTCAGGGAGGCTTAAGAAACACCTTGGTCTGATCAGGTCTTACAGACTTTAAGAACTCAAGACTAGCCACAGCAGCTTTTGGGGCCACAACTTTAGGTGCTGTCACATGTTTATAAAGATGAAAAATACTCATTCCTTTCACATGCAGAAGATTTTAGTGGCCAAGCATGATGTTTTCCCGAAGCAACTCTCCAAATCTTGACTGCAGCAACATCAACTCCTATCTCACCTTTTTCTAGATGTGGCATTGGGAAACTAAACCAACGTGAGCTGCTTCACTTTCCACAGACTGAAAGATCAGTTTCCATGAATCAGCTGACTCCTGAAAACTCGGTCCCAAGAAATTTGGCTGAGAGGAATCATCAAAATATCGGCAGGAGGGAGATTTCAAGGGAATGTATGATCACAGCTGACCATCTACTGAAAATGTAGATACTGTGCTAATGAGCACCTATATGTACACCTAAGACAAGCAGCAGAAGTGTAAACTTGCAACAAGTCTATGATCTGGTATTAGACAAACTAGAAGTTTACGCTGAAGAGCGAATCCTATCAACTGATTAACAGACTCAACTTATACTTCAGGAACAACTCACCACTACCTAAGAGACAAATAATCATTTTCTCCTCCAGCAGGAAGCAGGATAAGGTTAAAAGGAGGAGGACAGGACTGCCATTACATAGTACTGGCAGGGTCACGAAACACACCGAAACTTGGAGAAAGGGCCTGGCGAGTACCCACGACTGGTATCAAGCACAGAACCCACACAGACATTTTCTTTCGTAAAAAGTGCAAAGCTTCCTTACAGAAGATCAGCACAATACACACTCTGAGAAGTGCCATTAAAACTCAGCTGATACACCTCCTGATGTATCAGTAGCATTGCCTACCTTGCAGGAGTGAAAAGTACAAGTCAGTTGCATTCTTCATCATTTCTGGATTACAACTGGAGTCTGTAAACAGCTCCAAGAGTCGTGTTCGGGATAACCTCAAATCACTACGTGGAGGAGAAAAAAGAAAAAAAAAAAAGAAAAAAATAAACCTAGGATGTTCTACTCCAAAAGGTACTATAGAAAGTATCCACCCACATATAGCACCACCCTTTTGGCTCAGAAGGTGAAGCTAAGCATTCCATTTAGCTACCTGAAGGCCTAGAAAGGGATTTTATGAGGAAGATGCCAATAAATATAGAAGAATCTTCCTTCCTTCCTTGGATGGACACGACTGACTCTTTAGCACAATCCACTTTGGACAGACAGCAATGAACAATCAGTACTCAATCTATTGTTTTAATGCAAACTAAAATAACTATGCCTTTACCTACCAAGAGGTTGGGTGCAGGGGAAGGGAAGTAACAAGCAGGAACATTCTTCAACATTAGAACGGGGTGAGATGAAGAGAGAAGAACAGATTGGCAAAATAAGCTGAGATCTCTTTCCATTACATTCCTATCTACAATAGAACAGTCAGGCCTTATCCACTTATGGAAATTAGGAATATTTTGCACAGGAATGCACAGTCATCAGAAAGACAATGAAATGTTTCGTCTTTTGCTGCTGCATTGTTATAATTGGCCTTGCTGTGCACTCAGAGACTTGAAAACTGGAGAATTCATTCTTTGTAATCAAACGTTCGGTGTTAGCAGCGTCTTACTGTCTCGCTGCCTACACTTCCAGTCATCTTCAGCTCAAAAACTGAAGAGTAACCGTTACTTTTAAGGATGTCCTCCAAACAGAGTGAAATTAGTCAAAGGAACACTTACTTGCAAACCTTTGCTGCAGCTGGAGTGGTGGCTACCCCATAATAATTAAATGAAACAGGAGCTGTAGCCTTCAAAGGGTTGCGGTGGAACCAGTGGGTCATTTTCTCTCCGTAGTGTTGTTTACGCCAAGTCTAAAGTGTGGAAAGGAAAGAACAGCTGCAGGAACAGGTACAACTGAGGTGCTACACATAAAAATATATTCAAAATGTAAACAATTAGGTATGAAGTTAATTTGTAGTTAGAATTCTTTTTTTCCCCATCTGAAACGCTGAGTTTCCATATGCCTTGTCTTCATCATCCATCATTAGTTTGAGAAATACAGATGCTTTCTGAGGCAACTATTTTAAGTTAGGCAAAAATCTATCACCTGCTTTGCTCTATGTGAGCACATACTTTCCTAGCAAAGAAATAAATCCCCTCAGTTGGTACCTCCTGCAGAAGGCTGAACATACCTGTAAATTACACGAAAAATATCTCAGAATCACAGAATCAAACAGGTTGGAAAAGACCTTTCAGATCATTGAGTCCAACCTCTAACCAAGCACCACCCTGTCAACTAGACCATGGCACCAAGTGCCATGTCCAGTCTTTCCTTAAACACTTCCAGGGACAGGGACTCCACCACCTCCCTGGGCAGTCCATTTCAATGTTTAACAACCCTTTACGTGAAGAAATTCCTCCTGATGACCAACTTAAACCTCTCCTGGCACAGCTTGAGGCCATTTCCTCCTGTCCTGTCGTTATTTGCCTGGGAGAAGAGGCTGAAACCCACCTGCCTACACCCTCCTTCCAGGCAGTTGTAGAGAGGGGTCAGGTCAACCCTGAGCCTCCTTTTCTACTGTGTCTGGCCAATCTACAAGTCGCTTTTATTGCAGAGCCATTGGGATGGATGAACCTGCAGTCACACAGTAATCCTGCCTGAAAACATGGATCTATTTGCTTACATGTGACAGACCTGGAAATACAGATAAAACTGACCATCACTTCTCTTTCACCTCAACTTCAGCAAACGAATATAACACAAGTACTGCAATGAGCTTCACCACAGTGGTGATGAAACAGAACGGGCAGATGCTGAAACATGGGAAGGCTGTACTGGATCAAAGGAGAAACCCCTTCACCAGGAGGACAGAAGGACTGAGGAATAAGTTGTGTGGTCTCCCATTCTCAAAGTCCCCACTGGACAAAGTCCTGAGCCCTTGGGGTGACCTCAGAGCCGACCCTGCTCTGAGCAGGGTGCTGGACTCGAGACCCCCGGGACCCCCCATCACCTCACGGCTCTTTTGGAACCTTCTAAGTTCATCCTCACAAAACACTCCGCAGCTTGGCTATAATAAAAAACCCAAGGAGATCTGCCAAGCAGCGACCCTTTGGCACTACGCAGGTCCTCCTGACCGAGCAGGGGGCTTGTTCATCGTGCCAGCGCCTATCGCGACTTGTTTATAGTTTCAGCGACCATTGCGACTTGTTCATGTCAGCACATATCGAGACCTGTTCATCATGTCAGCACCTATCGCGACACCCCACCCACCTGCGCACCGGTCTGTCGCACTCTCGGTCGCCCCCGTTCCGGGTCGGTCTGTCAGTCCCTCGCAGGGCTCCGAGGCCCCGGGACCCCCGTTCCGGGTCTGTCAGTCTGTCCCTCACAGCGCTCCCGGTTCCCCCCGTTCCGGGTCTGTCAGTCTGTCCCTCACAGCGATCCCGGTTCCTCCCGTTCCGGGTCTGTCAGTCTGTCCCTCACAGCGCTCCCGGTTCCCCCCGTTCCGGGTCTGTCAGTCTGTCCCTCACAGCGCTCCCGATTCCCCCCGTTCCGGGTCTGTCAGTCTGTCCCTCACAGCGCTCCCGGTTCCCCCCGTTCCGGGTCTGTCAGTCTGTCCCTCACAGCGCTCCCGGTTCCCCCCGTTCCGGGTCTGTCAGTCTGTCCCTCACAGCGCTCCCGGTTCCCCCCGTTCCGTCCCGGCCCCGCCGCTCCCGGCCCCGCGTCACGCGCCGGCCGCCGCAGGCAGCGCCAGCCGAAAGCCGATGGCGTCCCCCCGCCTCGGCCCGATCGCATCGATCCCGCCGCTCGCCCCCTCCCTTCCCCTCCCCGCCCGGTGTCCCCGGGCCGCCCCCGCCGCAGCCCCGCGGCTCTGGGGGCTCCTCCCGGCACAGCGGGCGCGGAGGCACGGCCGGGGCCCGCGGCCCTCCCGCGGGAAGGACGCCTCAGCGCCACCAAGACAGGCGGGAGCGGGGGGACACCGGCACCGCAGCGACGGCAGAGGCCGTCCGAGAAGGGCGAAGCACCCGCGGCGCTACCGGGGTCGCCGGGGCTTACCTGTGGGCGGGCCTGCGGCAGCGGCACGACCGGGAGCGGAGGGCGGAGCGGAGGGAGGGGCGCGGCCCCGTGACCGGCGCCATGGCGGTACCGAGGCGGAAGCGGCGCCAGGGCCCCTTTGCCCCGGTAGCGATGGCGGGGCGGGCGCGGCCGGCGCCACCTCCCCGCCGGGGCGGTGCGGGGCGGTGCGGGGCGGTGCGGGCGGGAGGCGCCGCCGCCGCGCTCGGGTGTCCCGGGGCCGGGCGGGGCGGTGCCGGCGCTGGCGGTGCCCCGGCGCGGGGTGAGCATGGTGCCCTAGCGCTGGGGCTATGTCGGAGGCGGCCCGCAGCCTCCTGCAGCGCTGGGGCGCCAGCTTCAGGAAGGGCACCGACTTCGACTCCTGGGGGCAGCTGGTGGAGGCCATCGACGAGTACCAGATGTGAGTGCGGCCCCGGGGAGGGAGCGGCCCCGGGCGGGGCAGGGCAGGGCAGGGGGGCCCTGCCGAGCTCAGGCCGCGGCCGCCGCACCCCTGGGGCCCCCCGGCCCTTCCCCAGGGCGCGGGGCCGGGGGTCGGGGTGTCCCTCGGCGCGGGAGCCCGGCCGTGGGCGAGGCGGGAGCCGGCCCGTCCTGCCCTCTGCGAGGGCGGCGCGGGGCTTGGAGCAGCCGGGTCTGGCGGGAGGTGCCCCTGCCCATGGCACGGGGGTGGACCGGGATGGTCTTTAGGGTCCCTTCCAACCCCAGCGTGGACCGCTGGAGTGGTTGGTTGGTGGAGCCCCCGCGGCAACCCTGGGCCGGGATGCTTCCATCCCATCGCCCTGTTTGCCCCACGCTTGTGGGGAAGCGAGGGGAGACCTGGCAAATGGGCTGCAGAAGCACTAGCCTTAGCCGAAAAAAAAAAAATCCTAACCAACCCATCAGAGTGAAAAGGGGTTCGTCACACGCTTGTGTGCTTTGCTCCTGATGAAGTCGGGGTGGGAATGTGAGGAACCTGGCACCCCAGTCAGATTTGGTGGCACTGGGTGGGACTGCACCATCCATGAATCCTCTGGCACCAGAGGAGTATCGGCTGTAGAGCACTGTTGGTATCCTTAGTAACACACCTGGTAGCTTTAGTCAGATACTCTCTCCTACTACTCCATTCATCATGAAGGTGAAAGTTGTTTCTTTGTGATCTAAGTATTTCAGGCTAAGTTTCTCTTGGTGAATTTTCTGGAGGTCGTCAAGAGTGTTTGCACTTGTTCCCAAGAGTAAGTCAGCTGAAGGGGTGCTCCCTGAGGGATCTTGTAGCACTGTTCAGGGATGGGCTGTAACCACACTGGCTACCAGTTCAGTTGCCATTCAGAGTAACTAAGTCTCCTGGCCATGGACAGCGTGGTCGTGAGAGGCTGTAATCTCATCATTTCATTCACTTATCAGGCAGGATGATGAAAGTTCAGTTATTTGCAGTTTTCTGATGGTCTTTTGAGTAAGGCAAGCTGTTACTATACAAACCTTGGCACAGGGATGAAAAGAAATTCTCTTCCAGATCTGTATCTCGACAGAAAAAAAAAAAATCATTGAAAAGTAAAAGAAGATATTTTTACTAACTGCCCTTACATGAATATCTACAAGGAATCCAGTAGGATCCTAATGCTTTAAACTATCTTAGCAGTCTCAGCAGCCAGTTTTATATAATGATGTTTCTTCAGAATGAAAAGTCTTTGTGCTTTTCCTTCTGATCACACTTCACTGACAGGTGAGATCACTAACATTCGCAGACAGTCCAGTGTGAGAGCCGAAGTACAACTTCTGTTCCTTTCTCCCTCCATCACCTGTGTCGGATGAGAACTGAGGTGATCTCCATGCCCTGGCTCTGCTCTGACTTTGGAGCAGTGTGATATCTTTGTAAGAAAGCTCCTCTTGGGTAGTGGTGTGTTGTAAGCTGCTCTTATCAGTGAGTTTCTACTGAGTAGTCCTCAGCAGATGAACTGTGTGGTTCCAGGATTGAGAAGAAAGGAGAGAGAAGATCAAGGGATTACAGGGAGGTAATTCCTAGGGAGGAGCAAAACCTTTTCTCTATGTATATCTGCTCTTTGTAGATTTAGCAAGTAAATTAATAACAATTTCAAGCTGTGGAGTAGAAGTTGCAAAGAAGCAGCAGACAAGATACCAACCTGTAGTTCTGGAGAGACATCACAGTGTGGGTTTTTATTGTTGCCCTCTCCAATGGCACCCTGAGATGGGATGAACAAGTGTGGTGCTGCTGTTGTCCAGATGCTATGAACACCACCACAGTCTATACTGATCAACACCCGGAGCTTGAGGAGAAGCTGGTTACAGTGAGCTTTCTGATGCTGACAAAGATTTTCCCAAATCTAAGCTAAGTCCTGATGGATGCTCACGTAAAAGTTATTTACCTCCCGGGTCTGTCCACTCAGGTCTTTGTTACTCCTGGAAGTGCAAGAAGCTTGGTGCAAAGATTGGCCTTCGTTCATTCGGGTGCTTACTCACACAGGAGCCCTTCAAGCTGTTAGCAGTGGCTTCCCTGTTGAACGTCCCCATCTGTGGAACTTGGTCTAATCCAACTTTGAGTGAGCCTCAAGTGGGATGCCAGATGCATTTATTTGGATTAGGGTGGATTATTTTTTTATTTTTATTAGTGACAAATGGAAAGAGGGTTGTGTTATTGATGCTTGCAGAAATGTTAATGCTGTGATGCTGCCTGTTGTGGGTGGCATGTTGCTGCTATGATGATGTTTTCTCAAATCATTACTTTTTATAAAGGGGGACAACAGCACCGCATTGTGCAGTTACTCATCCTGTTTGGTTGTGTTTTCACTGGTTCCAGTTAAAAGCTGCAGCTGCCTCAATCCTTACAGAGTTTTTAAAGAGAGTTTATTTTGAGAAAAAGCGAAGAAACTGAGTTCTGGTCTTTGTTTCTGCCACAGGCTTTGATGATAATCTGTTCTGCTGTGTGCATCTTGGTGTATGTATTTTAACCTCTCCCCAGAAACCAAGCCAATGCCCCCTGCAGTGGTGGAGAGAAGCAGAATCCCTTTAACAGTGCAAACTTGGATGTTCCAGGTGGAAGAGTATTGCGATGTCCTGGGTACTGCTGCTGTCCCTGGGTTTCCCCTCAACCCCCCTCCTCCCTCCTGCTCTGCTTGTAAAAAAAAAATTATTTACGGGGAATGGCAACAATTGCCCAGAGGTTTTGCTTGTTTAATGTTCTCTTTCCTCCCGGGACGGAAACTGTAACTCTTCCCATAGCTTCCCTCCAGCTTCCTTTCGCTTTCTCGAGCTGTTTGCTTACTGTTACTTTCGGAACTCTTGGTACTCCCGCCTCCGTAGTGACAAGGGGTGGGGTCTCTGCTCCGCCTGGGATGCTGACAGGCACAAATGTGAGCTGAGCCACCCCGGCAGCCTGGGCCAAGCAGCCCTGTGCCTGCCTTCCAGTGCTGGGAGACCATGTGCCATCACCCGGGGCGCCCTCACCCTGGCAATCCTTGCCTCCTGGCAATCTGACGTGTCTCAGACTCTCCCTGTGTAATGCACGTGGGATTGTACCGTGGTGAGTCTTCACAGGGACTACAGTTTGTTAGGATAAAAGAAGAAGATGGTGACAGAAAAAAGGTCATTGCTTATAAAAGGGGTGTTGGCTAGAAGAACCTTCTTACCTGTTCTCCCTTCATGATGCATTATATACGTAGCCTTTCCTGCCTGATGTGGTTCCATACTTTGTCGCTTTGTCCACCTTCTGGGGTTTTTTTAAGTATGGACTACTAGGGCTATAGAAAACTTTGTTTAAAAAAACCTCCAAAACCACAACAACCAAAAAGAACCCCTAAAACTATTTGAAGCAGCAGTCTGTGGACCTTTTGTCTGACACATTTTGTGGAAACAGGGGAAGGGGGTGTGTTTATGTTGTGTTCCCACTCTACAGTTTTCTTTTCCCCCATCCAGATTAGCAAGGCACCTACAAAAAGAGGCGCAGTCTCAGCACAACAACTCGGAATTCACAGAAGATCAAAAGGTGAGCATTTGCTGTTTGCTCAGTCAAGGAGCTTGACTCAGAGATGTTGATGTGTGTTATGTTTTTTTGTCTTGCTGGCCAGAGCCTTGTGAGACCTTTTTTCCTCCCTCAGTATATGCAAAGAGAAACAGAGCCCAGCATGGCTGAAACAGTTGCTGTCATGAGATGTGACGGATGCTCTGTTGTGTAGCACTAAATGTCATGCATGCTGGCCAGAGTCCTTCGTAACCTGGGTGTTTCTTTTTTTGGGTGATGTTTGATAACTTGCTTATTCAGTGTTAGTACAATTTATGCTGTGAGGTCTAAATACAAAATGTCGTGAACTGCAGACATGGAGGGTGTGTGAGGGGGATGTTAGCTTAACATGTAACACCTGACAGGGAAGGGTCCTGGCAGAATACTCCCTAGTAGCCTCTTAGAACATAATTTGTTTACAATCTTTCAAAATATTGGAATTACTTTACTCCTCCCTCCCTCCCCTCAGTTGAAAAGGCTGTTTCTCGTCTCAGTAACATACTACTGCAGTTCTGTGGTGGAATTAAGTGGACAGAGCTAACTGGGGTCTCATATGCTCAAGCATTTACTGCAAAATAAAATCTTCTGAGATACGAGGCCCTGTTAAATTTTCTTGTCTCCTATAAAGACATGCTTTTCTTAGGAATACCAAACTAGAGACTTGTATTTCCAGCTTTCTTGGTCATAAGAACACTTTTCTGAGCAATGCCGTTACCAGGAAATAGACATTTGCTAGCTCAGAGTCTCATGATAATAGAGTGCTGGAGTAATAGGATCTGTGCTTGGAAATGTTAGTCCTGAAAACAGGTCCTGGCTACAGAAATTCGAGATGAACTTGATGTGTTTAAAGAAACTCCTATGAAGAAATGCACCTTTTGTAGAATCTGACAGAGGTTTGTAACTGTTTCCTTAACGTGTACCAATAAGAAAAGCAAAGAGCTGGTCTTGCATGTTCTGTTTACGGGCTGCAAAGAAAGTGATAAAACTCATGGTTGCCTTAAAGCAAGTCTTAATCTTGGAGAAGGATTTGGTCCACTTTTCCTGAACTGTAAGCCTTGAGAGCCTTGTTAATGTTGGACAGCTGTTTACTCTTTGATTGCATCTGCTCTCTATCCCTTGCTGGTAGCTTCCTCCATCATTCTCAGCTACAGTTATCTCTGCAGCGTGTTTCCCCTCTTTGGAGACTTTTGAAAATGTAGTTACTCCATGAAGGCGAAGTTGTTAATCTCACTTCTGGAGACATCATCTCCTGTGAGTATGGGAACCAGAACCGCACAGGGCTTTGCTTCCAGATGTTCCCTGAGTCTTATGAAAAGGACCTTGGACCAGATTGTGGAAGTGAATGAGGTCAGCCATGAGGGAAGGCCTGGGGGGCTCAGGAAGTGGAGATAACTGACCTCAGATGTGAGATGCGCAACTGTAATCATGTCTTAAGGCAACAGTCTTCTGAAAAGAAAAAAGTAAAGAGTGGTGGTTTTAAATCCTTGCAGAGTGATACCTGTTTCTGAGGTTGATAAAATTTACAAAAGAGGTTTGCATTTATATCACTTGCTATTTTTTGCAGATCAGCAAGTGGCTGATGCAGTGAAACTTTGAGTCTGTTTATCAAATGGCAGTAACTTTGATTAGCCACATGCACAGCCCAATTCCCCAACATTTTGTTGGAAGAACACTCTCTTTCCTACCTCCACCATGAGGAATGCTAGTCACAGCAAAACTAAGAGTCTTCCTACTGCTTTGAAAGAAGCACTTAAAATGCTTTACAGCAAAACCTTTTAGTGTTATGTAAAGGTCTTTGCTGTTCTGGTCTTCCCTGTTTCTGCAGGAGCTCAGCCAGTATATCATTTAGTGATCATGACCAATTACTGTCATTGCTAATATCATTCACTTGGCAGACTGCTGGCTTTGCAAGCAGTTTGGTTAAACAGAAGTGTATCTTCTTTCTCACCACCCTTTAAAAAATCAGCTACCAAAACAGCTACAACTGTGTTCCTGCCAGTGCATCCGCCAACATGATATTTCCTCGTGATTCCAAAAAGCCTCTTCCCTATTATCTTGACTTTCTAAGGTTCTGCATGTTGTATAAGAGCCACCTCTTCTTTTTTTTTTAATGTAGAAGAGTGTGTAAACTTTAGGGTTTGCTTATCTGATATCACTGGCCAAGGCTGTCCACAGAATTTCACAGATTGAAAGTTCATTATGATTTCCAGTTACTTGATCTACCCCCATTCCATTTTTTTATAGATTTCCAGTTATCTGTTTTCCAAAGGACCTTCCATACTGCTGAGAATTACTGTGAGGCTGTCATTATTTCTTGCTTGGTGTACTCTGTAGGGAAGGTGGATTTCAGCAGTGTACCAAGGGAAAGCTACTAACTTTACAGCTACGGGGAAAGGATAAGACAAAGTTCAAATCCTCAGCCCTATCTGCCTGTATAAACTTTTACCACTTTTGGGTTTATTTCGTGCATCACAGGTGATGTTACAGTGCAGACATGGCAACACCATAATTGATGGTGTGTTACTTGCTAATCTAATCGTGCAATCTGTTAACCTAAAACACTTGACAGATATCACCAGTTTCTTTCCTAGGCGTACTGTGAGCCAGTTATCATTTATCTTATAATAAATGTATTGTTTGTGTAAGAATTCAGACTTCTAAATAGTCATATCTTGCCTTTTTGCTCTTGATCTGAAGAGTCTGTTTTGAAACACTGTATGCTGCTTGCCTTGATAGAGCAGACTGGTCTCCAGATTTTGCTGTTCATTCCTGTATTTTCAACTTCTGAGGGGTTGTCATCTTATAACTGTTGCTGGACGTAATTCTGTAGTTTCAGTCCTTAGGGAAGGCTCTATCTTCACTTGGATAATCGACAGTGCTGGAATCTTCATTAGTGATTGTGAATTTTATTGAAGAATTTCTCTGCAGATACTATAAACAGAAAATCGTTGTGTTTAAATCTAGTCACCCTTCAACAGCTGTAAGGAGGCTGGGCAACAGTTTCATCACCTAGAAGCTGCATGTATGGAACATTAGCAGATCCAGTTACTGGGGTGAATTTACCTCAGTCTTAACATGTTTAATCCTCCTGTCCATTATTTTACCTTCATTCTCTAAAAAATCCTGTCTTCATTCATGACCGGCCGCTGTGTTTTGCGATATGAATTGTTCCAGTTAGGTTTGGCCGTGGTTGTCAGCTTGCCTCCAGCTACAATTACTCTCACCCAGTTCTCTGTGCAATAAATGTGACCTTTAAAGCCCTCTCCCAACCGCAGTTGTTGCTTCTCGTGTAACTGTTTTTGTGCTCGGCTGAGTTCTCTTCAGCATTAGAAAATCGTGCTTTTTGTGCAATGATAAGTTGTTGAAATAAGAGCACTGTTGAACAGTTTTAGCATGATTCATTAAACTACTGGTCTTCTAGCAGCCTAAACCTTTCGTTAAAGCCAAACTCCGCTCTGGCTCTGTATTTATGCAAACATCTTTGACTGCATTACAGTTAGCACAGTCATTACTCACACAACTGCACTGAAGAAACCTTGACTACGAGATCAACTGATTTTTTTTTTTTCCCGTTCTAATCACAAGTTTACATAAAACTGAATCTTAACTATTTTAAACTAGCAAAGTTAATTACGGCTTCAGTCTTTCTAATGAGATGCAGAATGTTTTCCCTGCTGCAAAAAGGAGCCTTTGCATGGGATAGTTGCAGCTGAAAATGATAGCAGTGTTTAGCTGCATTTTTAACTTTTGGGTTGGGTGTGGTCCCTTAAAAAAATAGTTATGAATAATGCCTGCTGGGAGCTTGCCATATTTCAATAGATTCCATATAAAACCTATTCTTTACTATTTTAAGACTCTCAAACTCTCTTAAATTAATCTGTTTCTAGAGCCATTTATTGCCCTTCAGCCCCCAGGAGCCAGAGGACACACATTTTTGTGCTGCTCTTTGTTCTGTTAGGAGTTTCCTAGTTCAGGCAGTTTTCAGAACACACAGTTATGAATCTGCAGCATAGGGAATAGTGGTGTTGCTGAACTTATTGGTGAATTGACAACAGACATAGGGCTTGAGTGGTGTTTCTGAGACCTCCCTTGTGGTGTGGGTTTAATGCTCTGCATGAGGGACCAGGAGGAGAAGAGCCACATGAAAATCTGTTCTGTGACAGGGCACGAAGACTGTGTGCTGGCACCCTGCAAACTTGTAGCCCTCTTTCTGTTGTGTAGTTGGAGGGGTTTTGATCTAACACAGGATGGGCATGCTTTTTTTTTTTGCTCGGCAGTCAACACCCAAACCATTGAAACAGCTGGGTTTTTGCAAATGTTAGAGCTGCAGTCAAACCTCAGAGATTCCCCTCCCTTCCCTAGGGAACCTCTGGATTCCTTTCTTTTACCAGTTACTTCACACCTTCCTCTTTGAGAATCTACCTTTGCAAATGAATCTTTCCAGATGTTCTCAAATATGAAAAGGAGTTCCTTTTGTTACACTGCAGCTCATTAGGTGGATGTAGTGTTTTATAATTATAGGAACTGAGAATCTGCTTTTGTAGTGCTACCTGGTGTCCTCCCATCCAGCCTGAAAGTACATGTAGATAAATCCACAACACCCATGTGTGCAGTGCTGGTCTGGAAATCTCAAAATGAATCCAGGACTGTATGTGCTCCTTTGTTTTTGAAAATATCTGTGTTTTTACAAGCCGTGCTGGAGATCCAGTCATGGGTCTCTGTTATGTAGTAGCAGAATTTATTTTGGGGAGGTGGGAATTTGTTGACTGAACCTAGGCTGCAAAATGAGCCTCCACAGAAATGGAGCTGTTAATATTTTTCTCTGCCATGTTGCATGCATGCATATGGTCATGTTACTCCATGCTGAAATTCCCAAACAGTGCTGCTGCATATGCTGCATGTGCTGCATCCTTGGCAGAGGAGAAAACTGTGTGTCCTGTGTTAATACCCAGCACTCGCTGCTTTCCTGGAAGGTGCTCAGAAGAACTAAATTTTTTGAAAGACCTCCATACAATGGACAATAGTAAAAACTATGAGAAAGTAAAGTCTGGCCCGATGCCATGTTGTAACAGAATGTTTAAGGCGAGAGGAGATGTCAGCTGGGGAGAAATGGCTTCAAAAGCTTTGATGAGCCTGTGGTGGCAGATGAAAATCAGGTGTCTGAGGCTTTTGCACACTTCAGCTGTTGGCTCTGCCCTGGAGGTGTTGGTGTGTGATCTGCTTATGATTCAGCTCCTGAACTCTTTCACCTTTCAGTGTGCCCTAAGGTGAACTGAAACTGGAGTCCCTTAGCTTTTAGCCCAGCCTAATGAAACTAGTGGTGGCCCAGGAGCTGATTGAGGAGGAGTTGTGACATCTCTCAGGGCAGATGACGGAGGAAGGTACCTGGTTTTTATCTACTGCTACCAACCTCTTGGAGCCCTAAAAATATAACCCTCCATTTTGGCTTTTGACTGACACTGCATAACTTGCCAGGTGCCCATGCTCTTGAAGTTCTTTGATGCTAGAGTTGTGCTCTAGGAAATCTTTCCCTCCCCTTACATCCAGCTTATGGGGGAGCTGTTTTAATACTGCCTGATTTAAAAGGAGAGAATGAGTTACAGGTGCATATTTCAACTTTAATCTTCCTTCTGGGGGAAAACTTACTTTGAAAATAAACTGCTTTTCTTTGTAGCTTCATTCTTGATGGTTTTCTTGCCTTATAAATGTTCCACAGAGCATTTTGAATTTATATCTGGCCCTTATATCTGCAGATAGTCTGAGTTTTAATTCACCAAAAGCTTTTAATTAACGAACAAACTTGTGATGGCAAGGTAAAGTAAAATACATTGGGCAGTTGTGTCCACTTGATAAGAGATATGGAAGTCCTCACTCCTCCTTTCAGCTGGTAGTGACAGAAACAAACATGACTGTTTTGTGAGACCTAAAAGCTTAACACTGTCTTCAAAGTAAGACTGCTTGCAATGGGCTGTTTTGAAGCCCTTCCCTCTGTTCTGCATTTTTAAATGAAAATGAGAAATTCAGTTATGGTCAGACATGTTTTAGATTGCTGAGAAGTTTGAATCGAAGAATATATTCCATGATTCACTTGGTGTTTAAATCTCTTAAAATGACAAAAATAGAAAGTTAGAAAAATAATCCACCTTTATACTTCCACTGAAACTTGCAGAAGCGAACTGTGTTTTTTCAGTGCTGCTGTAACATCTGAGGAGGGTGGACTTGGTTTGCTGAGACTGTGAGCCTGATAGAGGAGCTGTAGGCATGGCTCCTAAAAGAGCAAATAAGAACAAGCCACCCAAGTTCTCAGAAGTTAATACGCTCATTGGTTTGGTTTTGTTTTATTTTTCCTCAGTCCCCTATCACCTGAGAGCAGTTGAGTTTATAAACAGTTTATGATGTGAGAGGCATTATTACAGTTTCTGCTGAGTGAATGACCCCCATCTGTGTTGCTGGGCTGTGGGAGGGGAGTTAAGTGGCAGATGTCTGTTTCATCAATTGTGCTTTCAGAAAATCTTGTGTATAAAAAAAGCTTTTGATGCTGAATGATCTGGTACTGAATAATGGATCTGAAATCTTTGCAAGAAACAGCAATTGTTTGTATTTATATTCTTTAAAAATGTGAATCTGGAAGAATACCGTTTCAGTACTAAATTATATTTTTTTTTTCCCTTTCAGAAAACCATAGCTAAAATTGCAACATGCTTGGAACTGAGAAGTGCAGCTTTACAGGTATCGCTCTTTTTCCTGTGTGACTTCATTCTTTAGCAATAGGTAACTGTAGAGCTTTTTAAAGCTCTTTTAGTGTCTTCAGAAATAGCTAAAACTTCTGAAAACAGGGTGAACAAACCCTTGAACACTTGAAATTTCCAGATTGTCAACATGATGCCCCAGGTGACTGCCTTAAAAAGGACTTAAAGTGTGTGTATGAGCATCCGTGAGGGTTTTTACAGGAATTTAACTGCACATTTTGTGTCTTTGGTTCTCTGCCTCATTTTCCTCCTTCAGAACTGTTTAGTTTTGTCTTCCTAACTTGTGTGCAAGGGTAAAAAAATCCCGAGTGACCCTTGCACTAATTCAGCTGCTTCACAAGTCATAATAGACCATGAGGAAGAGTGTGTGTGTAGAATAAAAATGACTTTTTAGCAGTCACGAAAACTGGCAGTGCTGTAGAAAAATGTGGGAAAACAATGGTTTATAAACTACTCTTTGAGCTTTTTTCTAGACTGAAAGTAGATGTCATGGGAGTGAATATCTTTTTCTCTCAGCACAATCTTATCCCTAAAACGAAAGGCAAGTGAGAGAAGTTTCCGAAAGACTCTGGATAGGGAAGGAATGAATCAATGGAAGTGAAGTTTGGGTTACTGGATTATCTCTTTACCAGCCAAGAGTGGTGAAAGGCAAATTTTGCATCAAGTCACTCACAGCAGCACTCCAGAGCACTTCGTGTGGCTCTACAAGGTGCAGCAGCTCCACTGTGCTGCCTTCAATTGCCCGAGAGGCTGGGATACAGCTGCTGGAGCTGGACTAATGAGGTGAGGCTGTCCAGTCTCCAGGCCATGCACTGTTTGAGGAATTCCTTGGTTATCTCTACCTGTCGTTCTATTTTGGTCTAACCTGGGGTGTTTGAGGAATGTTGCGTTTGCTCTGGGTCACCATGACTGTGACGAGGGCAGGCGTGTTCCACTGTGGGACACGTCTCGGCGCAACAGCAGAAGGTGCAGCCATGTCATAACCTGCCAAGCTGAGGAGATGATGTCGTGCAAAAACAGCCTTCCTTGCTGTTGATTCCTCAGCAGTAACTCAAAGATTTTCTAACCTCGTGTGAGGCTACTGGAACTTCTCATCCACTTCGCTTTGAGGAGGGGTTTGTTTTCCTGCAGTTTGGTTATGGTTTCTTAGGAGAGGTTAAAGCAGTGAGTGTGGTCATCTTTTCCCACTCTCCTAACAGGAAGGGTATAGCTGCTTTGCTGTCCTTACATAGTCTTGCAGAAGGTCCCTAGCCACTCTTGGGCAAAATCAAGAAAAAACCTCATTGGACCTTAAATGTTGGAAACAATGGGCAATCTTAAGAGATGCCAAGGATGCAGTGACATAGTAGGTAAGACCTGATCCTCCACCTAGAAGAGGACGTCCAGTGGCAATCCTCTTATTTGCACCACTTGTTGTCTCAGAACAAGCTAGTTCAGCTTACCAAACTGCTGGTGAGCTAACTCAGAACAAAAAATTAAGAGTTTTTCTGTTGGGTAAGTAAGTCAAATAAGCTTATTGAGAACCAGACATGTATATGCTATAGACAGATGAGGAAACTGCATTATGGAGAAAGGCGAGGTGGTAATTCCTCTTCCATTTGCAGTGAGCTCCTAGTTGAATTTTGTCAAACTCATTCTGTATGCTGTAATTTCTGCCCATGTTTCAGTGTTGAACTGTGAATGTTCCTGTGTGTACTAAGTAAAAATTTGGAACTAGTCGCTTTAAAAATATTTATCTTGCGTTAGAGCTTGGAACATGGGTTAAGTTTGTTCTCAATAAATGAGAAGTAACATCCTTCCTGCCTCACCTGTGAAACCTACCCTTTGTTGGGGAAATTTTATTTGGGTTCTTTAGCATGTAGCTTTGAAGTAACCTAGTACACTTGAACAAAGGAGGCACCCTGCATGCTTATTCCAAGATCTGGTAGCTCTGTCTGAGAGGAGGGTGCATCCTAACATTTAACTCTTTCTTTGTAATGTCCTAGTCCACCCAATCACAGGATGAGTTTAAGCTTGAGGATCTGAAGAAGTTGGAACCAAGTAAGTAGTATCTTTGTGTTTTAAGTGAATGACATTTATCATGACAGTGGAAAACATGACAGCACCACAAATACTGACTGACCACAATGTGGTTTTAGGTGGTTCTTCCAAATGTCTGCTACATGTAGACAAAAACTGATGTGTATTAGGAATGTAATGTGGGTAACTTCAAAGTATAGTATTCTGAATGTTTCAGATAATATATTCATCTTTATTTTTAAATAAGTAATTTGGGTGTTGCTAATTTTTGCACAAAATAGTATTTTAAGGTATCCAGTAGTACATTATATAATTTATCTGCACTTTTCTTGCTTGAACTGAATTTTAACACTTTGTGGTCTTCCTCCTTGCAGCATGAAATTTATTTTTTCTTCTGAAAATATTTAACTTGTGCTCATGGTAGCCAATCACTTGTCACCTCCCACCGTAAAGCTACCAGACTAATTAAGTTAAGAGTCAAAATGAGGATGTGAGTCAGTCTTTGAAGGGTTTTGTGTGATGTTGTTTTTTCCCAACTGATCCTGGGTCAGGTCTTGGTATGTCAATCCAGAAATAACTTTTTCATGTAGGAAGTATCTATTTATCAGCTTCATTTTCCTTCCTGTAACACTGGCTGCTGTGTTCTCAAAGCATCCTTATGATTAGAGCTTCCACATCTAACCAATATTATCCTGAATGTCAGTGTTTCTGCAGTTCTTGGGGAACAGCAGATGTGGAAGAGCTACTTTCATGCTGACAGAAGTTGGTTACATTTTGCTTATGACAGTTGTATCATTAAGAGTGATCCTGGGGATAAATATGATGGGCAGGGAAGTGTTTCCCCTTCATGATTAGGCTGAGCTTCTCTGCACAGGATCCTACAGGAAAAGCTTGTCAAGAAGTGGGGCATTGAGCTGAGCTTCCTAATATCTCTACCAAAACATAGACTCCAAATGTTTTTAAACTGTTCCCTGAAAATGGTAAGTGAAGGTATGTTACAAGACCACCAGATCTGTGAAGATCATAACTCAGGAAAGGGTTTAACTGTGCGTTGGAATATTTGGTCTTTCTCAGACTACGTCTTGCATATCTGGCCTCTGAATCCTCTGATTTGGGCTTGTTTTGTATAGATACTGCCCTTTCTGTTTACAAAGTATTTAAAATGTTGTAATCATTTAAAGACTGTGGGTTTTAGACTCCGTTTTGCAAATGCCCTGTGAGTGACTGAATGATGGGAGAGGGAGGGGAATCCTGTCCAAAATTTCGATTACTGTGCAACAGTCCTGTTGCTTATCTTACCCTCCATCAGAAAAGGGATTTTTAACTGTCAAAAAAACTGTTCAGCAGTGTGAAGTGCATTCAGCCCACGCCTCATACAACAAGCAACTATATTAAAACTGAGGAAGAGTGTGTGGCCATCAGTTTTCAAATACATAGAGTTATTTTCCTTGGAGGAGAACGGGTGACTCTATGACAACAATTGAACATTGATGTTCTTAATGCTGCTGTCTGACTTGGATCGTTCTGGCCTCTTTCTCTCTGAATTGTGCCTTTGTTTTGTGGTTTTTAAGTGTATCTTGAATAGAGTAAATCTTAATCAGGCCAACACCAGCCATCTCATAAAATAGTGTTTTAATTTGTGTGTTGTCAATTTTATTTTGTGTTGCATTAGAAAAAGCTAAAAAAATCTGGGCTGGCAATGCAAATAAGTGATTCCTTTGTTAGGTCAAGCCATTCCATTAGGGTGGAACGAGAACAGCTATTCACACAAAACAGCTATTCACACAATTTGGCTTGTTTTAATTACTTTTGTGCCTGAAGCTGTCAAAATGGCTGAGAAATTTGGTTTGGGTGTTGTTAGATTTACTCTTTTTTTTTTTTTTTTCCCCTAACCTTGTGTTGTCAAGTTCTAACTTTTCCTGCTTGAGCTTACATTTCATGCAGCTTAGAAAGTGAAGCAGTTGGCTACTTTTGTTTGTTTATAGGATTTGTCACTGAATCGTTTGTGCTACAATAATGCTACGGGAGGGTCCATACATACAAATAGTTCTTTTGAGACTGCGCTGTGTGAAGTCATTGTTAACACACTGGATCTCACAAATCCTTTTCTTTGTGGGAGCTTATACCAGTGTTAGAATACACAGTACAAATGGATGGGCTGGGGCATCCCTTGTGCCTGTGCTCCTGGGTGATAATTCTAGCCTCTAAGCAACTAGGGTCAAACTCAGTGTATGTGTATTATAAGACAGGTAGATACTGGGTTGTACTGGGGAGCCTGGTATCTGAATTATTTTATGTTGTCTATTTAAAAAAAAGTCACTACAGGTATCACAAAAAATCACTGTCACAGTCCTGGTCTTATGGCTCATGTTGACAATTTCTTTTGAAATCTTTCAAGGAAGTACCAACTGGTGATAAATCAGTGTGGTATTGTCCAACATCACAAAAGAGAAGAGAGCTTCTACAGGAGATCCTGCAGAACAATATTTTTTTAAAGATTTCTCTTGGAAAATAACATAGGTGGAGGCCATGATACTGGGATCTTCCCATTACTCTGCCTCACACGTGGAGAACTTTCTGTGAATCATGTTCCCAAGCAGCAGCCCTTACAAAGGGAAAGGTCTCTTTTCTCCCAGGGGTGATTCATATTTTTGAAAATGAAACAGAGACAAAAAAAAGCCCAAACCAAACTTTTAAAACTTTGATGACTTACTTGGTATTACAAGGGAGATTCCTGTTTGTTGTAACCTAATTTTTTTTCCTGTGGTCTGGTTATTTTTATTTGAATCAAATGAAACTCACACCTGTGGTAGATGCAAAGAGGATTTTTCTTTTCCTCAAAGTTTTACTGATTAGCTTCTTCTTTTTTAGTGACTGAATAGGTATTTCACCAGGTGAGTGTGGTAGTTTTGCTGCTTATCCTTACCATGTTTAAACCAGCACTTCAGTAGTTGCTGTGTTACAACTTTGAAAAATTATTTGCTATTGGCGATGACACAGAGTTGAAACCTTTTTAAAAACTTGAGCCATAGCTTTCTGCAGCAAAAGGCAAGAAATTCTGCTTCTGAGCTGAACATTAAGCATCACCTTTGTTCCCAACTCCGCCAGCGTGTCTGAAGGCAGCTCCTGTGGGCAGGTCTGATGCCCACCCAGTGCCCGTGTGCGTGGCTGCGGCTCTGTGGCAGGAGGGTGTGTGCTCAGCCCGGCCTTGGGCAGCATCAGGATTTTAGGCGCTGTACAACTGTTGCCTCTTGCCTGTGCTCGTGTCAGTGGAGCATTTTGTGCCCTCTAGTGATGTCCGAAATGTATTACTAGGAGGGTTTTTTCAGGGGCTGTTCGTTCACATAGTGAGAAGAACTGGTTACCAGGAAGAGAGGAATCTAGTACTTACTTACCTGTTGGAAGATGGGAGGATAGCTACTGTGACTTTTGTCTCTTCTGCATTATGTCCCTATGATCTGTAAGAGATCTCACTTTACTGGGATTTTTCTGCCTGGGACAGTTTCACTTTCTGTCTCTGGTGTGGTGTAGCTCTACCAGAGCTGGGGAATTCTGAGAGTGATAAAAATCCCCTTCCTTTCCTGAACCTCAGCTGCACTGGAAGATGACTGTGCTATTGATCAGCTTCTTTTCTGTTGGGAAGTGTCTGTGATTCTTAAGATTCATGTTGAGATCTGCATTACTGATCTTTTAGAGCAGAAGCCTTTGGAGAGAGAGACACAGCATCAGTTTTGTCTGCTAGCTCTCATTGAAGGCAGCTTAAACCTTCCTCTGTATTTATGTATTGTGTCTGGCTGGAATCAGGCAGTACTTAACCTCTCATACAGTGGTACAGAAATCAGAAAAAAAAATCAGTGTGAGTAAAGACTGGAAAGACTTTTTAGGTTCTTTATAGTTTCCCTGAGGGATACTTCATTCTTAGAGCATTCAGATGGTGTCTGGTAAGCTAATGCTGGAGCCCATGCTGGCTGATGAGAGTGTGAAGACAGAGAGGGAAGCTCTCCTCCACTGGCTGAGTTGTAGCACAGGCAGAGGGGCCTGGCAGTGGTTCCTTAAACATAACTGGTATTTAAGCACTTCTTGGTATTTGTGTAATCCTACCAATCATTTGTTTGAAAGGAGTTTTGTTATCATTCAGTAGTCGTAAGGGGAGATTTCCTGTGCTCTGAGAGAGCTTATTGCAAAGTGAGGCTCTGTGAGAGGAATCACATTTTTTTTTTCTCTCCCCCTACCCAGTCTGGGATATTCATTGTCTGGTAGGAGAGTGCCTCTCCCAGCAGGTGTTTTCTTCTAAATTTTTAGGCCTTTGAGTCATGAAATGCTTATTTCATTCATGTGCTTTTGGAAGTTTTGCTTTTACTGGTAAATGTGTCTGGAAATAATAGCTAAAGTTGTGATTACTAAAACTTGAGTCAAGCTCCCAATAAAAATGTCAAAGCTGTTCTCCACAGAATGCTGGAGATATATTTGGTGTCTATGGGGCTTGGTGCTCAGATACTACACTCTCTTCTGAATTTTGCCAACCTTCCCAGACATCCAAGGACAGATAAAAAGAAAAAACAAACAAAGCTGCCACCACCACCAAATGAAAACACAAAGCATGTGAAATGAAGAAGTAGGAAATCTCACCAAAGCTTTGTGTTACCAGCACACTTGGTCTCCCATGGTGGCTGCCTGAATGTGCAGCCTCCATGTGTGCTGAAGTGTGTCAGTTCTGGAGACTTCAGTCTGTTTGGAGCTGATACCAGTAACACCACCCCCTCCTTTCAATGGCCACCAAAGATTGTTACCATCACCCTGGGATCTGTAGCTTTTTCTCATGATGGTTTTGGTTATTGCCACATTTACTTCCCTGTCTGTGTGAGTGTGGTGGTGATTTTGTGCTGGAGTTGCAGCTCACCTGTCTGAATGTTAAAGTGATATACACAGCTGTGCTGTGTTTAAAATATGAGAGAACGGGTGCTTTTTGTATGATCTGATTATTTTTTAAATACTGTTATTATTATTTGTGTGTAAAGATGCTGTTGGAATGTAGATAGCTTTGCAAAGTAGTAGAATTAGTGCTGGTTTATGAGTATGGATTCTTATTTTTTCCCCTCTCTGCAGTCCTAAAGAATATCCTCACTTACAATAAGGAGTTCCCCTTTGATGTTCAGCCTGTCCCACTCAGGTAAGTGAGAACTGGTTCACTTCATGTACGGATACATATCTGAAAGGGAGCATAGCCTGGGGCCTGGTTAGAATTTCTAGAGCCACCAACTTGCTGTACTGCTTTGTGTAAACTGGTTAATAAAAGAACTTTTGTGTTCTGTTTGTCTAGCTACCACTAAAAATCAAGGCCATACTTTTGGTAAAATCAGGACTTGGTACATCCCTACATCTGAAATTGCCAGTATTGTGTCTTGGTTTTAGACTGTGCTTTCTATTGGCCTGAGCTCCTGCAATCTCTGCCAGAGTCTATAGGTACAGGCAGAAGTTAAGAAGTATGAAATGACATTAAAGCGTGTCGTCCCTGCTCTGTACCCAGATGCTGGCTTGTGAGTTGAATGCCAGATGACGAGTAATTGTTGGTCTCATTCTTCTTTTTTGTGTTTTACAGGAAGATTTTAGCACCTGGAGAAGAGGAACACTTGGAGTTTGAGGAGGATGACGAGGAAGGAGGAGCTGGAGCAGGGTCTCCAAATTCTTTTCCTGCTAGAGTTCCAGGTAGGGGCACTAGCCTTGCCATATGCAGCATCTCTAAGTTCTATCTCTGAGAAGCTCCTTTCTCCCTCGTGATTTGAAAAGTTTGGATGAGGAGCAACAAGCTAATGTAAACTCTTATGCTGTATTGGAGAATCACAAAGGTGGCCAGGGAATTTTTTTCTCAGCAAACAATGTCTCATTGTGAAATAGTTGTATGAATAACCTCTGAGGGTGGTACCATCTACCTCAAATAATTAGCCCTTATTCCTTATTCAAGCTCAGTATTTTCATCCCATGCACTTTCTTAGCTGTACTGTGTGCAGTGTTTCAAATGCATTAAAGTGGAAATTGTGGCAGTGTTTCTCCTGCAAGGAGCATCACATCCTGCTAGAGATGTGATAAATTGTTGCTGGTTATTTTTGTGTTGCATTGTCTGGTGAGACAGCGGCTTAGAGTGAAGCCAAGCTCTGAGAGGATAAAGAGGGGATGTTGATTTTGATAGCTTAAGGCCTTGTCCACATGAAAGCACTTGTAGAACTGGATATACCTGTAGCTTCAGGTTCTGACAATTTAGATGTTCCAACGGGGGTTCTTCAGGTTCCTGGTGTAATTTCTTTGCAGGAGAAACAGAGCCAGTTGACAAACTTTGTATTTCAGAAGTGAGATAAGAAGTAAGGAAACTAGTACTGGAATTATGGTTGAAGGAGCTGGGGTGTTGCGTTACTTGTGCCTGGAGAAAACATGTCTGTGTCCTTAGATGTGAGCCAGGGCATGGTACTGAATGTGATCTCTGCAGGCTGGACTGATGTAGATGTGCACAGTCTACACTTGTTTGTGCCAAGCTCACAAATAGGCTGTAATGTGTTGTGAATTTTGGTTGCTGACACTTGCTGTCTCGGTCCTTGTTATTCACCGTGATAAATCCATTTATGGAGATGCTTTCTGTCTGTCAGTACAACAGAGAGACCTTGAGTGGCTCTTGGTGTGGTGGTGAATCAATAAAGTTGTGACCATTGCCACAGTGCCAACAGGTACCTCTGCAGCCCATCAGAGCTGTAGGTATGTAGTGGACATAAAAGCTGTGTATGGACTTAAGAAAGCTAATGATAAACAGACTGACTTTACAGTTAAATCATTTTCAATGGAGGGTAGCAAAGTCTGAAAGAAGAGATGTTTGGGGCATATGCTTCTTACAGAATTATTTCTCAGTAAGATCATGCTTTTAAGAGGAAGTGAGAGCAACTCGTGAACTTACTTGCTCTTTTACATTGTTATCTATTTAATAGACTGCATATCTGACTTTTCTGAATTACTTTTTTTGCATTAAGGTAAACTTCCCCATAGCTACAATAATCTAAACTCCTGAGGTGGTTTTGCAGTACTTTAACACAGATTTTGTTTTCCCCACTGAATGCAAATTACTGTGAGATTTCTTACCTGACTGGAGGTTGGTCTGTTGCTCCTCCTCTGGCTGATGAGGCTTAAACAAAAGCAGTTTGCAGCCTTCTGGGTTGAGCCTTATAAATGAAGTGAACTTCCCATATTGAATTAACAGAACCATGTTGCACTCCTTGCTTTGTTATGCCTTTAATCCATAGTGTGTGACTGTATTGTCTAACTGATCGTGGTCTTGTCTTCTACATGCATGGCTTCATCGTTATCACATTGCCCCATTCATCTAACCCAGGAGCCAATGAAGGTATGAGAACCTTTTAGTATGTACAGTTATTTCTTTGGTCATGTTCCCGTAGCTGTGATGTTCTTCATTCAGCTCTCAGTTCCAATCCTCAAAATACAGTTGTCGGTAACAATTGCAGTGCTGGGCACCTCTGTACTGATCTTTGTTTGCCTTTAGTACCAGAAAAAGTGAAGCTTGTATCTGTTGACACATCTTACATAGCTCTCTAGAAGTCCTGCTGTGCTAATGAAGGCATTCTAAGTTGTGTAGCCAAGGGTAGGTGTAGCTGGATTTTATTTACTGGAATATACATTTCTGGGAAATCTTACACACAGAGTACTTAGACTTCTGTGCTGTAGGGAGGTGAACTGACCAATGGCTTGCTGCCTCTAACAGCAAAGGTTTCCTGCCTTTCTCCTGGTTATATATGACTTTATTCCAGTGCTGTGCTTGCAGTGGGTTCTTCTGTGAACCATTTTCATTTGTGAACCCAGCAGTTTTTCCTCCACCTCTGAATTGGAGTTTGGGAAGGGAGAGACTGAGCACCTGTGTCTTGGTGGCAGAGAGCTGTAGGGCTGGATCACTGTCATGGCTCTGAAACACACTTTGTAGGAGGACACTTACATCATTTGTAGATGCTCCTTCCCACTCTGGCAAAGATGCCCTGTGGTTGTGTCTGGAATGGCTGGCAGTTTTCTCCTGAAAGGCCCCAGTGTGAGCCTGCTGCAGGCCCATGGGCCAGAGCCACGGGGGCAGAGAGCAGTGTGATGGTGCCCAGCCTCAGTGAAGTTGTAGCATGGGGAGGCCACTGTCAGCTGATGGCTCCTGTCTGAAGTGGCTACAGAGGCTTCAGCACCAGGCCTGACTGGGGGGCTGTGACTCTCGTGGGACAGGTTACAGTCAGCTGCTCTAGTCCACTGTTCCTCCAGCTGAGGCAGAAAGGAAACTGTTCCTTGGAAACTTTCTGTCCTACTGTTCTCTTATCTCCTGGAAGTGGCCTTGACTGTTCTGTTCAATGCAACTCTACAATTTCACGTATTCTGGAAAGCATTTTGCAAAAACAGAATAATTTTTCTTAGGCCACTATTTTTACAATAAATGCCAGTCTGATGCATCTTTCTGGTGATTTCTCTATCAAGTATCACATCACCCTTTGAGTGATGGACAGGAAAAACTGAAGGCTGAGTTGTTCCTGGCTCTTGGGGGCCATGCTGCTTTTAGGAGGCAACTGAGAAACAGCAGAGCAAAGTTCTGTGCCAAAGAGAAGGGGGGCTTGCTTCTACCTTCATTTAGATTGAAATAAGGACTCTGTCTTCGAACATCTGTTCAAGAGAGACAGCAGGGTTAACTAAAACATGTGCTGCTTTGCAGAAATGAGGGCTCTCTTCTGAGTTTACTTTTAACATTTCTCACCCAATATCAGAAGTCTTTGCTTCAGAACAATGGGTCGAGTTCTGATGTGGTGTGTTGTGAAGTGGCTGCAGACATGGTACTTCGGAGACCATGAGCCTGCCAGCCACCAGGACAGGGAATACAGAAACATACAGCATCATGGATGTGAATTCAGGTCTTGCTAATGATCCTGAGAGGGAGACTGGGTTCAGGAATGCTGATGAAATCTTGCTGAAGCTGTGGCTCTAGTTCTAAGGGCAGAATACATGGTCCCCTCTTGCAAAGTCATTCTCTCGCACAGGACAAAAAGTCCTTGGTTCTCCAGCTCCTCAAGAGGAAAAAAAAGTATCAAGGAAAAACCCATATTGGACTTGTCAAAGGAAATTATTACTTTCTTTAGATCTTAAGCCTGGGGATAACTTTTTTTTTCATTAGAAAACCAAAACTTTAAATCAAACTTGCTCTTGGGTCTGAGCTTTTTCTGTTCTGGTGCTAATTCATCTAATACTGGAGAGAGGCTTGAAGTGTGTCAGTTTTTGCTAAATTCAGCAGGAAATAACCTACTCCATTGTTGATGACAGAATATCATGGCTCTTAGTAAGTTTGAACAGTTTGGATTTCTTGCCAGCTGCACAGTCTTCCTTAGCACTGTGAGGATTCATTTATGCTGACCACCAAGTTTTGATACAAACTGTTCTTCATGCAGAGCTGGAAACTCCTTCCTTAAGGCAGAAGCCAACTTGGGGGATGCAGATACTATTTTTTCTCTCTTTAAGTAGAGGCCAGTAGAACAGAGATAATTGAGAATCAATCCTCTAGTTCCCTTATGTGCTGTGGGATTTGCACCAAGGCCATTTTCCTCCTTAATCTCCTGGTGTAAATGTTCAGCATGAAGCCAAGTCATGCTCAATGGGGTGGGACTCCTGATTAAGTGTCTGAAGCTCCTTCAACTGCAGATTGAATCCAGCCTCCCAAATTTAATCCTCCAAAATGATATAAAGCGAGTTCCATGAATGAGTTATTCTGCGTGACAGCAAGAAATAACACTTTGAACAAAGCTCCTCTCTGTTGTTATGGCATTAGTTTTTCATGAATTGATTTGACTTGAGACAGTCCTCGTTTTTTCGTGTGGGCTTTGAAATCTGTCAAATGATGTTGTGTGTCTCTGCACACAGACATTCCCATAGTGCTGTGTACTATTGGGATATGAATCCTGGAGCTTTGAACCCCTTAAGGAGAACATCATCTTCCATGAGAGAAGATGGGACAAGCAAGGCCTCTGCTTTAAGATGACACAAAGGGTTAATAATGTGCTTTACTCTTTCCAGGTACTTTGTTACCCAGATTGCCATCTGAACCCGGGATGACGTTACTCACTATCAACATAGAGAAAATTGGTCTGAAAGATGCTGGGCAGTGCATTGATCCTTACATCACTGTCAGTGTAAAGGGTAATGATTTCTGTTCCTGGCTCCTCACTGCTGGTTTGGACAGAGTGCATTTTCTGAAAGCTGCATTGATTTTTCAGCCTGCTGGGAAAAATGTTTGTTGTTACTTGCATTTTATATTGTGGACTTAGGGCTTCTGCTTTAATCAAGGGTGGAAAAATTCTGTATTTGAGAGATACTGGGAAGTGAATCTGTACAGGATACACACTTCTCTGTGCACTCCAGGGTGCCTTCCCCGTGCTGGGAGCTGAGTGAGTGTCAGTGACTTGGCAGGCAGTGCTTCTCCATTCCAGCTTGTTCAGCTGGCTCTAAGTACAGATCTGTTTGGACTCCTTGTACCCCCCAACACATACTGGTCTCTGGGCTTTCTGGAGATGGTGAACCACAGCCTGCTGACTCCATTCTTGCCCTCTTAATAAACTAATTTTGTAGTAAAGCAAATATAATCTTACCAAGCCCTAATGTTTAGAGGAATGGGTATAAAGCTGGGAAGCAAAGCTTGCAAGTGAAATAAAATATAAAATATATGTTAACCTTGGCAGTGAAATGTTTTGGCCAAAGCATGGTAGGCAAATGGCCTCCCCCTCTGAGGGCTTCCATGAATCTGGAAGAACCTCTTTCTCTGTCATTCCAGGATAGGTAATATTAGGATTTCTCTGTTTTAAATGGCAGCATGGTTGATGTCTTCTGCTTGACACTGAGACTTTTGGTATTCACACTCCTAGTGGGAGTGTCTGTTCCCCATTTTGCATTTCTTAGCAGGAAGCCCCTGTAGTCAAAGTTGTTTACCCTTAGCCTGCCCTGTTTGACTTCTGCTTCTCTTTACAATCTTTGGAGGTATTTTTTTTTGTTTATTGTATAAAAATTTGTAGCTGAGCCAGCAGCCTCTGGTTATCAGTTGTGATAACGACCTTGTATGTGTCCTCTTTAGATGTGCCATTGGAAAGCAAATGTAGGGATTAAATACTTGTTAGAGGCGATCAGTGCTTCCTCCACCAGACATATTTGCTGGCAGAAGGAAGGGTCACAGTATCAGGTGTCACTTGAGTCCATGTCTGAACTTGTAAAGCAAACATTCCTTGTTCCTTGCCACCAAAGTGTTTGTTTTATTACATAGTGGTAAAACTGCTGCTTGCCTTCAGAGCTAGCTCTCATTTCCTTTCTGGAACTAAGGGAGACTGTGTATTGCTAGGCTTGCTTTCCCAACAAGTCTGCCTGTTAACATGTGGCTTTCTATTTCCAAACTCACTTACCTGTAAATGGTGACTGCCAAGGAATGATGTAGAAAATAGGATCAAAAAGTGGAGGGGGGCAGGCTATCACCTAGTCTGCTAATGGTGCCTTTTGATACTTTATTTCTCAAGATTTTTAGTCAAGAAAAGTAACTCTGAAAAGTCTTTTTCTCACTATTAGGAGTCTGAAGACTCTGAGCAGGTGTTTTCCTTGGTTCTGTACCAAGCTGCTCTTCTGCAGGTTTGGAAAGAGGTTAATTCCTGATGTGACACTGGCAAATCCCAGCCCATGCCCTGGATGAAGGGCATCAGTGGTGCTCCAGGGCCCCAACCTCAGCCTGTGCCCCAAGCACAACGTGTCCATACTTGTAATCTTGGCCATGACTTAGCAACTTCCTCTGCCAGAGGGAAAGGGGTCAGTAATGAGAGGGGAGGGAGTAAGAGGACACATGTACTCCTGAAAACAGCAGAGGCTTAGTGAGAATCTGTGGTAGCTGTGCCTGAGCAGCACAATCAGTGGCCGGTGCTGGGAGCTGGAGTCTAGCCTGTGGCCCCACAATGCCTCTGCCCTTGGAAAAACCGAGAGAAATAATGGACATTGGGTCGAGGCACAAGACAGGGCATATCCAGGTTGTGTAAGCTGTGCCAGCTGTGCCCTGCACACCCTGTGTGGAGGGCAGCCTTTGGTGCATATCCCACTCAGGCTGAAGCCCTGCTGGAGTCCTGTGTGCAGAGGGAATGGAATCTTTTGCTGAGAGCGGAAAGAAATGCACTCTTAAAAATAAAAAGAGGGAGAATTCCAACTTTTCGTCTGAAATATTGTCAGAACTTTAGCTGTCTTCATGTTGCAATCAAGAAGAAAATGCACTGACTGTGAAGAGGCATGATTGCCCCTTTTTTAAGTTTAGGGGGAAAATCCAGGTGTGCATTAACTTTTGGTGGCAGGATTAGGAGTGACTCATGAATCTTTTAAAGCAGGACCTTAAGTCTGAGAAGCTTCTGCCATTCTCATGCTGTTCTTTCCTGCAGATTTAAATGGGATAGATCTGACTCCTGTGCAAGATACTCCCGTGGCTTTGAGAAAGGAGGACACATATGTCCATTTTAATGTGGACATCGAGATTCAGAAACACATTGAAAGACTAACAAAAGGTATGTTGTACCAGGGACCTGAAACAGGGCCCGAGAGCTTTGGAAGCACAGGCACTGGTCTGCTCCTGATCTAATAAACAGGCTGTGCCTGAGCTGGTGCTGCAGGGCTTGAGATCCAGACAAGGATAAAAATAGACCTTTGCATCCTGTCGCTTTCAAATTGGTCCTTGCAATGACTTGCAGACAAGGGAGAAATGAAAAGAGATAAAAATGCAGCAGTCTGCTCTACTACACGGGTATTGAGCTGCTTTATCACCTGCTCAGTCATTGTTACCTGGTATGAGCAATTGAGTGAAGAGGACAAGCTGTTGTGAGAGTGATGAGCATTTTAAGAACACAGAGTAGCTTTTGAGTAAGTAACAGAAGCATTATTGGAGATAATTTCCTCCAACGTACGGGCAGCAATAAGTTTTCTTGGCAGATAACTATTAGCCATAATTGCTAACTTCTCTATTAAACCATTTTTCACTCTAGGTGCAGCTATTTTCTTTGAATTCAAACACTACAAGCCTAAGAAAAGGTTTACTAGCACCAAGTGCTTTGCTTTCATGGAGATGGATGAAATTAAACCTGGGGCAATTGTTATAGAACTGTAAGTGACTCACAATTATGGATGACAATGAGTGAAGAAATGAACTAGACTTCAGTTACAATGTGTGACTTGTTGCATCAAGGAAAGTTTCTTGGACTCATTAGATTGACTTCCATAAAGAATATTCTAATTTTAATAAAGAAGGGAAG
Source organism: Chiroxiphia lanceolata (assembly GCF_009829145.1). Classification (NCBI taxonomy): domain Eukaryota; kingdom Metazoa; phylum Chordata; class Aves; order Passeriformes; family Pipridae; genus Chiroxiphia; species Chiroxiphia lanceolata. The sequence goes on from NC_045639.1 coordinate 18,463,522, forward strand.
ATAAACTGTTTTTAGGCAAGTAAGATGGCTAGAGACCCTTCTCAGAAATTAGACCATTTCCAAATAAAATGCTGGTGTTTGTAACCTAATTTTATATGAAGTTAACAAAGTCTGTGTGCGAGATTTTAATTTGGAGTTTAGCTTGACTTTCAGATCAGCTATATTTAAAAAAAATAATCAGCTCACAATCTTTTGGTACAGAACTTCCGTAAAGGAAAGCTAATTTGAGACATGAGGTACCAATTTGCAAATTTTATGAACATTTCAAAGCATTATTGGGTGGTTGTGTTTTTGTTCTCCCCTTGCCCTAATAAGGAGACAAATAGATCAGCCAGTTATGCTGCAGTGATTGTGGTGTGCATCCTACCCTTGCTGTGTGGCTGAAGGTCTGAGTGAGGGTTTTGGGGGTTGGTTTTTTTCAAGAAGAAGATGAACCTTGCAATTCTGGGCACCTTTAGGAAAAGCACTTAGTCTATGATAGCTGGAGTACTTCTGAAGTACTGAGTAACTGATACCGGGTCTCCTACAGTCCAGAGCATTATGTTGGGAATCTCCTTACAAAAATATTACACTCATTTGCATATTGAAATCTTTGTTCTGTTAAAAAAATAAGCCAGAGAAAATACTGGTTTGAGTTTCTTCCTGTAAATCTACTCATTATTGTTGCTTCCAATAAGCCTTGTCAGATGTACTTAAAAGATTAGGTTAGTAAGATCTGTACAGGACGAGCTTTCTAGTTTGCCATCATCTTCCTGTGCAGCCCTTTGCACTTGGATTAACTCACTTTCTTGTGGTTACAGGTACAAAAAACCCACTGACTTTAAAAGGAAGAAATTGCAACTGTTGACCAAGAAACCACTTTACCTTCACCTCCATCAAACACTGCACAAGGAATGACCCTAGTTGTGAGACTTCTGTGAACTGAACCACGTGTCCTGGTAGCTGTGTGTAGTAGCCTTAGCCTCCGAGGGGCGGAAAGATCCGACTGTGTTCATGCCAGTAGGTCAGATGGGACCATCACACACTGCACAGCACTACTTCAGGGTCAGGGGCAAGCCCACCATGCAAGTGCAAGGTTTTTTTCAGTAACTTCCAGATACAGGTTTTTCTGAGAGCCCTGAAACATGTTGATTGCTTTTCCTAAGTTTGCGGTTCATCACTTTTTATCTTAACCATTACTATCCTTTTGCCTCAACTTCCACCTGGGGATGGAGACTGCCCCTCTGCCAAACCTGCAGCAATAAAGATGTGGCAGGCCTACTAACTGTTTACACTTGCTGTGCTATTGTAGTTCCTCTCATCTGCATTTCAGAGTCCTCTGTAGTGGACAGGGTGGCAGAAGACTGGGAGAGAAGGATGAGGTGGGGTGGGAAGGAGCTTGAGGTACTGCAGGTGCTTTGAAGTGAGAGAGGAGGTGGGCAGGTCAGGTGGGCGGCCACAGCACAGCTCCTCCAACAGCTGCTTGGCCGTGGTCAGGTCAGGAGCAGGACAGCTGCAGATGAGAACACTGAACTATGATTTTAACAGCCTTGCCTGATCCACTTGTACTGATTTTTGGATACATGTTACAATCCTTTAAATCACTGTTACTCCCTAATAGAGCTATTTTTTTTTCTGTATCTTGTCAGAGAGTGGTTTGCAAAGGTGGGTGGGGGATAGAGAGGCTGCTCCAGGGCTTTGTCCTGGTGGCAGTGGGTGTTTCGCCATTGCAGTGACAGCAGGACAGGCCCCTCAGTGTTGAAATGTTGATTTTCCAGAGCTTTGTATAAAGCAGATCTGGCTAGCAGGCCGACCCACCTTTTACATGAAACTGCTGTTCTTATGGAAACTGATTGTATGCAGTTTTCTGCGTATTTTGTGCAAGTCTGGAAACTTACTCTAAAAATTACCTTTTTATGTAAGTAGATAGGATTATCATTTATTTTCTATATTTTTGATTTGGTGTGTAATAAGCTGCAGGACATTGGCTTATTATGACACACTTGCATTCATCTTTTGACCTAATAAAGGGACAGAAGTAGAACCCAGTCAAATTTTTCAGATATATTTGCGTGGATATTTAATACGATACTTTAAGGTTTGATAAACTTCTTGCATATCTAACCTAGTGCCTGAATACTCTGCTATGCTAACTAAGGACCCAGCTCCCACAATAGTGTCAATTATTTTAAACAGCCTGGATGCAGGTGTATCATCCATTCGTCTTCTCTGTCATATAACCCCAAGATGTTACATTATGAGATGTTACTTCTCCTCCTGCCACTTGTCTGTCTCCAGGCAGGTGTTCAGCATTTTTGGCTTTACCTTACTGATTAGGATAAAAAGCTGGTTTTGAATGTCCTAATCTTCTTGCCTTTCTTCTGTTCTGGTACATCTAGAGATGACATTATTTAGGTGTTATGACAGAAGTCAGCAACACTTTCTCAAATTCCACTGCTGGTTGGAGGGGTTAAAAAAAAGGCCAATTGAATTGTCCTGTTTATGGTTCTTTACAATACCCCAATGGTATTACAGGTGATAGGGTAACTATCAAGCCCTGAAAAGTTATCCCTACAAGTCATGGAAATACCTCTGAATGCAGCATTCTGGATACCAGACAAAATGAGGATACACACATTCCTAGAAACCAACCAAACATCATCCTTTGAACTCTGCAAAAGGACGGAGCAAAGTGTTTGTTAAGTCTATGGCTGCAAATAACTCTGAGCTTGGGCAGTAGGTGTGTTACCTGTCAGTGGTCCCTGGCTGGCTCAGGACTTGCTCTGACTGAAGGATCTGTGACACCGAGTGTCCCTGGAAGGCCTCTCTCACTCAGCAAGGGAGGGTTCTGGGGCTCTGTCCGGCTCTGCTCCTGTTCCTTGCACTCACCTGTGTGTGTCGAAGGTGCCTCCTCCTGGGGCATCCAGAGGGCCATTCCATCCAGCTTTTAAGTTTTTCACGCTAGCTGGGACAGGCAAGGGAGGAGACACTAAACATCACAAAGCCTTGTATGAAGAAGGAAAGAGCCTGAACTTGGAGAACCCGACTTTCAAACACGTATGTCATCAACGTGTGTGTCGATGGCCACCATGCCAATTGAAATCCTATCCCCTGAACCACAAACCCATCGTTTCTGCTGCTTACCTTGACCCTTCCCCAGCTTGTAGCTCTGTATTAACGCCAGTTATAAGAAATGTCAACTTTGAAATATTTTTGTTAAATACACAAGTAGAGCTTTGTATTTAACTAATTGTGAATTAATGTCTGTTGAGTGTGAAATACCATTTTTAAAGTTGCTTCTATCCCCTGCAATTTTCTGTGATCTGTCTCTCACTGAAAGGACTGCTGCTGCCCACACCACAAGCTTTGGTATTGTTTTATGCTTCAGTGATGTTCTAGCTTGTCTTTCATCTTGAATCTAAAGCTTTACACTTGTACTGTAAGAATATAACACCTAGATGGCAAGTTTAATGGCTGCTTGTACTCTGGCAGTAAAGCTGTAATGGCCTCCCCAGTAGGGTTTTTTTATTATTCCTAGTTGTCTTCCTTTTTTCCTCCCTAAGGATTACTTTTGTGCTGTGCACTTTTGAGAAACGTTGCTCACTGAGACAGTAAGGGGCCTGATATTCCAAATACCTGCACTAATACTCAAACAGCTACAAGTGTAGGGCATGTTTTTAAAGTTATTCAGTGTTCTGTGTCTGCAATACAGGTTAACATGGTTTACATACACCCACCCTGCTTTACAGAAAGCTGCTTTTCTTAAACTAAGTAAAAGAGGCTTTCAAAATACAGACTTACTGCTAAGGAAGCTGAATTGGGTTAGGGTCTTAAACACTGAGTAACTGGTCTTAAATTGGCCTTAAACATGGAGTAAGATGAAAACTTGGCTCACACCTTGCTTAATGCCACAAGCTGGTCTTTAAAGCAGAAAGCAATTAGGAAATTTCTAAGTCCATCTAGTGGAGAGTTCACCTGTGTTTCCCCAGTAACTACACAACTTCATAAAGGTTTCCAGCTCTGGAAGCTGTATCCTCCATGGTCCTCATTACGTGAAACTAGTCCATAACATGCCAGACTAATCCAGCATAAGGGTAACAGCATCGTTAACCCTGCAGCAGCAGCAGCAATTTGGCCTCGATTCAATTCTTGAACTCAGAAGTGTAGAATTTTCTGGTCACATTACTGAACCAGTGTCTTTTCTGAACAAAGAGTGGCACTGAAACAAAGCCTTCAGGGTTTAGCAAAAGGAATTTTACTTTTTATTATAACTTTCCTTTGAATACAGTGTCATTTGTGCTTCTGATCTCCGACCAGACATCTTTTTTAAAAAACCCCAGATCTTCAGAGTCCTCATGAAAACCCTTGGCCTACAGTAACTGCAGCTCAATGATGAGATGGAGAAGGCAGGTTGGATAGCATTTTACTTATAAAATTATTTCCACAGGAAATGATTTGATTTACATTTTTAACGAAATTAGTTCATTCGCCAACTGGTTACAAAGGCTACATAGAATTAAAACTATCCACACAGGTATTTCCTTCTATTGCACTTTTAGAGTAGGTTCAAGTCCACCACAAAAAGGTTCTTGCAGCCCAAGTGGATGGATGAGTTTGTGATCATAAATGCACATAAGATGTCTGTAGCAACTGGATAAAAATTAATCCTGCAAAAGCTGAGATATACTGAAATGAGACCAATGTCTTCAAACCCAGAGCGGTTTCCTACGATCCCAACGGCGGGCCGTGCGCCGGAGCCAGCTGTGTGGAGCTGCTGTCCCATCAGGGCCCTGTGCTGGGGCTGTGCGTAGTCCTTGGAGCCCGGCAGCCTCGTTAGTCTCTGGGTGCCGAGGGAGGCAAGTCTCTGTTGGGAGAAGGCGTATAGTCTCTGGAAGCTTGTGGGGGTAGCCGTGGGCCTGGAGGATAATCCCTGGGGCCAGGAGGGCCTAGGGGTCGAAAAGGAGGGTGCCCACGTGCATAGCCTCTGGGATCTGGGGGAGGCGGGAGTGGGCCAGGAGGCAAATCTCTTATTCCTAAACGTGGACCGGGTAAGAAATCTCTTGCAGCCGGAGGTGGCAAGGGAGCACCACAAACTGGAAGGAAAAGAAATCATGGAGTTAAATGAAATCTTGCTTTAAGCTAGATAGTGAAGCTCCTGACTTGTTCCTCACTTCCTTCATTTTCTAGGGCAGCTCTGGGGTCCATCACGTGCAAACTTCACAGCCCATGAATTATATTCTAGGGACTTTAGACTGCTGATTCCTTTTCAGACTAAACAAGGAAAAATACCTTCTTAATACCTTGGCATTAAGAAAGCTTGAAAAAAACCCACCCAGTCCAAGCTTATTGAGCAAGACAGCTAGAGCCCACGGAGCACTGGGAAGCGGTGCATTAAGGCAAAGCACATCTAGGTTCTGCAGTCAGATGCCCAGAAGGGACGTTTGGGCGCAGGGCGATGCAGCCGTACCTTGGGGCGCAGGGTGAGGTCGAGGCCCGAAGTGCCCACGGAGAGGAGGTGGCGGTGGTCCGTAGCGAACGGGCGGTGGAGGAGGAGGTCCCATCACTGGGGAGGGCATGATGGGTGTCCCAGGGAAAGGAGAAGGGCCTTTGGCACTGGCATTACCCTGTGTGAGATGAGGTCATACTTCAGTGCCTTACTGCGTCGGAGAAGCAGTGACACTGCCGAACACCACAACCACTCACCCAGAGGCAAAGAGAGGTGCAAAACCAACATACCCCAAAACATTAACCTGGTAGAAAATAGGGAGTTACTGCACCATCATCTTCCCTTTACCCAGGACACTGCGGGCACTACCCAGGAGTGAGTGGTTAGTGTAACTCTCTGAGAAGCTGAGTTTTCTTTAGCTGAAGTTTGATCCCTTTCGAAGTGTCCTCGGTGGACAGCCCCTTTGGTAAAGGGCCTGGAACTTTGAATTCCATATGGAATTGTGCTTAAACACCACAGGTAAGTCAGCTGCTTAGGATTATTGCTGTAGTCACTCCAGTGTGTTTGCCCACAGTCCTTAACAAGAAACATCTCATTTCCTCAATTCCACAAAAACCAGACAGCAACTGTTCATCACGAGAGAAGCCCTTTGAGGCAGAGATAGGAGCCCCTGGTTAGTTCTGCAGAGCATTTGTTACTTAGCAGTTCAGAACACCAAGCCTGTTACTCCTCTCCATCACAGCAGCGTAACACCATGTTCAGCCTCTGGATACTCACTGCAGCTGGTTCACTGGATGAAGGTGAATCGGTAGCTACACTGGGGGCTTCAGACTCTTTGGGAGAGGGTTGCTTTTGGGGTTTTTTTTTTGACAGCAAATAAGGATAGTGACAGGATACAGACAAGACAGAACATGATACAGTTAAAGAAGGAGCAGAAGTACAGTGCATCATGGAGCAGAAATGCTTCCTGAGGGTTGGGGTTTTCTCAGCTTACCACTCCATCCATTGCTGTGGAAGGGGAGGAGGTTCTTGGCTCGCTGCTGATCAGGGATGCTACAGCAGGCCCAATATCTGTAAAGAGAGCCACAAATGCCTGTCTTACTGTGCATAGGGTAAGGAAGGTGGGTTTAAAATTGCCTTTTTGAAGTAAAAGGGTAATTGAATAAGATGCAGTTGGTTGCAGAAAACATAACTTACCAGGAACAGACATCCTTCCAGGTAACTCTGGTGGCCTTCGTAGAGCAGGGGGGCCATCCACCACTGTACATTAAGGGAAACAAGAACCCCAGAGATTCTGATCAACATGGCCTTGAGCTATTTCTGTTAACCTCCCCTCCAACCCCTCGTTTATGTATTATTAAAGTAGGTATCAATACTTAACACTAACCCTACAATCAAGATCTGACCTTAGTGTTCCTGTGTTTGTAGCATAAGAGTTGTCACACAAGAGAAGCTTCAGTGCTTACCAAATTCACCCCTTGCGCCTTCCCTTCGGGGAGCAGAAAGGGGCCGAGCAGGAACTTCAATCATCTGCGTGGGGGATGGATTTCCTCCACTCACAGGTGATGGGCCAGAAGAGCCATCTCTGCTTAAGGGACCTATGCCAAAGAATTAAAACCACGTGATTTACACTTTTCTGTAATTTAAAATAGCCTTATTTTTTTATGATGTACTGACTCCAAGACCAAAGTTTTGGGAGAACCAGCAGGATTTACCTCGTCGTGGCGGGACTTGGCGATCGGGTCTGCCTGGAGTTGGCTTTACAATTACTGGTCTTTGAAGCATGACGATTTTTTGGTTTACTTCTATTAATCTAATTTTGAAAAATAAAGGTTTCTTATTACTATTCAAACAATACCTGTGAGTTATATTTATTATAATGCAACAAGGCAAACTGCATTGTAAAACTTTATACCACTTTCACCAAGAGATCTTATTTTAACCACCAAAACAGTTTAAGAGTGGTTAAAATTAGTCACTCAAATACGCACTGCACATTCTGAGCAAGCTAAATGAGCACCTGGCACTGCTAGAGCTTCTTCTCTCCCAAGCAACACACACAGCACGTTCAAAGAGGAATAAAGAGGGTCTGTTCCATACTCACTTTTGTCTCAGGTTGGCTGCTTCTCTTTTTTCCTCAGCCAGAGCTCTCTCAGCCGAGCGGGCAATGAGCTGGTAGATAAAATTTTGTCAACTGAATTAATGGCGCCAATGTGAAGTCAAATACAAACTGTTTGCATAAGAAAAGGCAGAGCATTCTTACCCAATTGTCGTGTGCCTTTTTCTCATGAGCAGCAATCTGAGAAGAAAAGAAGAATTGGTTTTTGTCCAACTACCAGGGCACTGGAATGATGCAGTAAAAGATGACACAATAACCAGCAAGCAAGTTTACCTGGTTCTTGTAAGATCTCTCTGTTTTCTGCAGTTCTTCTTCCATATCTTGGATCCTTTGCCTGTACAGAACGAAAAAGAGGGAAAGGAGAGAGGTTTGAATGAATTTTCCTCAATGGATGAAACAAAAGGAAAGCAATAATCTTCAGAAACTCAAGTTACTTATAAACTTTCACTTCCTCGATGGCCAGCACGGCTTTTTCATCTGCAGCAGACAATTTCTGTTCTTTCTCCTGACGCTCATACTCTTCCTGGGTTAGTTTTCTGCATAAGGGAAAAAAAAAAATATAGTCCACCATTCTGCATCTACTACAAATCAAAATCAAGGTACTCCCCTGCTAACAGCAGCAACATCAGAATCTGTAACAATGTGTGAGAACACTTTTCTAAGAAACAGAAATACTGTCTTTTGAAATCAACAGACAAACCCTTTATGTATAAAACCCTAAAATTAAGCACACAGAGAAAGTTCTGTCAGCATCCGAAGATCTGTCAGGATCTATCAACTGCAGACAGTTCATCTCTTCAGATCCTGTAGTTTTCTTAGCAGTTCTACAGATCATAATCCAGATTTACAGAGGTACAAACACGGAAATACACTGAACTGACATTAACCGAGGGAAATGAAGAAATGGAATGTGTAGTGAAAAGGGGGGAATTTGGGGCCCAGGTGATAAACACATCCAATAGTCATTAACTGTGGGGAAAGAAGATTTTTCTAAGTATTCAACATACCAATTTACTACGTGGCCATTTATCACAGTCTTTTTCTAACCTCTTACTCTCACAGTTCACTAGTTTTTTTTTTATTTTTGACATTTTTCTGAAAGTATTTGAAAGGTCCATAATGTGTTCCTAATTTAGAAGAGCTATCCCACAAAACTGGAACCATCAAACTAGCAGCAAGTTAGCTGTTGCTAACAGCCAGTTCAACATAATCCATTTCCTTGGCTACACGTCAAAGCATTTTTCCAGGAAAAAAAAAAAAGTGCAAGAAGTTCTTTATTCTAATAAAGTAGTAACAGGCAGTGTAACCTCCTGTGAGTTTTGGAAAGAACAGATGTTCTTTACAGAGGTGAAGAGGAAATTTTCTTGAAAGGTGGGCTACCCTTCACGTCTCCATTATGTGTTTCCTACATGTGGATCCTGAAGTTACAAGGTCAGGCAGTTTCACTAGTGAGGTGCTGTATAGCCTCACTTACTTGGCTTGTTCCAACCCTTTGCTTCTCCCCCAACCTACACACTCAAACCTTAAAAATTTCAATTGCTTCTCCATCACAATTTCAGCTTTCTGTGGAATTTAGCAGAAAATGTCCCTGAATTCTATTCTCAAATTTTCCCCAGTTGAGATGTTATTACAGACATTTCAATAAGTAAATAAATGAGTAAATAAATGAGGAATGAACACAGATACTCAATGGATCCTCACTGCTCACAGTTCATTCACCTCAGTTGCCATCAGCAACTCAGCCTTAATTCAGCCCTTTGAGAATGCAAGAAGCTTACTGGGCTAAAATACCAAGTACTAGCTTCAACTACAGTGAAAGAGCAGTCATCATCTTTCATTCCAACTATAACTTCAAGTTATTTGATCCTTCTGAGCAAAGAGCATTTGGATAGTGGCAACGATATAATATCCTGTGTCGTGGCAGAGTAAGGAAAGGCTTACTTCTGGAGTGCCATCTCCTTCTGCTGGTAGAGTTCACCAAGTATCTCCACTTTCTGCTGAAGAGTTTTGCATTCGTTTTCCAGTTGAGTTTTGGCTGACTGGAGCGAAGAGGAGTCATGTTCCAACGTTTTTATTTTCTCTGTTGGAGAAGCGAAGGTAAGTGAGGAAGTTGAAGTTGCAGTGAGAACCATTATGCCACTTACACGCTCTGTTTCTTTTTAAACCACAAACAATTCTTTTGCTAAACCTACCTTCCAGCTCATGTCTTGCTGCTACTTCATCATTCAGTTTGGACTGCAGAAGATTTCTGTCTTCTTCAACTATGGACAACATAGTTTTTACCTGAAAAGAGGAGCTGAGTGTCTCTGATCACAGGCATAGCAGTAATGTGGCTGCATTTATTAGACATGTTGTGCAACATACCCTGGAGACATCCATCATCTGCTTAATCTGAGTCTTCATCTTCTCACTCTCAGTATCTAAAAGAGAAAAATATTTTTTTACTCTGTTTCTTAACCCCAAGTCCTTAGACTATACAGCTGTAAAAAATAACATTCCCTACATTTTAGTCTAGGATAGGTCTTCTTACATGGTTTAAAAAAAGAAAAAAAAAACCAACCAAACAAACCCAAGAGTGTGAGGAAAAAGCACAGTAGCAAATTCGTGACCAACACAACAGAACTATTAGATTTATTCCAAAAGGTGTTCAGAAGATTCCTTCTTGTCACTTCTGGACACCACACTAATATTAATGTGAATGCAGCATCTATTACTGTGCAGAGTATCTGAAAATCAAAAAGTGGAAATTTCCAGCCCACATATATCATAGACAGAAAAAAGTAAAAAAAAAAAAAAAAAAGGGAAAAAAGAGGATTTCAAAACCAGAGATGTAGCAAACACATGTGCAACATCATAAATGACAAACTGCCTGAATAGTTTTGAAAACATCTATTTTGGTCTTTCAAATTTAAAAAATGTGATTACCTAAATTAGTTATCTTGCTGGAGCCAAGCAGAATGTTCATTAAAAATTCATATTAAAAACAAATGTACCATAACAACAAAGCTGAGATCCTCAGCTTTCAGAGTGCCCTTAATTGCCAACCTTTACACGCAATCTTTACAACTGTGTCATTACACTCATAATTTACCTAAAAGGGCATCTAAAAGCAATTACTGGCCTATTTGACAGCTCTTCCCTTCAGCTAGGGGCTATTCTGTGTTTGAGGATTAAAGCTGTCAGCCTGTTAACCCACAGGCAGCTTTATGCATGGATTGTCCTTGTTCCCTCTGTGACATGCTACGAACACCCCACCACATGTGCTTCAGCCGCAGGGCAGGATTACTGTACCTGGCAACTCTCCGTTGGCCAGGTCATCTCCTGGGCTCCACTCACACCCCTTCTCATCCTTCTTGGCCTCTGGATCCATGTCCAGCTGCTTCAGCTGCATAATGCAGTTAGTTAAAACCTAGTAATGAAATCAAAGGTTCACTGAGGAAGAATTGCTCTGCATTTTGCAAAGTATGACAAAGTATTTTATGATGCATAATATTTGAGGCAATCTGGTTATAAAGAACCTACTTCAATTTCATTTTCTTTGTAGGCAAGTGTTTCTTCTATGTCCTTCTGAGATTTCTGATACATTTGGATCTGCTCACGGAGCTCAGAATGCCTCTCACTCCAACCTTCAGCTTCTTTTAGCAGCTGTATGAAGCACCAAGGCAAGATGATTACTTGCTTTATTTTTAGTCCAGGGTGTATGTAATTAAAGTCTATTTTACTGCCAGCTCTGCTGATAACTGATCACCACAGGTCACAGATAAAGGGTAAACTTCATAGTTATCAGGCACATTGCTGTTCCATTGGCAGAACTGGATGCTGGGAATATTTCTGCAGTTTATTATTAGGTGACTTTACAAATCTGCCATTGTCTCAGCTAGTATCCCAACATCATAATCAAACTGCTCATACACTTCAAAATACAAGGAATTAATTGCAGTCCAGAGGTAACCAAAACTCATCCCTTAAAGGCCACCTACGTTATATATGGAGAAAGAAAACAAATATTTACAATTATTTGTAAAAGAACTGTCACAACATTTCAGGGTTAAAGGTCCTCCCCACTTAGCTTCACTTCAGAATTGCTTTCTGGCAATTCTTTACCATTACTTCCTTGGGTCCTGATCCCAAGTGGCAATCGGTGACTACCACATCAGCACAGACTTCCTGTGAAATTGCTGACCAAAACTGAACCACTGGAACTGGCAAAGCCCTCGTACCAGAGACATGTATGAAGCTCACCTGCACAAAAAGTCTGTGCAGGCAGGCACAAAGCATTTAAATTTTATTGTGATAACAGGAAACATGGAATTCTGCCATGCTAAGAAAATGGACACACGTTGAAGTTATATGCAAAAAACCCCCCAGGAATAAAGCCTTGATATTTCCTTCTAAATACAAGGTTGCCTGGCCTGGGCATAACTTACCTGCTCCTTGCTCTTTTTCAGCCTAGCATTCTCTTCCTGCACATGAAGCAGCTCAGATTTCACCTTTTCTTCACTTAGTTTAGCTTCATTAAGGGCTAACTGCACCTACACGTGAAACAAAAAAGGAGCAAAAAGAATAAGTCAAACTACAATAGAGCTACATATAACCTGGTAAAATGGAAAGGAAAAAGGCACATATGCACACACAAACTGCAGCCTGCCAAGATTGCATTTTCTATTACATAGATATGAATTTTCCTGGTACAAGAACTTGTGACTGTTGAGAGGGTGTAAATCATGCTTTACCTCTGAAAGCTCTGCAGAATGCACATTGATAGCCTCCTGCAGTTTCTCCACAGACTTCTGGGTTTCAGAGAGCTATGTAAGAAAAAGATGAGCAGTGACAAAGTATTAGCCAGGTACATGCCTCAGCCCGAGTGATTATTTTCCCTGTATAATCTGGAAGTGTAAAAGAAAAGTCAAAACACCAAAGGATTTCCATTTAAAGCAGCCATCAGACTGGCAGCAACACAGCGCTGCCTTATCAATAAGGTAAGGAATAGAAACATTCAGCACATTGGAATCAGCTGCCACCTATGACTCCTCCTGTTTGTGGCAAGGAAGTTCCCTGTACACCTGTGCAGCCTACTACGAAAGGAACACACACTGCTGTCATTAGCAGCAACCTTTGATCAAAAACAAGACCAAAGAACTTTTTGATACAGAAAAATCAGGCCTTAAAAAGAAGAAAAAAAAAAAAAAAAAGAGAAGACAAGAACAAGGGGCAGCTTAGAGATCCTCACATTTACTGTAGAGCTAGATGCTTCTCTAAGCACAAGGAAACATCTCTCACAAACCTGAAACCTTCTGTTCTGCTTATACTGTCAAGAAGCTTTCTGGCTCCAGCTAGGAGTATTAGACTAGCCCATGACCTGAATACATTTGTTTGTTTGTGAAAGCACATAACTGCACAATTCCATCAAGTTATTAAAAAAAAAAAAAAAAAAAAAAAAAAAAGGCAAACCATCCGAAACCAAAACAAATAACAAAACCAAAACCCCAAATAAAAACCCAAACAAAAACCCAAACCAAACCAAGCAAACAGATTCTCCCGCTAGAGCGTGGGATGAACATGAAATTTCATTTCAGTTCTTTTTGAGGTGGTTCACCTTGCTTGTTCTAATACTATCTAACTCAACAGGTTGTGACCAGCTTTTAGGGCACACCAAGTTAAGAACAATATAAAACATGAGTGTCATTGCTCTAACCTTGTTCTGTTTCTTCTCATTCTTTTTTCTCTCTGTTTCAAGCATTGTGTGCAGATTTTTCACTTTGTCATCCAGCTGATGCTTTGCTTCTTCCAGTTCTTTGACAGTGTCCTTAAAAGAAAAAAAAAATGGGTAAAAGACCAACCTAAAGCAAACTATTTTAAGTGGTATTTCTGCTGTCAGCACAGAGTTAACTAACTGTCTCTTACCTTAAGCCCTGCAGTTTCATCGGAGAGAATGTCTTTTTGTTCTTGGGCCACTTTCATGGATTCCTTTGCTTCCTTTATCTAAGCACAGAAACAACCACACAGAACTGAGGAAATTGTCAGCATAATAGAAGATAATACATTAGCTGTTGAATTGACTGTGTCACTAAAGCAATAACAGAAGCAAAGGACAAGAACTGAGAAAAATACCTTTTGATCATATTCTGACAACTTTTCTAAGATTTCTGTTTTTTCTTGCAGAAGGTTTTTAATCTTTTCAGCAAGTTGCTTTTCAGTCACTAGGAAGAAAAAGAAAGCTTACAATAACTGTACTTCATATACTAGCAGAAAAAAAAAATCAGCTATCATTACTACCACTTTAGGGAATGTTTTCAGGTAATGACTTAAAAGCATAAATCAGGATAGTGCCAATTCCTTGGCAGTCAACCCTTTCTGCACCTCCAGCTTTCATTTACAGTTAGATTGAAAACAAGATAGTAAAGCATTGAACACTGACACAAAGTACAAAGCTCTTGCATTCACTTCACAGGAGTTGGTCACAGAACCCAGAGCAGAGTAAGGTGCTGGCTGTGCACAGGTGAGGTATGTTCATGGGAAGAACTGGCAAGCAAGGGTCTCAGAGCAGTCTCAGAACGCTGCTCGGACACTCTGGGAGGTGCAACACCTCCCCCACCAACCACCCTTCTGCTACATTGAAGCTGAATGTTTGGTCAGCAAAGGTAAGAGGATGAAAGCTCTGTTCTGTTCCTACTGGGAACAGAAAGGAGACTGCCGGCCAGGAGACAGCATCAATAAATCTCAAGGAACTGGAATGCTTAGAGCTCAAAAATGCTGTGACCAAGCAAGAGCCTTTAGGCATGCATTTGCTTCTCACCTTGAACAAGTCACCAACCAATCCTCGGGATTCACCAAAAATCATTAACATACTTAAATTATTTTATTGCAAATTAATAAAAAAACCACCCAATTGTAGTTATTTTTCAAGTCCTAAGCCACCTCTGTCTGTATCTGAACGCTGCAAGCGCCATTTGCCTCACAGCAAATCCTGCAGAACAAGAAGCACTGGATGTTCCAACTGCATCCCACAGAGTGCAATGGTAACTGCTACTCCTCCTTCCCTCTCCTCCCCCACGAGGGCTCCTGGGACATCCCCAGCCTTTCCCACTCTGGGGACAGGACAGCCAGCAAGTGACTGCCAAGGTAGGAGACAGCTCTCAGCCATTTAAGGGGGACAGGAATCCTTTCATTAGCTTGGTCTCACAATGTCACTACTGTCATTAAGAGAGAACAATAGATTTTTTCTTTATGACTCTAAATGCAATCTATCTCTATTTTTGTCACTGTTAATATCCTGTTATTTAGGGTAAAGATTTTAATAACATGAGCTTTATCAAGATTAAGGAACATCTCTTTGTTCCTAGCTTCATCAGTTTCTGTACAGCATCATATAGGAGAATATTTGGGGGAGTGGAATTAGATCTGTGTTCCTCACTGCTTTAGGGTGGGCTGTGCTGCTAAGTAGTTTCTACACCACCAATACCAATGTTTTTCCTGCTCTACAGAAATCACCTTACAGATCTAAGATGGACTTTTTTCAGCTCATCAATTCTGCATTAACTGTACAGAAGAAAATTGCAGCATAACCACAATGAAACTAGAGAGGAATGAATGGTAAATAGTATGGTTTGTAAGGAAGAGGCAGAGAGTTCCTGTGAAGACAATTCTTCCATATTTTCAATTTGTATTCAATTATGAATTTCAGCAATCACCCTACTTTTAACCCAATTTTTTTCCCACTCAGTACACTTCAATTTTAGAAACCTGAAGCTGGAGAAATACTCTTTAGGAAGCAATGTGCTAGCCACAGGAATACCTGCCAATTTAGGTCTACAAATTAGGGTGTCTCTTTGCAAGTGCCCAGCAGTCAGCTTCAGGATCCCCTCAATCCAAAAAGGCAAGAGGAACTAGCTCCTGCTTTCTGAGAGAAACAGCAAGCAAAAGTAGATCCACTGCTAGTCAGAAAACCAAAACAAACTGCCTCATGACCATCACATCAGTAAACCCATGGTTCATTTATTTTGAACAAGGTGGAGCTGTTCCTTGCCCTTTATTTTGCAGGTGTGATTAAAGCATTATCATAGGCAAAATTTAAATCTTCAGATTCAACTATTCTACTGGCCAAGCTTACACTGTAACCTTGGACTTAGCATTCTCTTTGAAAAGGAGTGATGATGAATAATTGGTCCCCTGAAACAATCTAACAATATTCAAAACTTTTACATGCCCAAGCATCAACTACACTGAAAAGCAGAGAGAAACTTACCTTGATATATTCTACTCTTTACCTACAGAAGAGAGAGAACACAAAAAAAAAAGAAAAAAAGATTAGTCATAAAAAGTGGTAAGTGAAAAATTTTATTAATTTTCCCTATAGAAAAAAGTCACCACTTAAATGCAGATTAAAGCAGCATATGGAAGACACATCTATCACTGCCAACAAGTGTTGAGTAACACTACAAACGAGCTTAGGTTGTTTTCTAATAAAAGCTTCTAGGCTAAACCCCTGTCCCAGAGCCTTAGTGAACGTCTGTTTACTCACTCACTAAAAGGATAGTGGTAACTGCCTATATCCAATTTGAAAAAAAATGAAGCCATTTTGCATTAAACCACAGTCATGAACAAACACAAAATCCCAGTTCTGGCCCCCTTTAAAGCAATGTATGTTTACATGGCAGGTGCTTGTTTCAAAATTAACACAGAAAAAGAAGAATTTCAGAAGCTTTTTTGTGCTCTTCTATTTAACGCTGCTTTGTGTTTGAAACGGACCCCGTGTACTCAATACCTAAAACCAAGCAAGGAAAAAAACTACCAATATTGTCTGCAGATAATATTTAGTTTTAATTCATTTTTGTCAGGCAAATATAAAGTATTCCACAGATTTCTAGAGCATATCATGACTGCACCTGACAGCTGTAAAAGAAACTGGCCTATTTGATTCTCATCTCAGCTCCCAAGGAGATGCACTGCTACACTTGAGAGCTGGTGATGGTGTTTTTGTTGCAAAGAAAATTATCCATGTAGGAAAGGGGACAAACGTAGAGTGAGGAGAACAGTGGGGAAGGAGGTCTCCAGTGAGAATTAATATCAGGGCTTTAGGTTTCTAAATGCAGTGCCTACAAGCAGCTGGACAACATGAAGGGGGGGAGGATTAACTGCTTGTTTTGGAGGTAGTCAGCAACAGGGTCAAGCACATGGGAGGCTTCTCATTTCACAGCTATGCTGACCCTTTCCTAAAGTTTCTTTATTTACATCATACGCCTCTATTTTGCTTTAAAATCGCCTTGTGCTAAGAGATCTTCAATTAACAGCTTAAAGAAAATGCTTCTTATCTCAAAGAAAATTGCAACTTACTTTAGCTATTCAGCCCAGTGTTTAGTTCACATTAATGCTCTAAACAGAAAAAGTAAAGCCATGAAAGACTACATAGTGCTTTGAGCCCAGTAATGCTGAAACAGTTTAACCATACAAAGGACCGCTCAGTAAGTGAAACATCAGCAGGCAAGCACGAAGTATACTCACTGAAAGGCAGGTTCTCCAGAAAAAAATAGCAAGCGTGACAATTCCCACTAAGGCAGTAATAATAACAGGCTCCCATGGAAGTCCATGGAAATCAGGCCCAGGACGCATTTCCTCAGGCAGGGTGGCAACCAACTGAAAACCAACAGCATTGACAGCTATGAGCATGTTTTCATTAAATACTCGGGCAAAAGAAACACTCTGCAAGGTGCTTTTATCTCTCTCATAAAACCAGAGAACCATCTAGAGCTTTCTTGCAGTTTTTGTGCAAACTGAAAACCGAAAATTAAGAAAACCACAGAGCAGCTCGCTGCCTGCATTTCAGTGCAAAACTCCAAGTATCAGGAGGGCACCTGGCAGTGACAGTCTGCTGGTGCTCACATTTTGTGTTACACAGCACTTGTAGCTATCTGAGTTGCTATAAGGATGCAAAAACATATACAAAAAAAAAAATCCAAACAGTTTTACATCTGGATGTCTGTCACAATCCAGCGAAAATGGCTCAGATCTCTCCCCAGCTGTCTCTCCGGCCACAGGGTCATATGCCAGGTGCCTCCTCCTCTACCCGGAGGCCAGAGAGCACCTGGTGGAGGTGTGAGTGCGCGGTACACGTTACAGGGCTGATAGTGACACGACATGGCGCTCAGGGAACAAACTGTGCGACCCACACGGGAACCGCCGCCTTCTCCCTCCCTTACCCTCTCTGCAGTCGACAAGAGACGAGGGACCAGAAGGAGGGCGCACATCTGCCCCTGCAGAGCCCGGCCCAGGGGCGAGCTCTCCCCGCCACCCCGGGAGGCCTGGCAGGGATCCCGGCCGCCAGCGGCCGCCTCCGCTCCCTCGGGATCGCCCCACGCTGCGGGGCGGGGGCGCGAGACGCCAGCCCCCCCCTGACGGAGGGGGCGCGGCGGGGTGACCCCCTCAGGGACGCGCCTCGCTCGGGGGACGGTGTCACCGCCCGGGCCGGGCCTGGCCGGCGGGGCCCCTCCGCCGCTCTTTACCGCCCGCCCGCCGCGACCCTCACCTGCAGCAGCCGCCGCCGCCCCGGCGGGAGCTCCGCCGGCCGCCCGCAGCCTCCCGCGGGATCCATGGCGGCCCGGGAGCGCCAGGCACACGTCAGCCCTTCCCTCCTCCCCTTCCCTCCTCCCCTTCCCTCCCCGCTCGCGCCCCGCCCGCCCCGCCCCGCCCCCTCGCGGCCGCCACGCCCCGCCCCCCCGCTCGCGTCACCGCGCGCGCGCGCCGCCGCCACTCACCCGCCGCAGCAGCTCCCGCGTCTCGCCCAGCGCCGCCCGCCAGGGGGCGCCCGCGGCCCGGCCGGCACCTGCGTGGGGAGGAGAGGGAGGGGCGGCGTCACCTCAGGGAAGGGGCAGCGCCGGGGAGGCCCCGCAACAGCCCCCGCGCCGCGGCCCCGTGGTCAGGTCACGGCCCCCGGGGCTCCAGGGCACCGAGGAAAAAGGCGGAAAGTCCTCGGAAAATAACGCTGATAAGTCCGCAAGCGGCGTTACCGGGCGGGACGCGGCTGTGCAGCGTCACTTTGCCGAGCTCTGCCTCTGACAGAGCACTCAGAGCTCCGCCAGCTGCGAGTCGGCAACAGAGCAGCACACATTCTTCATTTCCTATCCTTCCGATTAGTTTCCAGCACTGTCCACAGAATCACAGAGTATCCTGAGCTGGAAGGGACCCTCAAGCCTCATGGAGTCCAACCCTTAGCCCTGCATGGGGCATCCCCAAGCGTCACTCCATGTGCCTGAGGGCACTGTCCAAGCACTCCCTGAACTCTTGTCGGTACCCTGTTAGTGTGGCATAAGCTTTAAACCATCTTCACACCTCTACCCTGACTTGAATCCTGGCCAGCAGATTCCACAGCCACCTGCCTGTTGTTACGCAACGGAACAGCTGCTGTGACCAGCGGCTCAACAGCGTCTGCCCTGTTACTGCACAGCACTTCTACCAGTCCTCGTAGCAAATCATGGCAAACATTTAACCACCCTTAGGAAGGAATGGAAGGTGCTCTGAAACACAGCTGAACATCTGACTGCTTAACCACGTAAGTTATCCACCAGCCATTTAAAATTCATTAGGTGTCTTTGCATTCAACGTAGAGCTTCCCACAGATCTTAGAAGCTGCTCAAAAATACTTCGCTATGGGGATGGTACAGCACCTCAGGAGCGTACAAAAGCTAGGCAAGATGTGCCTGAATTCTTTTTCTAAATGCTCAGTGGAGACAGATTAATTAAGCATAACCAGAGGTGAATGCAGAACAGCAAAGCCGAGCTTAGCACCGAGAATAGAGTCAAAGATAGTTTCATGCCAAAACAGAGCTAGGGAAGATGACAGTAATAGGATCCCTTCTTGGCACAATGACTAGTCAGCACAGATCAGCACTCTAGCTCCAGAGGGATAAGGCCTCATCCAAAGACAGTCAAACATTGCTCCTACTCCAACACACAGAGACATTACTGAACTGCCTGAGGGGGAAGGTACACACCATCTTTCCTGGAAAGTAATACAGCCTAGAGACACAGGCTGAAAAGAGTGAGAAGAGAGGGCACATGATTCTATGGGCAGTCCTGTCTATAGCACATGACATAGGGCTGTCAGTCCCTGCAAGGAAGAAATCTGGGCTAATGGTATGCTTCCCGTGATTCCTGCTCTTTATCCACTACCATCCTGAGACACAGTCCCAAGGACAGGGCTCTAACTATGATACTCACAGGAGCACTTTTCTTATTCCTACATTGAGAAATGACAGAAAAACTGCTGTGCTGAGATAACTTCATGACACACTACTGCCACTAGAGGGACTGCCATGGATCAGGGAAAGCCATTAGCATTACAACAACGGACAGTAAAAATATTAGTGAAAACCCCTGCTATTTGCCTAAAAATACATTCAACCATGCACCTCTTCAAGAGCAAAAGAACAAAATAACCCAATTCCAAATGGTTACCTGCAGCATCATCTTCCCTGGTACTTTGTCCTGAATCAACCGACCCAAAGGAAGCATCTTCCAGGAGCGATCCTCTTTCACTGTCATAACCTTCTTCAGCTTCTCCATTATTTGAGAAGTTGGCCTCTTCATGCTCAGGTGGAATACTAACAGCACTCTCTTCCTCCTCAATAGGCTGCTCTGGCCTCTTATCATCAAGCTGCTGAAATTCCTGATTGCCCTCATCGATGGCATTCGGGTTTCTGATGGTAACTCTGCCATATTCAGCCTCTTTTGCACCATCTGTGACAGACAAGGAGATTGGAATTAAACACTGAGCTAAGGTATATTTCTTACCCACAGCTGTCTTTTTTGACACTTTTAAAATATTTCTGCTTGTGTATCGCTTTCAATATATTCTCAATCAACTTTCAGTAACGTCTAATTAAATGTTTCTATGAAATTTATGCAAGATATCAACCACTGACCTTGCAGTGAAACACTGCAAGGTGAAATATTTTCATCACTCGTGACCTTGTCACAAATCACATACTTAACATGTACTACTGCAAAAGGAGCCTTGCTAAGAGTGTATCTTAACATCTTACACAGTAATTAGAAAAACCAGCAAGTTTGCAGCAGACTGTATCTCTGGTTCTTCTCCCGTGAAAGATCTCTTTGTTCAGTATTTCTACCTACATGCTCTTTTACAAACGTGGGAAAAAAATATAATAGAGACACCAGAGATTTTAGGTGCAGGGATTTAGTACCTCAACTGTGCATTAATCACTGGATCTCTCATAATTAGGTGCTAAGTAGTTCAGGAAAAAAAGACTGTTCTAAACCCTCCAGAAAATTCAGCACATTAGTATATATGAATCTCTGTTTCTTAAGGAGGTACAGACATGTCCTGACTAGCTACTTCTAGCCATATCTGTGTATGGATCCCCCTTATCTTACAGAGAACTTGGCCCATCAGAACAGGCATGCTGAGCTCAACATTTCCTCTCAGGATTTGTCCCTGAGCCACTCATCACAACACTGAAGACATGCATGAAAAATAAGCAAAATCCCAGAAGATTTCACAAGGCCTCTTTCAATTCTACTCCCTCACACTCTTCTTAAGGCTTCTCTGGGTTACATAGTGTTGCCTGGTTTTACTTCCGTTTCATCTATTTATTAACTGGTTTGACATCCTACCTTGAAAGTGCAGCTGGTCATCTTCCTGTTCTGGAGCAGATGCAAGTGGGACACTCTCACTAACAGATGAATATTTACTCCTTAAAGAATATATTAATTCTTGAATGTCATCCATCAGTGCACTCTCCTCATCATACAAATCCATCTCTTTCACCACCTCCTCTTTATTTTCTGCCACTCTGGAATCCAGAACTTTTCCTACAAAATCCATAATGTTCGATTCTGAAAACTCAAGTATCTGGTCCAAGGCTTTTTCTACATCTCCGTTACTATGGCTTGCCTTACGAGCAAGCCCCATTTCCACCTTCATGTCGTGGAACATGGCTTCTATCCTGACCACGTGTTGGAACCCAAGGTACTTTTGCAGACGCATCACACGCTTCTCATCCAGAAAATCTCTTATTATTGTGAGCCGCTTCACAGACTCATTGAAGTCTGTTACAGTGTCATTTGTGGCTGCTGAGCTGTCAGCAGGGCTGGGGAAATGTGCAGATTGCTGCTGGTCATTTCTTGTATGCTCTAAATTTTGCACCTCTTTTGAGTCTTTTTGTGAAATGCCCTCTGGGAGATGGTCTTTCTTTTGGTCAAAGTCATCACTGTTTTCTGTGTCAGGAGATTGGAAATTATCTTCTTCCACAGCTGATGGCTCCTCAGTTTCAGAAGACTCCTCATCATCTTCCATGACATGTTCCATCTCATCCAATTTAGCATCTTTTCTCATTGGTACATCAACATCTTTGTTCCCAGTCTCGCTTGCATTTTGCATGCTGATTGTTCTTTTATCCTCCTTAGAAACTGAGTTTGTGTCCTCTCCTGTTTTGTAAATAGGATTTGGGGTTCCTGAAACAGCTTCACTAAGTCCTTCCAATTCAGGATTTGTATTTTCAACATTTAGTGTATCACCCTGTACATTTGCAGCCCTTACTTGTGACAGCTTTGCACTTGCTGCATTCTCATCTTCCAGCAGCTCATCCTCTTCTTGTTTCAGGTCAGGGTCATCTTCAGCATGTGGCTCTTCAGATTGCAATTCTGGTCTTAGAGTTCTTTCTTTAGCTAAATCTGTGCCAAGATTTCTGTCTGAATCTGCATCCTCAGTACGAGCAGTTCCTTGCGGAGTAAGATTCTCTGTATCGGTATTCTGTGTAGTGCTTTTTGATTTTTCTTCAGGGGAACTTTTCTCAATGCTGTCTTCAAATACTGGCATCTTGCCAGGATTTCTTGAAAGTTCTTCATTCACATCTGCCTCTGAATACTCAGTCTCATTTTCCCATGGCCTCTGTTGCTCAGCAGCTCCACTATGGCTTGGGTCTCCCTTCCCTGCAGGAGTTCCTTTCATGTTTCTATTTTTTATTGTCGGTTCTTTGTTAGGAGAGGCAGGTTTTTTATTTTCGTGATCAGTCTCCCCTCTTTGATTTAAATCTTCTTCGTGTCCAAGAAGTTCTTTCTCCACTGCAGGCATTCTATGCTCCACTTTCACTCTCAAGGGGTCAGTATCTCCTAAGTCACTTTGAGATGCATTTTTTACCTCTTCCACTGGTTTGGCTGGAACATCAACAGAAAGCTTGTTCTCAGCTCTTTCTTTCTCATTTGTTTTGTCCCATGACCTTTCATGCTTTAAATCACTCTCCAAGACCTCCTCTGAGGTATCACCCTCAAACTTTTCCTCACTTTTCTCTGTTTGAGCAAGCGGCATTCTTTCGGGACTTTTGTTGATACCATCAGCAGATGGTTGTAAAGCATCTTGCTTGTTTTTAACAAATGATTTGGACTCCAGATTATCTTCTGGACTAGGCAAGGCGGGAGAATCAGGCACAGCTGTACTCTTTAGCACTCCAGGATGTGACTCTCCTCCGTTGGTGAGCTGCTCTTCAAACTGTTCAGTTTTGTTTGTTTGTTCTTTTGAACTCAGATCACCAGAACCTACAGGTTCCTTTCTAAGGACTTCTTTGGAGAGATCCTCAGGCTGAGTTTTTGCTGGTGCTTCTCTTTTACTAATTAGCACCACATCATCCTGTTTCTCTTTTGTCTGTTTAGATTCAGACCTGTCCACACTTCCACTGTCACCTGACCTCTTGCTCCTACTGAAGGCATCCTCAAGAATTAATGCATCTGAATTAGGTTTCTCCTCATTGTCTCTTTGGTTATTTAGCTTTGTAGCACCCTTTGCATCTTCATCAGGTTCATAGTTTTGTGACTCAACGTCATCGTTTCCATCATCTTCTAAATCCTCTGGGGATGTAATTTCATCCTCTGCTGTAAAAGACAGCAAAGGGATTTCTGCAGATTGATCTTCAAAATCTGGCTCCTCCTCTGCATCAGCAGGATTAATGCTCAAATCATCATTTAAATCATCTTCCAGTGACGTAACAAGGCGAGTCACTTCATCATCTGATACAACCGCATCAGCAGTTGAGCCAAATTTCGTTTTCAAGTTCACAGAGAGCTCTCTGTTTAAAAGTGTATAGGCATTGACTTCTTCATTCTCTTGGTCGAGCTGACTTGTTTCACCCTGAGGAATACTAGTGTTTTTGGTATTTTCACTTTCTAGCCCTTTTAATTTCCCATGTAGCGTGCCTTTCAAGTGCTCATGTGCAATTTGATCTCCCTGAGAGTTTTCTTTGTGACTATTGGCACTGGAGTGTCCCCCAGTATTTTCAGTTCCTTCTGTAAGAGAACTATCTACTTCGTGTGTCAAGACAAGGTTTTCCTTGTCTTCTTCAGCGCTTCGCTCGCCCGTCTCCAAAGCACCAGGGGACATTACTCTACCAGCCTGTTCAGTCTCCTTATCCCTCTCTGTTCCTTCAGCTGGTTTTGTCCCCAGATCACTCGATTCAGCTTCCCCTTCATTTGCTATCGTCTCTTGCAATGACTTTAAAAGGTCATCCACATTATAATTATCAAAGTCATCCCTTCCGCCATCAAAGCAAACAAAGTCCGTTTCCTGAAATGAAAAACAATATGTAGTCAAAAAATATTATTTTCTTTATTACAGTGATGACACCAAACCCATTTTCCTAGTTAGAGAGAGATGCAGCAGCAAAGTAACTTTTGTTAATCATGCAGAATTAACCTCTTGCGTCTTTAACCAAAGTTCTGAAATCGGTGGAGGTTTCACCCAAGGACTCATAAAAGCCTAAACAAAAAGTGTTTGGCTTTGCCCTTCCAGAGACCTCCTAGCAAGGAACAAAGTGGAAGTCAGGAACAAAGTTGACAGTATTACACTTTACTCATCATCATATATCCCGAATCAAAAACTAGTCTATTGCTGAATGCCAGTGAAGAGAAGAAACCAAATGTTGCTAAGCTTGTTTGTCACGATTTCTTTTAGCTGATCTCTCCTTAAATGACCAAGTCCTCCAAGTTGGAGCTCCCTGTCACACAGTTTCTGAAAAATAAATAGAAGCAGTGCAAGACACTAAACGTGATTTCTTAGAATGGTTTGGATTGGAAGGGACCTTAAAGATCATTTAGTTCCAATTCTCCTACCATGGGCAGGGACAACTTCTGCTAGACCAGGTTGCTCAAAGTCCCATCCAACCTGGCCTTGAACACTTTCAGGGATGGGGCATCCATGACTCCTCTGGGCAACCTGTGCCAGTGCCTCACCACCCTCACGGTAAAGAATTTCTTCCTAATATCTAATCTAAACCTACTCTCAGTTTGAAGCCATTCGCTCTTCTGTCATTACATGCTCTTATGAATGGTATCTCTCCAACTTTCTTGTGGGCTCCCTTCAGATACTGGAAGGCCAAAGTTAGGTCACCCCAAAGCCTTCTTTTTTCCAGGCTGAACAAACCCAATTCTCTCAGCCTTTCCTCATAGGAGAGGTGCTCCATCTCTCTAAACATCTTGGTGGCCTCCTCTGGACTCACTTCAATAGGTCAGTGTCCTTCCTGTGCTGGGGACCCCAGAGCTGGATGCAGGTGTGGTCTCACCAGAGTGGAGCAGAGGGGCAGAATCACCTCCCTTGACCTGCTGGCCAAACCGCTTTGGATTCAGCCCAGGATACGACTGGCTTTTTGTCTAACGCTGCAGCCTCAGAGGCCTCACTCACACAACTGTGGAGTTACCAGCTATTAGTGCATGAAACCCACTCATGCGTGAAAGGGCTGAAGGACCAATTCCAGAATCAAAGGGCTAAGTGTATCAGGTTCTCTTTGTTTCTGACAGTACTTTAAACTTCAAAAGTTTGGGAAAAGAAACCGTTCTGAACACGTACCAAACAGCCTATGCTCAAGCCAGCTAGTGGCACTTCTAGAGTTCAATCCAGGCAGATTCCATTAGAAGAAAACCATAACATTCAAGAAAAGAAAGATCAACACCCACATTTTGGGCTGATCCTTTCACACTCATCCACATACACAGCTGCACAAACATCCACCCCCAATATATATGTGCACATATGTAGCTGCTTACTAACAAAAAGTTACTAAAAATCACGATATTCCCATTCTCCTCCTCGGGGATTTTACTGAATGATGAGGTTAGGAAACAGTAAGAAGCCCAACTGAAAAAAAAAAAAAGAATACTTACATCTGTTGGCAATTCTAGCTCCTCATTGGAATAATTATGATTTATTTCAAGTAAATCCTTTGGAAAATATCCAAAATCACTTCCAACCTGTCACAAAACAAAAACATAAGCAAACAAAAAGCAGTAGAGAAGCTTTAGAAATCATGCGACTCTGTCAAAAATCCAAACTGCAGACACCAGCAACAAATATGTCAAACTGACTCTCAAGTATTCTAAATGAAGTTTAACACAGTGAATGAAAGACCAGTGACACTTTATTTATGCAAGAGTTTTCATTGAGGTTTTATACTACATTTCACAACAGCCTTGTGAAGTTGGTAGGTTTTACTGTTCATGTTTTGAAGCCTGACATATAACAAATTATTAGGAGAGCTGGGAACAAAGCCCACACATTCTGGCTCATGTACTTTAGCTGCTATTGTGTGCTCTCAGGGGCACCACACATGCCTTGAGGATTTTCTCAAGCAGCAAGTAGAAGAGGATCTTCGACTAATAAGATTTACATCCATGCACAGTATTATAGCCCAGAGTATGCTCACTTTGTAACTTACAGGAAAAAAATAAATTCTTAAAGCAGATTGTAGGAAAATGCAAAATTGTACCTGAAGTACTAATCATTTTAAAACCTGTGTGGAAAATATACCCTCCTCTGCAAATGCACTGTTGCTCTTCGTTGCCTAACACAAGCAAAAATCAGTCACAAATGGCTATTTTCAAGCAAGTCACCATGTTAAGCCAAGGCAAACAGTGGAAGACAAGAATCTCTCTTATCAATCACCAGATAATATCTACACAGTACCACTGTCACTTGAGAGTTCTGACAACAGCTGTCAAGAAGCTGATATTAATAGCATGCTATCACTACACAGATTAGATAATTCAGGTAATTAGACACACCTAAAAAGGTGCAGAGTTCCTAGACGACCAAAATATCTGGGGGGAAAAATAATGTTGGTCATTTCCTCAATCATTTGTTAGAGGAGGAAAATGACAGTTGCCCGTTTTCCTGAAGAGTTTGTTTGGGAAGAGCACTCAGCTAAAGATCAAATTAAAGAAGAAACCAGTTATGTCAAAACAATTAGGGATACAGAGATATCTTACACTGATTGCACTGAAATAGGTTAACCTGAGTTGAAGTTTTCTGGATTTACAATGGCATAGAAAAAAGAGAGGGAATTAGTATCTAGTAAATAATAGGTACTAATAATTTTGGGGATGTTTGTTTCAATATGCAAGCAAAGTAAGCCCTAATGTATTATAAGACTTCCTTTTTTTACTATTTCTCATTCAAATCTTGCCTTCCATAGTTGATATCTCTGAAGTTAGTTACAAATATATTTAAAAAAAATGAACCGTTCGTTCCCCACCTTTTGCAAACACATATACTCTCTTACAGAAAATAGATAATGAATACAGGTTTATTACTGGGAATTACCAGGAATGAGAAATTAATTTTGCCAAGTCAAATCAAAAGCTCATCCTTGCATGGTATACTATAGTTTTACTCTAAATAGGCTTGTTTTTCTCTCCAAACTTCTACTCCAGTTTTAAACAATCCTTCTGAAAACAAAAGCTGAAGCTTCAAAGTAGTCTTCTTACTAATCTCTGTGACTCCACTTATAATCAGGCATCACAACTTGAAACTCATTTATTATAATCCAAGCTGCTGACCATACAAGTCCTCTGCTGTGACCCAGTTTGCCACTTCTGTGGTTTATGAGCCATATGGGATCTGCTTGCCCAAAATTTCATCTCCTTCTCTCCCTACAAGTCCTCTCTTGTAAAGGAAAAAAATGCCTCATTGTGCAAATAAAGGAAACATTCTTCATTCTCTACAGACATGAGAGAGGAAAGGCATTGTGAATGCCAAGTAAATAAGGGAGAAAAAAGTGCATCTTTCATTTCCACTCTCTTTCCAGCTGAAGTGTTGTGCATGGACAAAGCACGTAGCTGTGTGTGCAGCATCTGTCCCCACCAGGGCCCACGTGTGACAGGCAGCTACAGCAGATTCACTGACCAAGAAGCCAGACCCTCACACCACCTACCAGAAAACAGATAGCTGGGAAAAAAGAGGTTCACATGTTTTTAGTCTTAAAGCCCACATCCCTAAAGCACAGGCACCTAAAACTGCAGAACCTTACTGGGCAAAGATGAGCTCGTTTGTTCCGCCCTTGCTGAATGCTGGCATTGTTAAGAAAACACAGAATTTCCCTGATCCTCTGGGTCTTCCAAACATACTCTGTCTTCCTCTCTTACCTTAAATGTACCCCTCCTGTCTTTCTTTTTACTAACTTATGTACAAGATTTGAAAACAAACAAACAAACAAGCAAAAGAAAAAAACAAACCAAAAAGCAACCACCCAAAAAGCCACAGTCTGCAGACAAGTCCATTTCTTGTAATGTTAGGCCAGAAATAGTTTTCTCAACCTTGAATCACAGGCATAAAGTTCATCCCTTTGCCATAAGATAAAACAACAATCTTAAAGTGTATTTGATAAAAAGGTTTTCTTAAAAAGCAGCAGGTTTTACTTGGAATCACCTGAATTACTTTGGGAGTTCTGGACTCTGCTAAAGTGAGGGCAGAGTGCAGGGGAAATGCATAGGAGGAGAGCCTACATAACAACTTGATGGAGTAAGCAACACAAGGTTGATGCTGAAGAGGGGACTTGATGTATTCATGAAATTCACAACGTAAAATGACTATTAAATAATGGTCATAGAATATTTTCCAAGCTTTTGGGTTTGCTTTATTACTGAGGTTTAGATAGCTCTGCTAAAAACTGCATGCTATATAATGCATAGAATGTACAACTGGGTTGCAGAATTTTTTCACATGCAAAATACCCAATGAGCATAGTGTGTGCTCTGTAAGCAATAAAGTATACAAGACTAGGATCATAAAATAAGGGACCTATTTTATCAAAATACAACATGTCTGCTGGCCCGGGGCAATAAAAAAAATAATCAACAATGGCTTGAAAAGGGTGGAGTGAATTAGGAAAGCAAAGGCAAATAAAGCCCAGACCTAACTGCTATAGATTTTTCAGACTTGGTGAAAGGCTCCTTTTCTTATCAGATCACCTCTCTTCAGGTCAGAAATACAGTTGTATTTCTCATGGCTCCTCCAAATCGATTTCAGGATCTGAATCTGTATTTACAACTTGTTTCAAATAAGGTTGCATTAGCTGAAGCTTCTCATACACACATTCTCCTAACCTCTGCACACACCTGAAGATCAGAATCCCAGTTATCCCTTGATTTAAAAGTTTCTATTAGCCCCTAACAAATCCTTTCCCCCTAAAACTTTGGGGAATGGAAAAAGGCAGTAGGGCAGATGCATGGGATCAGATGATGCCCACAAAGCCCACATGAAGTGATGCAACGTGGGCAAAATGTAAAGGGCTGTGGCAGAAGGTAACATGCCTTCCACTGGAATTCGTTTGATGGCAGATCTCACTGGGTAGCCTGTTTTGAATTAGCAAGGAGCAGCTTCCCCCGAGCTCCAAGACTGCACACAGCAGGCACGGCTGGTCTGCATAAATCAAGCTGCCCAGTCAAACCTGGCATGGGAAATCAAGCTGCTCAGCCAAATCTGGCACGGGAAGTCACACTGCAGGAGAGAGACCCCAGTGCTATCTGTGAGTCAGAGACAGGGGCAGACTCAACATGCAAGGGCAGGCACCTCTGACCCTGCTGCAGCACCTCCACGCCGAGTGTTGCAGTGGTACAATTAATGCAGCAGCAGTCAGTCAAACTGGGTGAAAGAGAAATAATGGTTACAGCCACTAAGCAAAAGAAATCAGTCTGTCAGCACAGCTGTAAAAGGAACATTGAAAATAGTGTAACACGGTTGAAAAATGACAAAAAATAAAATGGAGCTTTGCAATTCTTTCAGACCTGCCAACTTCAGCTTTTACTTGTTAAACTCAAAGCAAACATCCTTTTAACTTGGAGACACACCTAACTCTTGCATGAGGTTCCTATCAGCGAATAATGCAACTGAATATTAACTCAGCAATTACCTTAACCTGCTGTCTGATCTTGCAGCCCGCATTACACCTCGTAAGAAGATGCAAAATTGGCCCCACGCTGCTACTCCCTGTCTCAAGACCCAGTAGCCCTGGAAACCTGTACCAGCTAATTAACCAGATTATTTATGGTACAGTACCCGTCAGGAGGGAATTACCAGCATGATACAATTATAAACTCGTCTTTAACCACGTGCTACAGTTTTTCTACTCTCTTCTGTATCGATCTAATTGGATTCAGCTCCTACTGAGAGCTTGGTTGTCCACGCCCAGCCTGAAGCGGTTACAGAAAGTGATACATCCTGAGTTTCACTAAACCACTAGTCCCACAGTCAACACCCAGGTGTGATTTCGAGCACCTTGGACCACTGGCCCAGTTTTCGATCCCTTGGGAAGACCAGAGTAAGAAAGGAGGTTGAAGTAAACAATCTGGACACAAAAAAGGTTATAGGGTAAACACAGGGAGAAAGCAACAGGGACTAGGTTTAAGCAAGCTCCAGATTGCCAGCATTTTCAAGGGAAGCCCACAAAAACTGCTCTTCCTCTGGGGTATCTCAGTTCTGTTTCTGTCAGGCAAATAAGGTGCTTATGAAAGTCAAGAGGAGTTTTCTATGAAAAAACTGCAAGTATGGGGATGTTCTTTTTCCGTTAGCAGAAGCTTCTCAGATTGCCCAAAGACGCTGACTCAGGCAAGGTCACTACTCTCCAAGCTGCTACAGTGCAGCTGAGAGAGACCTTTTAAAAAAATTAAATTTACCTTAATCTTTTTTAGCTTTACTACTTTTTTCCCTCCAACTGCAGACGAACATTAGGAAGAAAAAAGCAATTAAAAGATGTACATGGAGCGATCTTTAGCAGGATTACAAAGAGCAGGATGAGACCACGTTCTGGGAAAACACAACCACAGGCTTAAGCCACCCAAAGTGGGAAGGCAGGCTCAGCTTCCAGACAGGCCCGTGGCCACGACTTACAGTGCTGCAATGGGAGGTTTCCAACACAAAGGCAGTTTTCTAACAGTTTTTAGCAAACGTTAGGATTGCCCATTTTTCACAACACTTAGGTTTGATCAAATCGCATCCCATTTCCCACTGGTCTCAAGAAAAAATGGCATTCGTTATGTTATTTAGTCATATTCAAAACTCTAAGTGTTCTCTTAAAAAGCAAAAGGAAGAAAAATAGATTGCCAATAGAAAGCATCAAGAAGAGCAAGAAGAAGAAATGCTTTACAGTACTTACACTTCCAGCCCAAAGCTCCGTTGATTTTCCTACTAGTTTGTAATACACGTACACCGCTTCTCCCTTCTTAAAATTTACGAAGCGACAATCTGGACCTTTAAAATCCCGCATTGCCTTCCCTCGGCACATTAACACTGTCCAAAGAAAACAAAGAGAAGAGTACTACTTAAAAAAATAACAGTAGTAATAATACACCCGTTTCGTTAAAAGGGACTTTGCCAACTGACAGTAAACAAGACCTCTCCGCAAGCACCGCTTTCCTATTTTTCCAGATTGAGTCAAGAGATAACTTAAGTGAAAGTATAGCTAAAAAAAGAGATTGTTAGTTATAGAAAATATAACTAAATACTTATATTTAGTTATAAAAGAAAAAAGGCAAGTTATAGCTAAAAAAAAAAAAAAGCAAGTATTCTGATCAAGACAAGCGTTTGATGAAGCACTGGAGAACTACATTTCTGACGTGCACTATGAAGCTAATTATTAATGTTAAATTAGAAAGATGACATCCACGTCCCAGCGAATCAAGTCCTGAAATTATCCCACGCACAGAGAACACCCAGAGAGCGGGTTTACCACGACAGGGCTTTGCAGGGGACAAAAAAAAACCCCACAAACAAACAACAAAAAAAAAACAACCACGGAGCTGCGGGGACCTGAAAACTTGGCCAAGGGGAGCGGAACGGCGCGCGTGGGCGCCGCGTTCCCGTTTTCCCGATTCTCCCCAGTTTCCCTTCCAAAGCCAGGAGGGAGCGGGGGGGAGGGGGCTTCGGGAAGCGCCTCCGGGAGGCATCTTTGCCCACCACCCACCACCTTCCCCCGCCGCCCCCACTCACTGCTGCACTCGGGGTCGGCGCAGCGCTTGCGCTCGGCGAAGCGGCGGCCCAGGTCGGGCGCGGCGGCGGCGGCGGAGCAGCGCAGGGGCGGCGGGGGCAGCAGCAGCAGCAGGGCGAGCAGCAGCCGGGGGTCCGGCGGCGGGGCTGCGGCCATGTCGGCAGGCGCCGGCAGGGAAGGAGGGACGGAGGAGGGAGGGAGGGAGCAGACACGTCAGCAGCGCCGGCGGGAGGGCGATGTGGCGGGGGAGGGACAAGCGCGGCCCCGCCGCCGCCGCGGCGGAGGGAGGGAGGGCAGCGCATGGGCTCTCTCTTTCTGCCGGCGGTATCCCGATCCCCGTTCTGGTCCCCATCCCGATCTCTGCCGCCCCGCCGGGCAGGGATCTTTTTCAGATCGCCGGCTCTTTTTCAGGCTCGCCCCGCAGGGGAAAGAAGAGGGAAGGTTCTGCCTCTTATTTGTGCTTACTAATAGCGGGTCTCGCTTGTAGAGGATCGCTGGAGTAGCGAGCGGTGCAGCGGCCTGGCCGCGTTGCAGGAAGGACGTACTTGGCCCCTGTAAGGATATGACAGACCCGAACATCCCTCTGGCTGCTCTCTCTGCTGCCCCGCCGAGCAGTTCTCATCTCCGCTGGGGAGGAGCAGCCGTCGCCTCCCTCAGTGGCCTCCGAGAGCCTGAGGTTACACCTGCAGTGAAAGCGGGTTTCTGAACTCACTCAGCCGTGGTCCCACTGGGGAAAGTGCAGGGTTTCACACCAGGCAGCCGAAAATACAGGATTCCCCAGCAGGCCCATCCTTGCCCTTCGGTAGCTGCAGCTTCCACTTGCCGATACATTTTAGGTATTGAATGTTTGCAAACAGAAAGATGTGCTTGCACACATCTGTGCCTGCCCTTGCAGAATCAGAATGTCCTGAGTTGGAAGGGACCCACAAGGATCATTGAATCCAACTCCTGGCCTGGCACAGGAAGGTCCCAAAATCCCACCATGTGCCAAAGTTTTGAGAGCAGAAGAATTTGGCTTATTACATACACAGTAACACCAAAACAGTGAGTAGTTAATGAGAAATAAATACACTGGTGTTCCAAAGTCCTCTCATCAAAATTACCTTTACACATTTCACATTCCTGGAATTACGCTGCAATGGTAAAAGAAAGAAAGGAAGATTTTTAGAACCATAATCACCAACAACGTGAATTCAATTGGTTACACAGGCCTGAACTTGCTGTTCTCTGGCCTTTACAATCTTCTGCTTTGAATGGAAGTTGCTGTGTCAGAAGCAGTTCTGGTGAAGGAAAGCTGCACAGCTCCGTGGGGAGAGAGCAGAAGAGAATCATGAAATCACAGAATTCCAGAATGGTTTGGGTTACCATTCCCTTTTCTTCACATCTATCACTTTCATGTTGCTTTAGAGATCTAAAATAGCAGGATGACAGCAAGAAGTGACAATGCTAATGTACAGCTGAAAACCAAAACTTTTTATCCCTCCTTCTTTTCAGTCTCATGTTAATCAGCAGAGCCTCTGAGTGGACCAAGAGCATAAAAGACACAGCCAAGAATGGACAGGTAACATAAGAGAGTCCTCTTGCTGGTTAATTTTATTTTTTTTTCACTTTCCAAAGGGCAGAGTCTGAAGTGGCTCCCAAAATGAACAGGCACTCAGTGGAACTCATAGTCAGGGTGAATGATTCTGCTTTTTTTTATGAATGTCAAAGGACAACTCTGGGCAGCTGAGGGTTTTTTTAAGAGCCCTTTTAAATGCTACATCTCAAGAGTTAGCCATCACCACTTCTAATTGCATGTGTTCTTATCCCATCCTCATGGCTACTGATTTTTTGCTCTACAGACTCTCATTTCTCCATCATACAGGGCCTGAGATCCAAGTTTAGTTACTGCTGTGTAATCTCTGAAAAATATGTAAACATTTAATTTTCAGCCTCCGTCTCGAGCAGTTTAATATTTTAATCACACTACAAAAAAGTATCAAGGTAGAAACAGGTATCTTCCTTAGTGCTGCAATGAAGTGTTGGTACCTCTTTGCCCACCTTGGACATCCTGCCTGTCTATCCTGAGGATCCACATGGTACAGGAATGCAGTGATTCATTCATCCAGTGCCTATGTTCTCCAGACCTAGTGCAATATCGTGGCTGTAGCCCCCCTGTAATTTTCTTGACATTTTTGTGTTTCACTTCCTATAGAATGAGGTGATACGTATTTGCCATTGCTGATATTGGCTATTAAAAACCTCTAGGAAAGCCTAACTCAGAAAACCTAGAACTGAATTTTGTCACAATGTACAGTATAGAAGTAAATTAATTCAAGTCACATTTTATGATGACTGTACAAATGAAAGACAAGCATTTCCCCCTCAACACCAATCTTTCTTGTGTTCTAGTGCCCACACCTTTAGGTCCAATCTCTTGTGAAGAAAGAGCTGTTTAGTAATTTTCCATCGGTACAAAGTTATCAAGCTTATCTTTATTAAAAGACCAAGACAAAAGGTAACGGTATCTGTTGGTCATAAAGACAAGGGCAAGAAGGGGAGATGTAAAGAAAAACAAGATCACGTAGTTCTTGCATAAGTCATTGCCTTTATTGTGCAATAGCGAGCAGCCGACAGGTATACACAGGATTACCACTGCAACTGTCCAGCATTCCCTACAATTTCAAGTATTTCAGAGTAAAAGCATGCCCACTTATTAACATACCCAGCTTTCCCCAATGTGTGACACAAACCAGAAATATTTTACTTTGTTCAATTTAGATATTTTAGGCAAAATTTCCTTCAATCTTCAACCCCAATGTTGGAAATAGATGTATTCAACTATGAGAATAGCCCCACTGTACATGAGAAATCTAACATTTTGTGTGTATCTACAGTTACAAAGCAGCTCTCCTATCTATTCTGCAGTAAAATACCTACTAAAATAACTGATACCCACTAACAAGATCAGTTGGCTAAGTTTATCTAAGAATCTGCAAAGACTCTCACCCATGTATGACACAGGAAAATAAAAATAACAAGCCAAATGTAAATATCCTTCTATGCAAATGTGAAAACTTTTGCAAATAAAGTGGGGTAGGCTGGATACTGAAATTAGGGAACTGATCTAACAAAAGATCAGAAGTGTTGTAGGAAGTGCCATCACGCTTGGGGAACACCAAGGATCAATGAGATACTCACAGAGGGTACCAATTATAAAGGACAGTAAAAGAAGATGACACTCTTAGAGAGGTGGTGCTATATAACAGCTTATCATCACTAGTCCAGTAAGTTAACTGTCAATTAATAATATAAAATATTTATGAACTGAAATGCTGGTTGTATACTGGAAGAACACAGGATTGAAAATACAGAAAAAGTAAAGGGAGACTTCTGTTATCCCTACACAGACTTATTAAATGTCATATTAAGGTATGGTACTGAGGTTCAGTGTTCATATACTGCAAACAACTGTTCTGCCTTGTACTATTCTCTTGACACACATTATTGATCACAGCTGAACCAGGATACTGCATTACAGCTGAACCTGCAATATGAGCCAGTTGATTGTTTACACACTCTCCCATTTTAGAGCTGTTCTGAAAAAACTCTGTAAAATTGTACACAGAAAACTGGACTTTACCCACATGAAAACAGTCCACGAAAAACTCAGTTTCCAAAAGTGCTTTAAAGAAACAAGTCCCAGCACAAACTTGTACAAACCAGAATCTGTGGTTGAGGCAGAGTCCCAGAATCCAGGTATCTACAGTAGCACAGGCAACATTGTTGCTCTACAATGCACAGGATTTTGACTGGGAATCTTTTACTTCTGTAGAACATGACGAATTACAAACTTACAGAAAAGTAGCAACACAGCTAACGGAAAGAGTGACAAAGGACCTGGCTAAGTCACTCTGAGAGTAACCAGTGCATTAGCCAGGGCTCTAGTGACGCTTTGTTTGTGATACGTGTAGAATTAAACACCTCCCTGCCACACCACTACACACTCCCAGCTACCGTCCTGTGCCGCTCCCCACCCCTCCTGCTTCACCCTTGGCCGACATTCCTCATTTTCCCACTTCCATAAGCAAAGGGAAGCGATGAAACGCGCACCCCGCCCCGCCGCCACGGGGACACGGAGTGCCCTCTTCCATCATGGCGGCGGCGATGTCTCGCTCTCCCGGCGCGCATGCGCAGGGCAGTTTCCCGCCCCCACCTTCACCGGTCATGGCGGCAGAGCCGCTCCATGTTCCTCAGGGCGCGGGTGCCCGCCGGGATCGCCCCGCCCATGCCGCACGCGCCTGCCGGGAATCGCCGGCGTGAGGAGGAGGTTCGGTCACTGCCCGCCCAGTCCGAGCTGACTCTCCGGGTTCGGCTTGGCCGGCGGATCTTGCCTCAGGAAGTGGGAGGTGCCTACTGGCCACTGCGGATGAGCTGAGGAGGTGCTGGTCTGCCCGCGCCGCCATGGACAGCTTCCTGGAGGAGGAGGAGGATGGGGAGGCCGTGGTGGGGAGGAGGAGGAGCCCCGCCGCCCCGGCGGGGAGCACCTTGCAGCCGCCCCTGCACCTGCCCTTCCTGCCGGTGCTCCTCCACCAGCCGGGTAAGGGCGGCGCTGGCGGCGTGAGTTCTTGTTGTGAGCTCCTTCCTGCTGCTTTGGGAAGGATGGCACCAAATTTCAGCTCCCGTTCTCCCAGTCGTCTGTTAGCGGGGAGAAAGAGATTCGAAAATAGCCTTAGTTGTTTTATGAGCCGGCAGCGTGCCCTTGCGGCCAGGTGATGTCCTGGGGTGCATTAGGAAGTGCAGGGAGGTGATCCTGCCCCTCCACTCGGCCCTGGTGAGGCACAGCTGCAGTGCTGTGTCCTATTTGGGGCTCCTCAGTACGAGAAAGACAAGGAGCTACTGGAGAGGGTTCAGCAGAGGACCACAAACATGATAAGGGGTCTGGAGCATCTCTTATGAGGGGAGACTGCAGGAGCTGGGCCTGTTTAGTCCGGAGAAGAGAAGACTGAGAGGGGATTACATTATTCCATATAATATCTCAAAGGCGGGTGCCAAGAGGACAGTGCCAGACTGTTTTCAGTGCTGCCCAGTGACAGGATGAGAAGCAGTGGCCATAAACTAAAACACAAGAAGTTCCACCTCAACATGAGGAAGAACTTTACATTGAGGGTGGCAGAGCACTGGAACAGGCTGCCCAGAGAGGTCATGGAGTCACCTTCTCTGGAGACATTCAAAACCCACCTGGGCGAGTTCCTGTGTCACCTGCGAGGGGTGGCCCTGCCTTGGTAAGGAGGGTTGGACTGCATGATCTCCAGAGGTCCCTTCCAATCCTAACAGTTCTGTGATTCTGTGATAACTCAAATGCTGGCTAAGTTAGGTAATTCCTTTGCCTCCTCCAGGTAGGAGGTGTCTTGGTGAACACTTCATGTGCCTTGCAGAAGGCTTTTATGGATGAGCATTGTTGTAGGGCCATGGCATGCAGCCGTGACTTTTAAACAGATGTGGGCATGAAGTGCTGGTTTCAACATAAGTTGACCCACTATTCATGTAAAGAGGCTAAATGGCCTCTTTTGTACTCAAAAGAGAATAATTATCTACATTTATCTTTGTGGGAATTGCTTAGCTTTGGCACTGAAAAAGCCTGTTTGTATACATGTATGTAAATCTTCAGCAGAGTGGGGTCACACACTTAGATGATGATTAATAAGTGAAGAGAGTTGTCCCTAAAATATCACAAATGTGCTCTGAAGCTGTCTAAGCACTGTGGGCTTCTAATTCTGGTGGGGAGTAGTGTGAAATAATTGGCTCGTCACTGTTTTAAGTGTCTGCAGCTGTGTGCTGTTTGTAGAAAATGCCATTTCATTTTATATTTTTGGCTTTTCCCATAGTTTTTTTTTTACTATGGACTTGTAGGTGTGTTTGTCTTCAAAACCACAGAGTTTAAGATCACTTTCTGTAGTGTCCAAGAAAGATCATATAAGAAAGATACTGAAATGGAGGGCACATTGTCATCTGAATAAGTGACAGTTGTGGGCTCAGTTGATCTTTTTGTTGTTTATTTGTTTGTTTAGCATCTTCCCATGAACACAAACTGAACTTCAAGAAGAGCAAGGAAGCGTGTCTAAGTTACATTCAGGATGCCATGCTACAAAAGCAGTGGAAAAGGGCTGCAGAGTTTCTGACCTACTATGTTGAGTCACTAGAGAAGGACTATTCCAGAGAACCCATCGGTCCATCAGAGGTAAGTCCATGTCCATTATCTGGGTTCTTTTGCAGTTGCAAAAATACTTGCAAGCAGCATCTATGACACTTCAGGACCAACATTTGCCTTAATTAATTAATCACAGGTTTGATTTTTTTTTTTAAATTAAAAAAAAAAAAGAATTGCAGGTAAGACCTGAAAAATTACTCAACTTTCATAAATTAGACTAGAAAATAAAGACGTTGAAGCTTCTAAAAGCAAATGAGCAACTGTTCAGATGTTGATGTAGAAACTCTTGAGTGGCAAGCTGCAGGAAGTACACCAGACCTCCTCACTAAGTGCTCAAGGCAAATGCTGTCCAATTACTCACCAAAAGCCTGCCCCTGCACAGACATGTCTCTGCTGAGGGTTTAACCCATTTTGCTAGAGCTTGATTCTGCTGAGATCTCACTTTCAGGGGTGCTGAGAACCTGCAGTGTTTTTCCTGGCAGGGTGCTCAGCAGTCCTGAAAAGTTCTTTGGGCTTGCAGGCTGGTTTTGTGGGGTTGTGTTGGGTTTAGTGTGGGGGTTTTTGTTTGTTTTGGTGTTGGTTGTTTTTTTTTAACACAAATTCTCAGCACAAGAGGTGAAAACTTGGCTTGGTATAAATTAATTCCATCAGGAGCGTATCTATGAAAAGTCAGCTTAAAGTAGTCTTCTAAAAAGGAAAAGCAGTGAGTGTGTTTGCCTCTGGCACAGGCATCAGTCAGAATCTGTTTAAAAGTCAGTGGCTTATTTAGGTCGTTACTGGCTCTTCCAGTACTTGCAAAACTCCTCACAGGTACTGAGATGGAAGCAAGTGGAAGGAAAGGGATCAGAGCTTTTAAATAAATGGAATACTTGAATATTGCTAACTTGCAGACCTTTAAAACAGGTGCATGTAGATGGGAAGTTACATCTAATTGGAAACAATTTTTATTACTAAGTTCAAAGAACTGTGTATACCTTCTGTCTCAGTGGGATCATATCAAAGGAGAACATAATTTTTCAGTGATAGGAGGGAGGAACCTTCCAACAATGCAGTTTCCATAACCTTTGCTGGAGTGCTGCATTTATAATGAGTAATTATGAAGCATGCACTGAATGACTGTAAAAGTCTTACAAGATGAATATGTAAGTTATTATAGCAGTAGATACTACTTAGAATACTTAGTGTTATTTTTTTATTCACGATTCAACTGTACATTTTTTTTATGTGCTCCAGTAACTAAGTTTGATAAGACTGTATATATGGTGACTGTTGCCATTTTTGTACTAAGGTTGTTTTTGAATCTCTTGCTCCCTATCCATAGATGATTTGGAGAATAGGAACTGAAATTTTGTGCCATCATTCCCATAGCAGCACGAAAGAGTTCAACTGTTTCATGGAACAGATGAAAACTTTAGGAGTAAAAAGGTATTTGAAGGTGAGTATACTTAAAGCAGTCTTGATGATTTTCCACATTTACCTGAACACTTATTGAATATTAGCTTCTGAGTCTCTCTTTTGAAATATATTACTGACATTAACGTCAAAAGAAGAAAAAGACAATACATTTGAGTTAACAATTGTATGATATTTTAATGTTATTTTATACCTAACCTTATCTCATTTGGCCTATATGTTTGATCACAAATGCATATTGTCAGTTCTTATAAGTGCCTAAACCCTTTAATTAAGCTCTTAATTTGAATTTGAAACAGTTAAATTGGTTTTCATGCATACCTCAATGACATCTAATTACACGTTAACACCTGCCAAGTTTTGTTTCCAGTCCTTAATTTGACCACTGTGCTCCTGACTGAACAGTTGTACTTAAATGTTGCCATCGTTACCATCTTGCTTTTTGAGTAGCTAATCTGACTATAAAACAGCACACTGTGCACATCTGTGTCACTGAGCTGTAGGGTTTTTTCCTGGGGTGGCTCATTCAAACCTATACTGTTTTGGTTTCCTTGGCCGTTTCTTACTTGGGATGGTGCTTCTGTCTTTCATTCTGTTGTTGAAGGTCTTCAAAGGAAGCTGTGTACAGGAGTTTGCTAGAGTTAAGTGGAGGTTTAGGCTTTGATCCAGTACCTAATCAACATGATAGGGTGGT
This sequence comes from Chiroxiphia lanceolata, assembly GCF_009829145.1. NCBI lineage: Eukaryota > Metazoa > Chordata > Aves > Passeriformes > Pipridae > Chiroxiphia > Chiroxiphia lanceolata. The sequence goes on from NC_045639.1 coordinate 18,503,620, forward strand.
AGGATATCCCTCTTTCAGGTGCTCTGCAGTTGGGTAGACAAATGAAAAATCAGCAAATGCAACCCAACTGGGTTTCCTCACGTCATTTCTAGATCTGAAACAGGTACAGCACTTGTTAAAGATGAGCAGGTTTTTGAGACAACTGCTTTCTGCTGCCTTGATAAGTAGCACTGAGTGTCTGCCACCTGATGGGTGGCTTTCTGCCCCACAGATTTCAAGTGCTTCAGCCCTTTTCCTGAGAAGGTATTGCTGGGAAGTGAAAAGACTGAAGCTTTTGAAACCTGTGGGACAGAAAGTATCTTTCAACGTCAGATATGCTTTTAATTACTAATGTTTCTCCAGCATCTTCAGACAGAAAGAAATATATAGGTTCTTGGCTTATCTCCCTCCCCACAGTGACACTTGTAATCTCCCATTCTTTCCTTTTTCTCCAAAATTCTTTGTAAAGATACTTTTTGGATAAAAGAATATTTAAATTTCTAATTAAAATACTTTATTAACTGTGTTGGCAGTATTTTTTGTGCATGTCAGGAAGTCTGTTTTGCTACACACGTGTGTGTAGAACTTTGCTGTATTGCTGAAAATCTCTCAGTTGGAGGTGTGAAATGCTATGGTTTGGACTGTTTGAATTGCAGGTCTGCTTGGAGCATGTCTTTCATCTCCTTTGTAATGGGCAAATTGATGAAGCTTACCAAAACCTGTCCCTGGCAGAAAGCTGGAGGTTTGGAGAACAAACAGCCCTTCAGGATAAAGAAATGAAACTGATTCAGGCTTACAGGGGACTGTTGGACTACTATAGCTGGTCTAAGCAGAAGAATGTTCTGTTGGAGCATGGTAAGTGTTTTTTGGATTGAGGTGCAAACTTCAACAAGCTGGCTTGTGGAGACACCATGGTTTGCAGTGATGCCTTTTCTTTTACCAGACTTCAACATTTGATGGTATGGCTGATACATAATTCTGTATCAGCAGTGATGGTGGTGCCAGAATGGCACACTGACCCACAGCTTTCTGAAGTGCCCTGGATGGCTGTTCCGAAACTTTTTTGTCCCCCTGAATCACATTTCTTGTATCCAGCCAGCGTGAAATAGAACCAAATAATGTCAAAGGAATATTCACTTAAAGCAGTGGGTTAATAGGTGTGTAACTGCTTGATTGCTGCTCAAATTTTGACTGATAGCAAAGCCCTGAAAACTTGTGTTTGAACTTCTGTTTATTTAAAGATACCTAAGTTGCTACAAGTGTGTCACATCTAATTCTGCATATACCTATGTTATCAGTTAGATTAAGATCTAATCTAACTGATAACACTTTCTGTGAAACTTGTTTCTGTGAAAACTAAGTGTTGGATTTGGTTAATGGACCTTGTGCTGGTAGCATCTTCGAGTCTTGGAGTACTGCTCATCGTGCTCCATAAGCTGAAATTGCAGGATAATAAATTTGATTGAAGAGCAGTGAAAATTTCTTGTTTCATTCCTGAGAAAACTGAGGCATCTTTTCTTAGAAGCTCTTTGCCTGGAGTACCTGTTTAGCAAAATGTGTTCGTCTCAGGTGCACCGCCTCTTCAAGGTCTTCATTTGCTTGGCAGAGCTAACTTTGTGTTATCCTTTGGTGTTTTGGTAGGTCTGGATGGATTTGCAGACCTGTCTGTTGAACAGGAAATGCACAGCTGCTTTCGGAAGGCAGCGGTGAACTTAAAGGAGATTATTAAAATACCTGGAGTCTGGGATCTCTTTGTGAAATGCTATGTGGACGTAAGGGCATGTTTCACACATGTATTTCTTTTGTCTGATTTTCATTAAGATGCCTGTCTGCAGCTTTTTTATGTGTGTGTGGGTGAAAACAAAATATTTTAAAAGCACTGCATTTGTATGTGTATGTCACTGGCTTTGCTACAGAGCACAGTTTACTCTTGGTAGAACTGCAGAGCCTGCACAGAGTACAAAAAGGACTTTATCTGTGCATTGTCAAGAGAAAGAAATAGACAAACAGCTTGCATATTTTTTTTTTCATGGTGCTACAGAAATTGGAGCATAGTTGCTTTTGTTTGAATTCTTGAAAACAAGTTCTCTGTTTTTTGGCAGGGCAGTGTTTTTTCTGGATACTTTAAAGGTTAGAGGTGCCAAGCATGCAGCCCCTCTATGTTTTGTTTTGGGTTTTTTAAATATCTGCTTAGAATTTGTAATTAAGAAATAAGGTTAACCTTAAAATCTCTTTGGAATTATTTACTCTTTGTCAGTGCTGATAAGCTCTGACTTCTCTAAGCACATCTTAGGGAATTTTCCTTGATGCTGGCATCCGCCAAGTTCTCTCTTTAAAGACATGACAGGCTCTTTTTCCAGAGAGCAAGTGCTGGTAATTCTTTGACAATTAAGTGTTAAGGAATTTTCTCATGTAGTAGCTTCTATGTATGAACTTTTGTCTCTCTGTCATGAGAGTAGCCAGTAAAATGAAAATACACTGTTCTTAGTCTTACCTAATATGCTGCACTCTTAGCTACAGATCATGCTATTGGATAGTTTTGTGGTAGTCCAAAATTAGTTGTAGGAGTTTGATTACATATATCTGGCAAACTAATGACAGGCTTAACTTCTCCTAGCTGTTGGAATTCTATGGAGACCATAATGAAGCCCGCCAGGTATTGAATGAATATACCTACAACTCAAAGTTTCCTGCCAATCCCAATGCTCATGTCTACCTCTACCAATTCCTGAAGAGACAGGGTGAATCAAAGAAATCAGTCATCTCTGCACTGAAGGTATGTGTTCCATGGGAGATACAGTCTGTGTCATTCATGTTGAGTGGTGGTCTGACACTTTGGTTCCCTTGAACTCTGTAACATTATTTAGCCTGTTGTATTCTTTGTGGGAAGCAGAGGGTTAGAGGGAAGTTACAGGAGGGAGAAGTATCCTTTACTGTCTTTGAATTCCAGTTCTTGCTTTGCCTTTAACTGATACATCATATCACTTTTTAAAGTCAGTGTGCAAGCTCAGAGAACAGATTTACATGGTCCTACAAGTCTGTATCAGCAGTCTTGTACATAACAAGCATTGATTTCTGTTAAAGTTTGACCTTCACAATATTGTAGAAATTATTAGATGCTTGCTCTTTCACATATTGATCCTGTCTAGCAGTTAGTTTCTCTGCTTGTTTTTAATGAGTTGTGCATTAAAGCTTAAAATAAAAGTTAGTGTCTGCTGGTTGTTGGCAGGCAAGACCTTGCTTGACTAAGCTTTTGTACAGTTGTTCTTAAATGTCTGCTTTCCTTACCCTCACTCCTTGATCTTCGTACTGCTTGCAAACAATGTTTTGCAGTCTGTGTTGCCACTTGATGGCACTAATGTGCTTTCGTTAGTGCAGGTGGTGTTTAAAAATATCTTTATAAAGTTAGGCTTTCAAACTGCAGGGTATATGTATACAATTCCACCTTCTCAGGGCTTTTTAGCAGTGGCTTTAGACACTAGCCTCTTATAAAGTAGTGATGAATCAAAGAACTGGTTTGATAGGTCCAGAAACTTATCCAGTGCACAGAGCAGTGGACAGGGCAGCTAGGACTGGCCTGGGAAGAAAATGACATTGCCTTCTGGATTTTGGCTTCAATCTATATTGTATTTGCCTCATGCAGTGTTTTTTTGGCAGCTATCAAAGTATTTCATTGATTGTGTCTCAGAGTAGTGTCACAGATGTGCAAAATGGACCCAGGCACTCGTTCTTTACACCAAGGCAGTAGTGGCGGTTTGAGCCACCACAAAAATCCAAAATCCAATTTCCAGGCTTTCCCCACCCCTTCCCACAATTTTATCTCAACAACGAAGAGAAACTTTCAGGCAAGAGGCTTCTATAGGGGAAAGGGGAAGTATATATACATTTATTCTACACAATAAATACTGTACAAGCTAAAAGCAACTATATATATAATATTATACAGTTCTATCAGTCCTTTTAAGCTTCTCCTTCAATTCAGTTCAGGAAAAGCCCTTCAGGTACCCAGTCTCTCTCTCATAGATTGCTTAATTTTCTGAATTAGTCACCTAAAATTCTGAAGCCTGTGCTTCTCTTGATCAGGTAGAAGTGTTCAAAAGTTTTCACATGAAAATAATGTGTCTGGGTTTTGCCTTTTAATTTTCAGATCTTGCATGATATTGTTCCGTCTCATGAACTTATGATAGATTTTAATACCATGCTTCAAAAATCAAGTAAGTCTACCTTTTCTCTTTTCTGCTTTTTAAAGTAATTTTGTTTGTTAAGAAAAAAACCAAAAAAACAACCCGAATTCCAGCTTTCCAATCACAGAAACCTTTAAGTTGAATGTGTGAGTAGGCATTTACAAACTTCTGTAAACAAATGCCTTTCTCATTTTAAAGGCTGATCAAAGCAAACTGTTGTAAGGCACAGCCAGAATCTCAAAAATAATTTAAATTTTTTTTTTCAGGTACTCTACTCTGAATTCCAGGGCCTCCGCTCCCTTTTGAGGATCTCTGATTTATTTATTTATTCTTTTTGTTCTAGAGGAATTGAGATGGATCTGTTATTTAGTTCATTGTTATTGATTAACCAAGAGAGCTTTATCTTAGAGAGTTGGTAGGCAAGTCTTCCAATCTGGAGACTTTTTTCCATGCTGATCAGTTGTATTCCAAGTTGTCTGCCTTATTGTGATCTGGTATGTCCCAGCAGGTCAACAGATTTGTGAAATGCCCCTGAATGAAGATTGTTCTCCCTTCTAATATGATAGGACTGAATGGCTTTAAACTGACAGAGGGTATGTTTAGAAGAGATTTGAGGAAGAAATTCTTGACTGTGAGGGTGGTGAGGCACTGGAACAGGTTGCACAGAGCAGATGCCCCATCCCTGGAAGTGTTCAAGGCCAGGTTGGATGGGGCTTTGAGCAACCTGGTCTAGTGGAATGTGTCTCCACCCAAGGCAGGGGGTTTCAAACTAGATGATTTTTAAAGTCTCTTCCAACCCAAACTATTCTGTGTTTCTTCATTGGAAGGAGGTAAAAAAGACTGTGTGGCTGGAACCTCCCTTTTTCTGTTCATTTGTGATACATTTGCCAACTTTTCGTAACTAATGAATACAACCTGATTTTTTGAAGACATTTATACAGGTAAACATAACTTTTTCCTCATTTACCTGCTGTCATAGGTCAGGTGTCGTTTTAAGAACTCTGGTGACACCTAACAAATGATGGCAAATGTCCATTTCAGTCCTTTTGGTCTCAGGTTTGATTTTTTTGGTGGCATCTCGGGATTTGAAGTATTCCAGAGACCCTGTGTTCCCTTCCTATGGGAAGAATGTATTGAGCAGAGGTGCCAGTTGGAGGCACTGATTAGTGAGCTAATTGGAAAAAGCAAGGCAGTATGTGATGAGTGGGTGTTGTATGTGTTCCTCTTGAGTCAGCAGTGTTTGAGCAGGATGGGAGTAGGGACAGAGTGTCTCTGGTGTGAGTTGTTTTCTAGGGACAGGAAGTATTCCTTAACTTCATCTCTTGGAAGCAGCAGAAGGCAATGGGGGGCACCCTCAGTAATGGGGACAGTAGCAGCATTTGGGGAGGCAGGATAGAGATCTGTATTTCACTTGTTGCTTACTAATGAGTTCATCTTGGTCTAAGTAAGTCATTAATCAGCTTAACTTTTTTTCAGAGAAAAGAAAAAAACGTCGATTGGGGCTAGAAGTTATTTTTGCGGCCCTGGATTATGCTGGCTGGAAAGAAAATGTAAAAGCATGGAGCTGCTTGGCAAGGCAGGTGAAACAAATTGTAATGTAAGTATCTCTGATGCAATGTGCTAAAAACAAATGTATCAAGTCTCTGCCTTTGGCAATTGGCAAAGTGTCCCTGTGTAGCCTTTCTCTTCCTGCTGGTGAAGGGAAGAGTTGCCTGGCCTACTCTGAGTTCTGTGGCACTGCTTGACTGCAGTGTGCTCTTGTTGGGAGGGAAGAAAAAAGTATTGAGAAGAATTCAAAATTTCCAGTACTGCATTTCCTGAAAAAAGCTGTGGTGTTTGTTTTTGTTTTGTTTTGTTTTTTTAACAGGTTACATATTTATGCAGAAAGAGTTATTCAGATGTTGGGGGAGCATTTGCTGCCCATCACTAATTGCCCTCTTTCGGAGCAGGAAAGCTGTTGGTTGTTCAGTTCTGTTCTTACATGTGCATTGTTGGAAGCTGTTTTGAGAACTGCTGGGCTGCACCAGGGCTGGTGCTGTGCAGATTGGTGGGTTGTGTGATGGTGGTAACTGTTACAGGGTGCAGCTGGTGGGTGTATTGTTAAAATCTGAGCCAATGTGCCTGGGGATTGATGTCCTTTCCAACTCTGACAGACATGGCCTCTGATTTCAGAAGAAGCCATCTCTGACAATCTGCACCCAGAAGGCCTCCAATGTCAAGGCTTTATTTTACCCAACAAACAGGCTGTTGTGTGTTTCAAGCCCTAAATATTTCCGGTAAATTAATTTGGCACCGAATTTGACCCATTCTACTGCTTTATTGCCACCTCTACCTACACAGCATCTGCTGTTAAGACCAGAAGCTAGTGGATTAGAGCTAGGAGTGTTGTTGCATACTCTAACTTTACCTTCATTTTTGTTTTTGAATGCACAACTTCAGAGTATCTTGAAATATACTGGCCATCTTGGTCATTTTATGGGAATGTCGCTTCCCTGTTGCAGATGGTTTTATAGAATCCTAGAATAGTTTGGGAAGGGACCTTAAAGACAATCTAGTTCCAACCCCCCTGCCATGGACAGGGACACCTTCCACTAGACCAGGTTGCTCAAGCCCCGTCCAACCTGGCCTTGAACACTTCCAGGGATGGGGCATCCACAGCTTCTCTGTGCAACATGTTCCAGTGCCTCACCACCCTCAGAGTGAAGAATTTCTCCTAATATCTGATCTAAACCTGTCCTCTCTCAGTTTGAAGCTATTCCTTCTTGTCCTGTCACTACAGGCCCTTGGAAAAACCTTTCCAGCTTCCTTGTAGGCTCCCTTGAGGGACTGGAAAGAGTTTTTGCTTCTGAAATGCTCGGTTTAGAGTTGGACTTGATGATCCTTGTGGGTCCCTTCCAACTCAGCATATTTTGTGATTCTTTTTAAGGGTGTTATTGCATAACAGTAATAACTGTTTGGGATAAGTTAGTCTCTGAGTATGCCTAGAGTAACATAAACCTTTCCTAAAAACAAACCAACCCCTTCATACTACCAATTTGTTGACAAACTTGAAGAAACTTCCATATTACTATTGACAAACTGGCATGAAAGTCAAAAGGCTTGCTTCATTTCACACCATAATTTGTGTTATTGCAAAATCTAAATAAGACTGCTGAAGTCTTATTTATACTGCCTCCTGCCTCAACGAGTGTTGCCAGGGATTTAAAAAAATAGCTTATTTCTGTTTAGATTAGTGTTTCAGTCTGAGTATAAAGTCGGTGTGTCTATGTTAGCAATTTAGGAGTCTTGTAGCAAGCTGGTTATAAGTGTCAGTGTCTCCTAATAATCTTTTCATCACAATTTAAGCTTTTATGTAACTTGTTTAACCTTTTTCCAGCTCTGAGAAGCATCTTGACTGGATCAAGCAAGAGTGGAACTCCAGGAAGGACTGGTGGCCAGCCTTCCATTTTAGCCGGTACTTGGCGAAAAGGAACTGGCAGGAAAATAAAAACCTTTCATATGAAAAAGCTCTGGTGGCTGGAATTTTACTGGGAAAGGGTAATACTACATGTTTTTTCCTTTTCACTACATAGAACAGAAATACTGTCTAGTTCTAGCTCTAATAAGATGGGATGCAGCTGTTCTGCTCCTTGGAAGAAATACAATTTCTTCCGTCTAGGAAATATCCTTGTCTTTGGAGCTAAACATGAAAGATGTTTAAATTGGTTTGATATTTAACAATGAGGCATATTTTGCATAACTTGTCTTATCCTGGTTTAGAATTCTGTTTTATCTGGCCCTGTTGAGCAGTCACAATACTATTTATCTTGTTTAACCTTCAAACCACAACTTCACAAATGCACAACACACTCCGGAGGGAATGTTGTGAGGACAGAGGAGAGTTTGCTTGCTGGCTGCCAGCCTAGGCAGTGTCTCAGCAAATGCTGGGGAGCAGCTGGACATTAAGGACCATGGGGGTGTTGTAGTGCAGGAAAGAGGAGGACAGAGGGTCTTGAGTGAAAACCATCAGCAGTTTGGTACGAAGATGAAGATCTTTACCTCTTCAGTAGCATTGTTTGGAATGCTGCCAAAACCAAGTGGAGGATCAGGCCAAGAATCAGCTGCTAAATTGAGAATGGGAATATGGCATGGAGACCATGGCTCATACACTGGTTTGGACTTCTGATTGTCAACTTGTTTGTTGTCTGTAACTTTGTTTCTATAACTTTCTGTTCTGGACTTAGTAAAACAATTTCTCATAATGAAAGTTGGGTTTTTGTTTGTTTGTTTGTTTGTTTTTGCTTTCAGTAGTACGTTATCAAATGTCTTGCAGCTTTTATTTCCAGCTGGCTAAAAAGGTTGTTCCAGTTCTGATTTTCTTGAATGAAGTTTTAGTGCTTATTGGTGTCTTATTGGTGTCAATGTGAGCCTCTATTTTCCTTATCCAGCATAATAAGTTAATGTATGATATCAATGCTGCTTTACACCCTTGAAATTTCGCTTTGTGATTTATTTGCAGAGCAAAAATTAAAGAAAAAAATATTTTGCAAGACAGCATAATTTATATACATGTAATGTTTTCTGGGTTAAGTGAGGATAGAGTATTTATCACTACACTTATGTCTCTAATGTGCATGTCTTGGATTTTAATACCTTGAAGTACTGGAAAATTTCTTAGGTGTTTGCATATGATTTAAACAATGAGAGCATTTTGTATTTGCTTGTGTCATGGTATAACTTACAGTTTGTTTGTTTTTTCCCTAGACTGCAAGTACTTTAAATATGTATCACACCAAGGCTGCAAAGCTCAGGTGAAAAGGTTCCGGATTCTGAAGAAATTTGTGAACAGGCACAATCCTGTCTACCTGAGAATATCTGGTCTTTCTGATTCTTCTGTACAACCTTGATTAGAAGGCATCCTTAAGGTTCTTGTACTTTTTCCTCTCTGTAAAACTGACTTCTGGGTTGGTGCTACTCTAAAACTTCTGGGCAGAACCTGTCGACTCAGTACTAGACTTTTTTATATACTTCTGTAAAACCTCTTTGGTTTGTATTTATTTTATAATAAAACAAATATAAATCAAGTGATGAAGTTGAAGAATTTCTTTAATGTTAGTCCCATATTTCTGTGTGAAATGCAAACAGCATTGATTTCAAATACAGCTTGAAAATTACTTAGTCACTATGGTTTGGAATCTCTGTTTCACTAGTATTGCAAGGTTGAGCCTCCTCATGTCTAGATGCATAGATGGTGGAAAGTAGTTCAAACTCCATTCAGGACTAGCAGTGGCATTCATAACAGGTGACATGTCTTAACCCAAGAACAGTACTTGACACACTGTCAAAACGTGTTTTCAACCTGTAAAGGTTACGTGGCTTCTGCTTATAACTGATCATTTCCTGAAATAGGGAAAATGGAGAGGCATCAGTCACTTTTTATAGCACTGTATATTGAGAGGAATTATTGATTGTGAAGATCTACTGCGGCTTGTTCAAACAGATGATGCAGTTTTTCCATATGTCATACTTAGGGGCTGTCCAGTTCAGGGATTGTTTTCACACTGGTGGTAGGAAGGAGTGAAAGGTTGCTGTAGCTGCGTGACCACACTGCTTTGAAAGAGCAGAGGCACAGAAATACTGAAAACTCTACTTGGTGGAAGAAACTTTCTAGAATTTTTTTTTTTTTGCAGTCTTGCCTATGAGTTGAAATGTGCAGTGTTACTGTGCTTGGAAAGCACACCTTCATGTGTTGTTACAAACTATCATTCCAGCTTGCTTGAAAACAACAACAAAATGCTTTCCAAGTACTACTTCTGTTGTAATGAGAGATCTGTAGAATTCTGGAGGATGAACTGCTGGAACCCACCTTGGGAATGAAACAAAGATGTCTTTAGTAGCAGAGTAGTTTATGGGTAAGTACACCTGTGCTTTTAAAAACTCAGTGTTTCTCTGGAATTTTGGCCTGGATTAATATGGGTGGTGTGAGATGTACCTTAAGACAGTGTTTCTAGTGTTGAGAGCTACTTGCTCTAACTGTTTTGTTAAAAAAAGACAATTACTCATCATTCCCAACCTGCGTGCTCGTTTCGTTCTGACTCCCAAGCAATGCTGTTGCCTGGCTTTGTAATAGTCAGGGGGTTTTGTTGGAGATCTTCAGCTGGGTTTTGACTATTTTAATTTAGATTGTGAAGTTTCAAAATGTTCTTCCCTGACATCTCGTAAGGTACCCCGCAGCCCTGGGAAGCGACTCCCCCATTAGCTGAGAGAAGTGGTCCAGGTTGTTGCTCCCAGTGACTCATCTTGATGGGTTTCATGCCTGGGCAGTGGGACTAAAGCTGTCCTGGGAGAGCCCCGGGAGGCAACCAGGCAGAGTGTCCCTTCCCTTGAGTCCCTAATTTGGCTTCCTACCTACCATTGTGCTCCTCTGCTCCTCTGGACTTGCAAAGACAGGCCTTTGATGGGCTGGTGACTCTCCTGTGATGGTCCTGGGAGCATCGCAACAGGGTGTTATTTGGGCTTCCCCCTTCCACTGTCTGTGCTCCTTTGGGGGCATGTGGAGGAGCTTTTGTTGAGGAAGAAATATGAAACAAAGCATCAGATATTGGGGTGAAGGTAAGGACAGCAAGAGGACAAAAAGGAGCTTGATGTCTTTGAAAAATCTGTTAATCCACTGAGCTTCCAGCTTTCTCCTGTGATCTCTGGAAACAGGACTGCTGCTGGGGATCATGTCCTCTCCTGGTGGCAGAACTACTGTCTTAAAGTCAGCAAGTAGAAGAGCAGCACAGGCACAGATTTTGTGTAATTATCTTGAGCATTGCTCTTGTCCTGCAAAAAACTTGCTGTTTCTTGACACTGTAGTACTTCCATGTGAGACAAATCTACGGATCACAAGTCCTCAGTGAAATTTCTGTGCAAGTTATTCAGTGCATACTGTGTTTTTAGGCCTGTGTGTTGTACTTCGAAGTTGGTGAATCCTAGGGGATTGGAATGATCTGCTTTGGCTCTGAATTCTGTGCTCTAAGTTTGATTTTCCTGTCAATTGCCTTCCCCATCCCGTGTGCAAAGCTTCTGTTAGGATTTATTTTTCTTTCCATGAAAGCAATATCACATCCTTTCTTTGCTGTTCTCCTTTGTGCTGAGTCAAGGAACTTTTTCAGGGAATCAACATTTTCTGCACAGACTCAGTGTCTGTTGTCCTTCTGTTATTCCACCTCTTGCCCTGGTATTTTTCATATTAAAACCTAACATAATGATAACACAAAATTACACATCAGCTCTACCTCTTCTGCCTTCCCTGTTGTTCCATCTGTTGTTTTGATGCTCCTGCTTGCACTTTCCTATTAGGTCTTTACTAAAGTTTAAGACAAGCCAGGTAATGAAATGTCAGCTGCTTTTTAAAGCATGTTGATTGTGTGTATTCTTACTGCCTTTCTTTTCCCAAGCAGGTTCTCTGTATTCTGAGCAGCTGTCCCATTCTGGACACCAAAGTAATGCCTTAATTTCAGTGATTGTCTGCAATGTACGAGAGCAATAACCGAGATAAGCTGATACTTCAGCAGATATAAAGAGTTGGATTTAAAAAGCTTTATCTCCTGACAGTGCTGAAATCTTGTGATTGGTGCATTGCCAGTTTGTTGAAGACTAAGCACAGGCAGGATTATTGTGAGGCTGTTGGACAGTCAAGGTACCACAGCAAAATAGGTGAAGGTTAAACCCCCAGAAATTTAAAAGAACTGTCTCCCAGTAAAGACTTAGAGGAGGCCCATAGTCACAGAGTATTCTCAGGTATCACATTACACTGGTGTTTGTATTGAAAAGCCAGGACTGGGAGCATTGACTTCTCCATGAGCTAGATCCTGGGAGTGAGTGGTGATGTGTGGGGAGACAGGGAAGTTTTGAATGAGTGGAGGTGTCCCTATATGTGAGATTGTCCCTGCAGCTTCCCTTTCCACTTGGTTGTGATCAAAGTTACCTTGTTCTGCTTATGGATGAGCAAAGTTAGGGAAGTGTCATACTCAAACACAGGCTGAGTACAGTGTGTACAAACAGGGTGCACCTGCATGCACAGCTGATGGGAAGGGCTTTGCCCACTTCACCAGAGGGGAAAGTGGGCAAAAGTCTTGTGCAGCTTTAAATCAATTTAATATCAACTGGGATCAAACCCTTAAAAATTCATTAGCTTAAGCACAGGGTTACCATAGAATATCACAGTTGACTTCAGGTTGTGCTGGTGCTTTAAATAAATTTTTTCTCTTTCACTTTCTGAATTTATTCTCATTTTAACCCTGAATATATATACCTGGATTTGTGGGTAACATCAATATCCCTGTAAAACTTTTGGTCCTGAAATTACTTGTTCCTATGGTTAACTGCTGCTGCCTTAATTTGGTTGTATTTTATGGCCCCTGTTCAGTCCTTATGAAACCAGACCCAAGTTTAGTGCATTTTAAAAGCTGAACAAAATGGTAGTTAGCAACTGAAAATTGTTCACTTGTGTCTTGTAAAGGGGGAGAGATTATCAAGTCCTGTGTATACATATCATATCTTGTATTTTTATTATCCATATTTCTAGGCGAAGGATTTCTTGGACAATTTAAAATAAAATGTAGGGATTAGATTTGTGAGTGCCCGGAAATGCCCAGATGGGAGGGTTCAGCTATGTGACGTGTGAAATACCGAAGAGGCAGCCCTGAGGGTTTCTCTCCTGCCAAGTAGTAAACTTCAGAGGGAAAAAGGGAGGGAGAATGTAAGCAAACCTCAGTGCCTGCTCCGTGGCTGGCAGTTAATAAAGTGGAGAAGATGAATGAACCATACTATGAAGAAGTCCAGGATTTCTATACATCTGACCTCAGGACACCCACACCAAAGGAAGTGAATATTTGGCCACAGGCTGAAAGGAGCAGCAGCAGCTCTGGAGTTTCCTTTTCTTGCCCACGTGTCTGTCTTTGCCTTCTCTTGTTGTGCCTGATAAGCTGTGTGCTGGGACATCCTCAGTGTCTAGATTATGGGCCACCTTTCCAGCCCCCTTTTCACTTGGAGTTCTGCTCTGCCTATGAAAAATTTGGCTGCTGTGACCAGGAGAGAGACAACAGCATTGCAGCAAAATACTGGGATATCATGGATTACATCGATCCCCGGGGGCATAAGCTGTGTGGAACATACATCAAAGATATCCTGTGTCAGGTAGGGCAGAAAAATAATACATGTATCCTATGCTTTGGGCTGGTTTGGGGGTCAGTTGAGGTTCTGATAGTTCCTTATGGCTGGCCGTGTTGCTGTGAAGGGAGGTGTGGGAGCAGGGAAAAGGTGGACTGACAGGGTAATGGCACCTACTCCTCAGCATGAATTATGCAAAATGCTTTGTGTAAGGTGCATCACTCTGGAATCTGGCAATATATAGTGACATTTGCTAGCAATAATGGTTTATGAAAGCATTGCCCAGTGCAGATGATGATTGGAATCCTGCTGCTCAGTTGATTTTTTCATAATGAAGGAGAGAATTACAGATCAATATTTATCTTCTGCTTGCAGCTACCAGGTGCTGGATTACAAATTCTACACAACCAAAATGGTGTGGGAATTATGGGTGAAGTGTTTGGATCTCTGCACTGCATGAAGGATGTGTTTTGACTGTGTTCCTGCTGAGGATGCTCCAAATGGTGTGGTTGTTAAAGTAGAACAAAATTTAGTAGGCAGTGGTTTCAAACAGCTGCTGGAAGGTCCTGAGGCTGTAGTCACAGCATTTTCATCAGTGCTGTCTCCACACTGCCCACCTGGCTCATGGAAACGGGCACTGTGCAGGGAGGAAAGACCACAGGCACTGTTCTGGCTGAGCTTCTCTGCATCTCCGTAATTAGAGAGCAGAACCCACCTGCCTTTTTCACAACTGGTAGTCACACAAAGCTGGACTCACTGCATGCCAAAATTCAAAGCAGCCAAAAGACACACTTAATCTTTCTAAGAATGTGTAAAACTCTTGCAGTTAATATTTCCTTAGCTTTAAAGTATTATCTGTGTACCAAAATGTTTCCACTCTTTTTGGATGCTGGCAAGATTGTGGCATCTCCTTGGTGTAAGGGACATATCCTTTCAGCACCAGGGCTGGAAAAAAGTAGCATCAGGGTGGTTTGTGACTTTAAAGTTGGTAAAGCAGAAAAAGATGTGTTGCAGGTCCTAGCAGAACCACCGGTGTTGATGTTATGAAGATTTTTCTACGTGTTTCAGGTAGAAAAAGAACACTGTAAAAATTTACCATTGCTTCTTTGATTGCTCATTCTGCAGGGCATAATGTAATTTTGTTCTAAGTGTATTTTGTAAATAAACAACCAAACCAAACCAAACCAAAAAAAAACAAAACCCACACCCTTATTTACTTATAGATTTTCAAAGTTATAAGCTATTACTATTTTTTCTATCTTTTAGAGTAAGATTTCTGTTAAATCTTTGAGCTTGTGATTGTGTTGCTCTTCCTGGTCAAGTTGGTGACAACCGTGGAAATGATGTTAGGTTCTCTAGCAAATATTATTTGGCTGTTGAATTAGTGAAAGAGTGAAGATCTACCAAATGGTTTTGCTTTAGGAAGTCACTTTGCTGGAAATTGTTGCTGATCTCACGTGGAAGGGATGTGAAATGATAACATCTCCATTCTACCACCTCCAGAGTATCCTGACAGTTTGTAGTCACTACCTGTGATATGTTCACATGTACTTATTGCCACATTAAATATGAAAATACAGATGCATTTATGTGATCAGCATGTAATTGTGCCAAGTGCTTACTTCTGCAGTGTATGGCAGGACTTCAGATAAAACGGTGCTGTTAGTAAGGAGTGCTTTTATTGATATTCTCCATATGGAATTTAGGACACAAAGATTAGTCTCAGAAGCAGTGGTAGACAAAATAATATTGTTTGCTTTTGCCTTTTGAACAAAACATTGCAGGAAAGTGGTGTAGGTGCTTACTGATAAACCTGAATAGTAGCCGCTCTAATTTAGCAAAGGTAGCATTATTTCACTGTTTTGGGGAAGATCAGAGCAGTAGCTGTGTGTTGTAACAAAGCAGCTCATTCAGTTAGATGTTCCTTCAGTGCCAAACCCAGCAGACAGTAAAAACCAGACAACCTTCCTGGTGTGGCAATGAGGGGAGTGCTGAGCATTGCACAGAGGAAGCTGGTTTTGGCAACAGCAGCAGTCTCGTTGGTCCCACAGAGCCCAAGAAAGATGCCATGGAGCACACCTTACCTTGGCAGTGGGGCTGTGTTTCTTAACAGACAGATGATTATACAGGGATGTGTTCTGGATCATGGATTTCCTGCTGTCACTCTAAACCAGATTCATTTCTCTTAAAAACTAACAGGCTAGAAGAGGCATCTAAAGCAATCTGGCTCTGCTGGCAGAGCTGTTTCAGTTTGTGTCTGGCAAGATCGGGGTCTATTTTAGTTAGCTACACTTGTTTTAAGAACTTAGAGTTTTAGAGTCTGACACCCAGCTGAGGTGTTCTAGGATTTAGCTTAAAAACTGAATATGAAACTCTGAAAACTGCCTGTGATGTTCTTAAAGAGGTATTGTACAAGTTGCGTGGCTAGAAAATTTCCCTGGATGCAAACCTTGCTATGCGTGCTAGAACAGCTGTTTGGCTGATGGCTGGGAGGATGCTTCTCTGTTCAGAAAACTGCTAGAGGAGAGGCTTAAAAAACCAAAAAAGGTCAATTAAGCCTTGTTCAAGATGATTGAAAGCTGTGATATTAGCATGCGATGGGAGCTGATGCAGGGAAAGCAACATACTTTCTAACCCAGTTTTAATCAGAGGCTTGACTTGATTTCTGAATGCTTACTCTTCAGAGAAGCTATTACAAAACAGCAGAGAAGCATCAATGTGATCTTAGGAGTTTCTTTGGTTTTATAAAGTAGTGAGATTAATTTTCCTGCATGTTTGAGTGAAATGAAAGCAGACAACCAACAGTGACTGCAAGGCCACCTAATCCTGGGAGTTTACACAGACCCTGAGGAACAGCCTCCATCTCATGTGTCTTGCTGGGTCTATGTGCTGCAGGCATTGTTTTGTCAGGCAAACACTGTGGGGGAAGCCCAATGGCTCTGAAAGCATGGCAGCTGCTCAGGAGCCACAGTTATTCAGGAGCATGAACTGTAGGAGACCTTTATGCTGCAGCCTGTTGGCAGAACAGAGTTGAGGAAGCTCAGAGGTGGTGAGAATATGCCTTGTTTCAGAAGCAGCTGTTTTTTTAATGTTCTCAGGTTGCTGATCTGGGAGCTGGACTCTGCTCCCACTTCTTTGAGAGAAATTAAAATTGTTTTCAAGGGTGTTAATAAAGTAATCACTTCAGAACAGAGCTGAGAGGAGCTTTGGTTTTCCAATGACTTGTGCACAGCAGAACGGTGAGCCAGCTGCAGCCACATGCTAGTGGGAATGAGGGAGATTCCCAGGACTAGAAATGCAGGTTAGGCTCTGTCTACTCTCCCATACCTTTCCTTGGAGACACCTTATCAGGCTGTCACCTCTCCTTGCCTCCTAGTCACTTGAAATCAGCACCATATTTTGTGCAAATATGGTGCTGATATAAATATAACTAAAACCTCAGCCCGTTTGGGGGTGCATACATGAGTGTGTAGTGGTGAAAGCAGACAGGGTGAGCAATGGCTAATGGACTCCATAAGCATCAGGGCAGGAAATGCCAGCCAAGTGTTGTTAAATGCCAGCACCAAAGCTGCTGTCCTTCAAGAAGGTGAGAACAGAAAGACAAGGACATTTACCTGAAGCTTTGACTTTTGCAGATGGTGCTCAGGGTCTGGTGGTGCCCTTCCTTGTTATGGAAAGAAATTATACATGGGGAAAATGGTGTGGTTCTGCCAACTAGGGCTAGGGTCAGGCTGCAAGGGCAGGCAGGCCTGGGAGATTTGGCCTCCCTTTGCAAGGCTGGAGACTTCCGATTTGGGAAGTGGGAGAGGTTCCTTACAGATGTAATGCAGGACCAACAGAAACAAGTTCATTCTATGCAGCTTAGTATCCAAATGGCAGCAATGAAAAGTGAGAAACTTACTACACAAGAACTTACATCCAAGAACTGAACTTTACTCCTTACAAATCGTATCTGTTCTTATTATGGCCAAAAGCCCTTGGGTACTTCTGTGAGCACAGGAAACAGCTTGCTGTGTGAAGTTTGGAATCAAGGACAGTAGTCTTGACATTAAATACCCTAGAAAGGCTGCTTCTTGCAAAAAAAAAAAAAAAAAAAAAAAAAAAAAGCCATTGCTTGTATAGCTGCCCAGATTTTTTTAAATGAATTTTGTTTAATGAAGCAAACTTGTTTAATGAGGCAGAAAAATTGCTAATGCAGTAGTTCTTCATTCGTCGACTTCCTACATACTTACCTTCCTACATATGTGCCCAGTAAAAGACCTGGATAGATTGTTTTGAACTGCTGGCATTGAAACAAGTACAATAATATTTCTGCAGAGTTTAGTATCTTCTGTTTTAACTTCTGCAACTTTGTGCTGATTAAGATAGAGGTGGGATTTTAATGGAAATGTTTTATGGAAGTTCTGGCCCAGAATTTCTACAAGAGGAGTTAAAATTTAGGTACAAATTCAAACGCAATGCCTGATTTTCAGAATTTAACCTATATTTTGCACAGCTAAAACTCAATAATCTTTGAAGGAACATAATTTAAATACATAAGACTTAAGAATGTTGCTTGCAGTAGTTTTTTCCTGATGATCACATATAGAGTCAATGATATCTACATGAATTGCATAAGATGATATTTACTTACCGGAATCAGTTTTAAATCTCAACTACATCTGCTTCAGTAATACTGTGCATGCAGGAACATGACTGGAGTTGTACAGCATCAGACCAAAGATTAATTTAGCCTGTATATTTAATTGATATACATCTTTAACAGATGTACATCAATGTACATCTGGCAGAGTTTCCCCTTCTTTTTCAACCTGGTTCCTATTACCTTTATCTGATGCTCATTCATTTTTCTTCTGAGGGTAAGTGTAAATATCACAAGCGACTTCTCCATGTCACTTGTGATGTTTACAGACCTCTGTTAAGCTGTTACCCTGCTCTGATTACCTCTCTGCAAGACCGTTGAGTCCGATCTGAGTGAGCGGAGAATCCCCATCCTCCACAGTTGTACTTCTTTTGGGAAGAATTTTGTGCTTTGATGAAGGAAACTACTACTGATCTGTAAATCCATTTTGGCCATATCCTGAGTGACTTTCTACTATTCCACAACAAAGGTGACTCCTTGTGTTCTCTGCATTACTAAGTTTCCATTTTATTAACCAGTTTGCTTTCATGAAGATATGTTGGCTGCTCCCAGATGTGTGTACACATTCACATATTTAGTTTCTTTTACTTTCTAGGAATGTTCTCCATATGCTGCACACCTCTATGACGCAGAAAACCCTCGGACACCTCTAAGAAGCCTCCCAGGGCTCTGCTTTGACTACTGCTCCAAGTTTCATTCCAACTGCCGCTCTGCCATCCGCCTGCTGACGCGCGACAAGCACATCCAAGAATGCTGCGAGACAAACAGAACACGCTTCTGCAGCCTCCTCCAGCTGCACGACGAGGACTACTGCTTCCCCAACGTGCTGAGGAACACGGCCCTCAACTACAACCTGGGCTCCGTGGTGGAGGACCAGGGAGGCTGTATCCAGCTCTGCCTGAGGGAGGTTGCCAACGGCCTGCGGAACCCGGTGCTCATGGTGCATCCCAACGACCGCTCCCACCGCCTGTTCGTGGCCGAGCAGGTGGGCGTCGTCTGGGTCTACC
Organism: Chiroxiphia lanceolata; assembly: GCF_009829145.1. NCBI lineage: Eukaryota > Metazoa > Chordata > Aves > Passeriformes > Pipridae > Chiroxiphia > Chiroxiphia lanceolata. Next base: position 18,522,567 of record NC_045639.1, read on the forward strand.
TGCCCGATGGCAGCCGGCTGGAGGAGCCCTTTCTGGATATTAAAAGGATAGTGCTGGCTACGCCATGGCTAGGGGATGAGAGGGGCTTTCTGGGGATGGCTTTTCACCCCAAGTACAAGTACAATGGGAAGTTTTATATCTATTACTCATACATGGATAAGAACCGAGTGGAAAAGATCAGGATCAGTGAATTGAAGGTTTTGGCGTCCGATGCCAACAAAGCTGATCCACGCTCTGAAAGGTAAAGTTCAAGTTTAATTCTATGTAGGCCACAATGAGAAATCATTTTTCTCTGTCAGAGACACAGATAGCCCCAGGTATCAATACAGACTAGAGATGAATGGATTGAGAACAGCCCTGCTAAGAAGGACTTGGGGATGCTGGTGGATGAGAGGCTGGACATGACCCAGCAATGTTCACTTGAAGCCCAGAAAGCCAGCCGTGCTCTGGGCTGCATTAAAGCAGTGTGGCCAGCAGGTTGAGGGAGGGGGTTCTGCCCTTCTGTTCCGCTCTCATGAGACCCCACCTGGAGTGCTGCATCCAGCTCTGGGATCCCCAGTGCAGGAAGGATAGGGACCTGTTGGAGCGAGACCAGAGGAGGGCTACCAAGGTGACTAGAGGGATGGAACACCTCTCCTATGAGGAAAGGCTGAGAGAATGGGGATTGTTCACCTTGGAGAAGAGAAGACTCTCAGGTAACCTAATTACAGCCTTCCAGTACCTAAGGGAGCCTGCAAGAAAGATGAAGACAGACTGTTTACAAGAGCATGTAGTGACAGGACCGGGGGGAATGGCTTCAAATTCTACCTACTGAGAATAGGTTTAGATTAGATATTAGGAAGAAATTCTTTACTGTGAGGGTGGTGAGGCACTGGCACAGGTTTCCCAGAGAAGTTATGGATGTCCCATCCCCAGAAGTGTTCAAGGCCAGACTGAGCAACCCAGTCTGGTCCCAGGTGTCTCTGCCCACAGCAAAGGGGTTGGAACTAGATGATCTTCAAGGTCCCTTCCAACCAAACCATTCTATGATTCTTTCCACTTGCAGAACCTGCACATTCCCAGTCACCCTGGTTCAGGTGTGTGACTGGCCTACTATGAATCTACTAGAGACAGGTTGGCTCAAGGTCACACAGTAAACCAAAATTGAATTGAAAAGAGGACCTGGGATCTAGACTTCCAGGTCATCTTCTCTCTCCATCTTGTACTCTTGTCTTCTAAAGAGAAATAACAGGCTTAGGCCTATTATGGAATTCACATCTGCCCTAAGTGTTTTGTACTGTAGGAGAAGGGGGATGCTTTGCTACAGTACTATACACTCTTTTTATCTGCCGTGTATGCACCTACCCTGTTCCCCACTAAGAAAAAAGCTAATTCTCAATTATGGAGGAGAATTTGTTAAAAATTCTCTTTTCTTTTGTTAAAAATTCTTCTTTTCTCTAGAATTTCACAATCACCCTATAATGCTTTTGAAGGCCTCAAATTCACCAATTGCTTCTCATATAAGAAAGCAGAACCCACCTGCCACAACCAAAGTTGAAAGAGCAACAAGTATTCCCTGCAGAGGAATGCATTCTGTATTTGCAGTTGTGTTTTCAGAAGAGCTGTGGTACTCCTGTGCTCGTGGTGGTGGGTGAGCTCTGTAGCACAGGAGGTGCTAATGCAGTGCAGGCCAAAGCAGGAATGCTGCTTGGTTCATGGGAAAAGAGTTTCCTTGAGGGGTGCCACACTGAAAGGAGCTCTGCTGCGTGGCAGGAAGGTGGCCTGATGCTGCAGGCTCACAGGAAATCAGATGCCACCCAGCAATGCGTTTGACAAAGCCGGCACGTCTGTACAGCTGGGACATCCTGCTTTCTTCTGTAGGAGTGGTGATGTGATATTTCTGCAGCCTCCCAAATGTTCAGTCCTTCCCAGTACCCATATCTGAACTTATTTGTCTTTTCTTTTTTTTCCCAGGAATCTTTTGGAGCTTGACGAACCAGCTGCAAATCATAACGGTGGGCAGCTGCTCTTTGGTGTGGATGGCTATATGTATCTATTCACAGGGGATGGAGGGAAAGCTGGAGACCCTTTTGGAAAATTTGGAAATGCTCAGAACAAGTAAGTAGGAAGGGAGGTGAAAGCTTTGAGCTTGTTCACTAAGATACAAGGTTTGGAAGAATAAAGCAAGAGTGCTTCCTGAAAGTGCTTGTGCACCTGCAAGTCTATCCAATGCAGTATTTAAAAAAATTTTTTTTGCATTTTGAAAGCCAAGTTGTTTAGGGAAGAGAGAGTCTTCTAATTTGAGAAGGTTGCAAGACATACTAGCTGTTGGGTAATTAATTTTGGACAGATAACTTTCCTTTGAAAAGGGGGAAGAGAAAGATAATTTTTGTGTTTTCAGTTGGCTCTCATGCTGGGGTTTCTTCTTCTGTTGTTCTCCTTAGGAGTACTTTGTTGGGGAAAGTTTTGAGGATCGATGTGGATGGAAAAAGTCCTGATGGCAAGCCTTACCGCATCCCTCCTGACAACCCATTTGTGTCTGATCCCAAGGCCCGCCCTGAGGTTTATGCTTATGGGGTCAGGAACATGTGGCGCTGTGCAGTTGACAGAGGAGACCCTGTCACAAAAAAGGGAAGAGGGAGGATATTCTGTGGGGATGTCGGGCAGAACCGGTTTGAAGAAATTGACCTGATTGTTAAAGGAGGGAACTACGGCTGGAGAGCAAAGGAGGGATTTGAATGCTACGACACAAAGCTTTGCCACAATTCCTCTTTGGGTAAGGAAGAAGTTTTCTTATAGAAGATTACTTTATCACATGTGTATATTTAGTGGGCTATAGCACTGTTTTTCCAGTGAAGCTGAATAATCCTATGTTGTGTGTTAGATAGAGATTGTTTACATAAGAGCAGAAATCCCTTCTCCCCAGCCCTGCAGTGTTGGTATAAAATTATGCTCTGCTCATTCAGGGAATTCCCTGCCACACACTGCACCTGACAAGGTGTTCAAGTTCAAAGCCTGTGCATTTTGTAGACAGTGTTTTCCCAGTGAAGTCAGGAAAGCAATGGATTTGGTTTATGTAGAAAAGAGATTCTCTTCAGAGGCTCTGAGCCATGACTGTGGCTAAGGAGAGTGGACCAGGCTGATCCTGAGACTCTGAAACAACTCCTGTGGCAGAGGCAGTGTGTCCTAGCAAGCAGGGTGTTGCAGTAGAACGCCCAAAAGCTGTTCTCTGGGTCTGACTGTGGGTGTGATGGACAAACTCAATTCCTGCCTCAAAGAAAGAGTAGAAATTGGTGGTCCTTGTAAAGGTCTTTGCAAAGCATGATAGAAGAACTGGAAATTATTATAATGTTCCTTAAGCTGAGACCTGAAGACACCTGGTCTCAAGCTTGTGTAGGTGTTTCTGAAACATTTGCATGAGCAGGCAAGTGCAGAGTGTGCATTACTGCACAAGTGCAATGCAAGTGCACTGTGCATTTCTCCTCTGCTGTGCCAGTATCCACATAGCTCTCAAGTGTTTTGTTTGGTTGCTTTCCTAATGGCTCAGTCCTCCATTGAAAACAAAACTGAGTTGGATTTTGCTGGTTAATCTATGGTTTTTAATGAATTGCATTTGTGATCTTTATCCTCATCATTAAAGACAAGCTACTTGATCCTGGGGAAAAAAAGTGAGGACAGGACTAAAATTTTGTGGGATCTAATAATTCAACATGAGAAAGGGCTGAATTAAATTTTAGCATTGCCAGAGAAAAAGTCTTTATTTTATTAAAGTCTCATGACATAGAACAGAGGTAGCACACTTATTCATGTTCTGTGCAGAGAATGTCAGTGAACCTACAAAGATGTTGAATTAAATCGCAAGTGCTTGATCTTACTCCCTTCTCTAAAAATACTGACATCGGTAAAGATGACCCCTGCTGAAATGATTGGTGCAGCCACAAACCTGCAAGATAACACTTCCTGCAGGCTGATACCTTTCTGCATTGCTTGCTTGATGCAAAGAATCTTGGTTCTATGTGCTATGGAAGCTCATTGCGACGAAGCCTTGATAAGCAAGTACACGAAGAGCTCTTTAAAGCCCCTGGGCTTGTTCTGTCCTAGAGTAAAGTACTGAGTTCCTACTGAAATTTCGCTGTGTGATTTGTTCAACTGTATTGGTCCTTCTTTTAATTGTACCTGTCAGTGTCATTGAGCAGTTGCTTTTTGATGCTCTCTGGAAGTAAATTTTCTGACTTTTTATTTCTCTGAGTTTAACAGATGACATTCTCCCAATATTCGCATATGGCCGCAGTGTGGGGAAGTCAGTTACTGGAGGTTATGTCTACAGAGGATGCGAATCGCCCAACTTGAATGGCCTTTATATTTTTGGTGATTTCATGAACGGGTGAGACTAATTTTTTTTCTCTGCAGCTCCCATTTGGCACCCTCATCTGGGCAAATAAGTGTATTGGAGCATCCCAAATCCTTTTGAGCTGGAGTAAATGCTCTGTTTGACTATTATAACAACTTTTTTTTTGTTGGAATCTAAACTTACTCCAATTTAGAATCCTTAGGATACGTTTGCTTTTGTTCAGGCCTATTTTTCCAAAAATCAGCCAACAGTCAGGGTCCTCACTGACTTTTTTTCAGTAATGCATGATTTTGACAGGAACTAATTTTGATAATGGAAACATAAAACACAGGGTTTTATTTTTCATCTAGTCGACTTATGGCTTTACAGGAAGATGAGAAGACAAATAAGTGGAAGAAGCAGGATATCTGCATTGGCAGCACAACAGCTTGTGCTTTCCCTGGGATGATCAGTTCTTACAGCAAATTCATCATCTCATTTGCTGAGGATGAAGCAGGTGTGTATCATGCTAGCCATACCTTCACTGGAAACTGTACTGTCAGTTCTCTGTTGTAGGGAGGATGTGTAAAATTACGTGGCTCCTCACATGTCACTACAGAGTAGGCATTGCAAACAGGTTTGTGGCAGTCTCAGCAGGGCAGGGAGGGTTGGTCTGTGGTTCAGAGAGGTCTCCTGCCCTGTGTGGCTATTGCAGATTGATTTGATGGAGAGGTCAGGGGACAGATCCTCACGTGAAATATGCCAGGTTCTCTAAGGAGGCTGAGCTGCTGTTTGTTGCAGCCTTTCCTTGTCCTCTTGTTGATGTTTGTTTGTGCTGTTTCATTAATCAAGAGGCTATATCAATGCAATTCACCTTTTCATTGTAACAGCGCATCCTCGCTTGAGTTCTTAGAGCTTATCTGAATTTTCCCTGCTTCTTTAGTATAAGTTTCTCAGTCTTATTCAAAACATCAGCACTTTACACTATGGATTATAGACCAAGGCTTTATTTGGGGATCAGGAAAGCCCCTCATTTTAAAATTTAGTGTAAAGGTCTCAGCACATGAGATATTATTAAGGTCACAATGACCAGATCTCTCACCAAGGTGGAAGTACCAATGCATATTCTGTGCACTGTTCTACAGTCTCCTGACACATCTGTGTAATACAAAATGCAGCTGTGAGTTTTTTGAGAACACAGGTGTGGTTTAGTGAGCTCTGATGCTTCACCATTCAGCAGAAAAGAGATTTGCTTGCAATGAAAAGATCCTAGATGGTCTGGTTAGCATATTCTGTCAAAGCTTCATGGAGATGCAGGCTTTGTTGTATAATGTATACAATTTTTAACTGTTCTAACAACATGTGGAGTGAGTGAATATTAAACGTCTCTTCTGGTGGCGCTTTTAGAAAACAACATGGTGGTGACTTTCACAACTACCACAGAGAAGTAAGAAGCTTCTGTCTTCCATGGATTAGCCAATTTAGTTCTTTTTTTTTTTTTTTTTGGTATGACTATGAGATGGCTAAACATTTCTTGTGTGGTCTTCCCCTCTATTTGTAGTTTCTGGCTGCTTCTTCGGTACAAACATGTTTTAAAAAATACATATTTATGCAGAGGAAATTAACCTTTTGGAGAGCCACAGACATGAGTAATGAAGGTCCTGCTCAGGCATTCTGCCTGATTGAGAGCTGCTGGTTTTGTGTGGATCCCTGCTGTGGCCAAGAGACGATTTGGTGTCTGTGGGAGCCCACCTGCACAGATCAGCGTGAGGCCAAAGCCTGCTTCTTGGACTTCAGGCATGACTGAGGGGGGAACTGAAGGGGTTTTCTTTTCTGACCACATGAATTAGTGAAGAGCCAGGAAAGAGAGGAAAATGGAGAACTGGGATTCAGCCTGGGCACTTGAATCTAAGACCAGTTTTCTTTTTTCACTTCCATTTAGGTGAGCTGTATTTTATGTCTACTTCTTATCCCAGTGCCTATGCACCACATGGATCGCTCTACAAGCTTATTGATCCTGCAAGGTTTGTAGTTAAAGATGTTTTTCCAGGCCAAATTCTTCTATAATCACCATATGCTCTCCAGGTACCACAGTAAAAGAATGCTAAGTACTACTGATAGATAATCTCACTGACATCTACATTCAGTCCTTGGTTTTTGTTCACCCACTGTACATCTGGTGCAACTTTAATCAGTTTTAATGAATTTATTCCTCACTCGTCATATCTGTGCACACAGAAATCGGAAATAGAGTGCAAATACCTTGGAAGATCTGGGAGAGTTAAGGATTAGAAGAATATCTCCTTGGTTACATATCTGAAATATAGCACAGTGATATTTTAAAAACTACAGTCCATATCCTTCAGGGTCACTACATCAAATATCTACCATGCACTTTAATATAAATAAGTGAATTGTACTCCACAGTGTAGTTTTCTTCATGAAGATGAGTGAAACCTGGTGGTTCATGCAGTGTTCAAATAATAACTGGAGTCTGAATCTGAGATTTTCCAAGCAAAATATTTTTCCCCATTAAGCATTATCCTTGCTAAAGTCTGTTTTTACAATAATAAGCACACTTACATAATTTTTTCCTCTCCCAAGATTTTGGATCTTGCTAAAAAGCATTAAATGGGTTTCAAATCACCCTGTAAAGTAGATACAGTACAAATGTGTCTGTGCTGTTGCAGAGACCTCAGGCACTAACAAAATGAAGACATCAAGTTATGTTTTCTTGTGAATTTAAATCCAAAGCTAGATGGTAAACTCAAGCTCTGTACCAAGGTGATGGGAATAGGAACTTTTGAGTCTTTTACTTGCTGTAATTGCTTGAGGAGACTCCTGCCTTTAACACATCATTTGCCAGGAAGTTTTTGGGCTGCAGTAACTGTGGCTGACCAAAATACAATATTTTCAACTAAAAAAATCTATATTTGTGAGCTTGCATAAACATCAAGAGCTTGTGCCTGCCGTATTTCACCAAAGAAAAAAAGCTCTATAGTCTCTATGCCAGTCCCTTGTGTGCCATGAAGACCCTGTGCTTTTGAAGCTTCATGTCCCTCACTTCTAGAACAGGACCAGGCACTTATTTCCTTGGCTCTCTGGAATTTATTCTTGTATTTTCTGCTTCACCTTGTTTACCTTAGCCCGGATGCTGCTCTGTCAGCTTTGCCCTTGTCTGTTTGTTTAAGCATGTTGCAGGCTTGTCCAGGGTTGTGCTCCTCTGGAGCCTGAGCATGCTTGGCCCTGGAGCAGAGTATCCTAACACCTCCAGCTCCTGGGCTGTACTCTGGCCTCCTCCTCACTGTCTCATGAGTGGAGATTTCTTCTTTATCCTTTGCATTTTAATGCTGTTTATAGGGCTCTTCCTTTACTGTCTTGCTGGGATAACTGGCTCCCCTGATGGGAGCAGTCCCAGTCTGCCCAGCCAGGCACTCCCTGCCTCCTGCCCACACATCAGCCAGCACACTGGCAAGGGCAGCAAGCCACACAAATACCTGCTTTCAAAACATAGCCAGGGCCACTGCCATATACCTGATGGCAACTCAAACTTCCCTAGGAACCTGCCAGGAAAACTGGTGACAGCAGTGCCATTTGTCCCCATTTCAGCTTGTCTTTCCAGCACTACTCTTGGAGACAGCAGAGTGGTGCCTGGATTGGCACCAAATTCCTTCAGTCATAAGCAGAGGGAAAATGAATTAGGAAATGATTTAAAAATTAGAGAGGAGAAAGAGGGGGGATCACCCCCCCTCCAAATCCCTGCAAGCAATGCCAACAACTCTGCTTTAGTAACCTTTTTTTTAAAATTGAAATGGTGTGGAGGAAGCACTTGGCTCTTGTCACTGTCTGAAAGAGAATGCTAATCATAAGAAAATGTGATGCCTTAGGTTATGCTTCGCTTTGCTCTGTGCTGTCAAGCATGCCAAATTGGAAGAACCTGTTCTTATTTGTCCTACAGCAGTTCCCTTGGTGGGTAAGGGAAGACACAGGTGTGTTGTGCTTCTTTGTACCCCCTTCCTGTCATTTAATATGTGACAGCTTTACCTTGGGGAAAACGTAGGTTTGGGTTTTTTTGTGTGCTTTTGTACTGTGGGAAATTGTCAGGGAACAGCAGGAGAAGAACATGGACACATTTTCTTTGCAGTTGTTCCTCCCTCACTCCTTGCCTGTTTCTTTCCTGTCTCGCCCCTCTCACTGCAGCACCACGTTGTGTCCGAAGCAGCTCCCTTTGAAGGTCACACTAATGTTGTGGGGCTGTGCGGAAACATTCTGCTGTGTGTGCAGAGATCCTTGTGCTGCACTGTGAGGGAGGGCAGAGAACTGTCACTGCCAAGCCCTGTGTGCATGAGTGAGACTCCCCCGCTCCAAGGTGGGATGCACAAGCCAGTATTGGGGAGGACAACCCAAAGTGACTGATTGTCTGAAATTGAATGCCCTTGAATTCAGTGGTGGGCAGCAAGTTCACACAGGCAGGCCAGCATCCCACACACAAACAAACCAACCAACCCACTGGCTATGGATGCTAGATAAAGACAGCCCACACTGTCTGATGACAGAAACTTGACAAGAAGAGTGGTAGAAAAGAAGCTGTAGCCTCCCAGCTGCTATTGGGACAGGGATTTTGTGGCTTGCAGCCTTGTGTAGGCTCTTGAATTCCACCTGTGTTTCACTCCAGGTGCCTAAAGTGCTTTCATGCCTGTTCCACCAGAGGCAAATGACAACAGGTGATTGATGTGTGCCTACGAAATAAATAAAGTTCCCTAACAATCTCTGACATGTGCATGTGGGTTTCTGTTTTCCAAGGAGAGCTCCACCTGGGAAGTGTAAATACAAGCCTGTTCCAGTGAAAACAAAGAGTAAGCAGATACCGTTTGTTCCACGTGCAAGTAAGTTGTCAGGCTTTGATTTTACTGAGAAGCAAAACATACAGCCATCTTTCCAGGATGTGACTGGCATCTTTAGCAGTCTTAAAAACTAAAGCACTGAGCAGGACCAATCTTGAAGTTTGGCTATCACATTTAACCTGTGCTTCTGCCATCTACGAGATGCCATGCTTTTTCTTAATCCCAGTCTCTGTTTTCTTTTCTCCTGAGTGTTGCCAAATAGTAATGTACATGGGCATCACAAGGGAACTGATGGCTTTGAGTCAGGTGTTAGATTAGGTCTGGGAAGTTCTGAGAGCTTATGCCTGACTCTGTGACAACCTCCTTGAATCAAATAATCCCCTCTCTGTACCTCTAGGGGAGTCAATCTTCCTTCCTTCTGGCCATCATCTGTCTTAAAGTCTCATGCAACTAGGGCAGGAGTTCCATCTTGAGTAGAAATGGTGTTTAGCAAGTTGAGGTTATCTCGTCTGGGATTTCCAGATATTAGTGTAATATGAAAAATTTGTATCATTAAGTCTGCCAAAAAAGGGTGCAAGGTTTCATCATACTCTGCCTGGAAGTAACTTTCCTTAAATATACATTCATAATTTCTAAAATTAAACATTTTATTTCCAAGAAAACCAAGGGTCTTTTGATGGAAGAAGAGAGCTTTATAGTGTGCATTTCTTCTTTCAGAATGTCAGCTATTTTTCTTAACTGTAGCTCTACTGTTTCTATCAGTTGTATCTCTGAATTAGCCTTTTCCCTTAAAGCAGGGATGCTGAACCATGTTAATTACTTTCCTCAGAGACTGTCCTTGAGCTGCTTAATGAGCCTTCAACAGCCAAGCCTCCAAAAAAATCTTCTACCCTTCCTGCAGCCATCCCAACAGTTTCTTCTAAGAAAGCAAATAAAGCCCCATCCACCAAAATAAAAGCATCAACAGTACAACCAGCTCCATCTGGTAAACAGAGAAAGAGAATCAAAGCTGAGGCTAAACCTCACAAGCCAAGGCAGGGAGAAAAGGTTGCACACAGCTCCAGAACTACACCAGCACCACCTTTGCCTAAAAGGAAGGGCTCCCACCTAGCCAGACCCAAGAAGGTTCTTCCAAAGAACGCAGCGCTAGCTAAGGGAAAACTGGAGAAGAGGAGGAAGAAGCAGCTTTTGAAGCTCAGTGATGTACCAGTATAAGCAAGTCACTTGTCAGTCAGTCAGTCAGTCATGGCTAGGCTTCGCGAACGAAGATTTGTGAAGGCACTATCCACATTTGCTGCAGGCACGCTGGTGGCTTATGAGGCCAATACGTGATAGACATATCCGATTGCAAAAGGCGCAGCAGAAAGACTCCTTAGATGGTGTATTTTGCAAGACATGGTTCTTTCTGCGTTGCCTTTTTTCCTCGAGAGTGATCCTGCGTGAGTTCTCAAAGGAGACAGCTGCGTTGTAGATGATGTGTCTCCAGGCCTCCCGATTGGAGGCCAGAGTAGACCAGTTATGGTGAACAATATGGCCAAGGCTGAGATGTTGTTTCAGGGAGTCCTTGAATCTTTTCTTCGGGGCTCCTCTCATGCGGCAGCCAGTGGCAAGTTCACCATAGAGCAGGATCTTAGGGAGGCAGTGGTCCTTCATCCTTGAGACGTGCCCTGCCCATCGCAGCTGCATTCTCAGTAACATGTAAGATGGTGAAAAAAATGTCTTGAATAGTGACCAAATAAAAGAGAATTTGACTGACTTACTGCACCAGTGCTTCCGGGTGTGCCTCTGTTACTGGCAGTGCTAGCAGTCTCTATATATGTTTTATTAATCCTAAAGTGCACCAGCCTCCTAATATTAACTTTCTTTGCAAATCCTCCTATGATGTCCTTTTCTGACATAAGTGATTATGAGAGTCTCTGATGGACATTTGCTGGTAAGATTTATCTGTGCGTGACTGTCTAATAAATCTGAGTGCCTCCAAATTCTGGGACTTTCATCTTTGATCAAGGAATATGGAAGAGATATGTCAATGGCCTCACCTTCCTTTTTTTTTTTTTTTTTTTTGAGACGCAGTGAAAAATATATTTCAAGAGCAGCTGTCTTTCAGATAATGAAATTAGATTTTTTTTTTTCCCTTTTTAAAGGGGGGCCACCAAGATCCTCACAGGGCTGGAGCACCTCCTATGAATACACAGACTGAGAGAACTGGAGTGGTCCAGGCTGGAGCAGGAAAGGTTCCAGGGAGACCTTATAGCAGGCTTTTAGTCCGTAAAGGAGGCCCACAAAAAAGACGAGGAGGGAGGTTTTTACAAGGTCATATAGTGCCAGGACAAGGGGGAACGGCTTTAAACTGAGAGAGGGGAGGAGCCAAGGAAACACCCAAGTTACATCTGAGCAGTGAGGTGAAACCATCCTCTGGTTTGAGAGCACCCACGGGGACGCGAGGCTGTCACAACCCTCAAAAGTTCAGTTCCAGACAAGTGTATTTCTCCGGGAAGCGCAGCCGGGGCCGGACCCGCGCTCCCGCCCTGGGGCTCGGAGGCCGCCGGGCCCATGACGTCATTTTGCAGTCCCAGCGTTACGTTCGTCTCCAGCCGCCACCCCCTGGAAACACCGGGTCGGGAATGCAAAAGGCACCTCCCCGCTGCCGCGGCGGTGGCTCCGCGCCGGCGGGGAGCGACCTCAAGCCCCCAGCTCGGTCAGCGGGAGGATAATGATAAAAAAGAGGAGGAAAAGGTGTAAAGGCCCCAGCGAGGATCGAACTCGCGACCCCTGGTTTACAAGACCAGTGCTCTAACCACTGAGCTATGGAGCCACCTATCATTTCCAGCCCTGCCGACGGCTCCTGGCCCTCTCCCGCGCCGCTTCCCCGCGCTCCTCCTGGATTCCGGGGGTGCCTCCAGCCGCAGGGGCCGGGTGGGCACGGTCCGCCCGCCACTCCCCGAGCCCTGCCCTCCGCCGGGGTGTCTGCCCGCCCGAGCGCCAGGGAGGCGGAGCGGCGGCAGTCCCGCCGCGGGGGCTTCCAAGGCTCCCGGCCCCTTGGAGCTGTTTGGGGGCGTCTCATGCTCAACACCCCCCGCACTGAGCCGGACCCTCCCGCACCCGTGTTTTCCATGGGAAAAGGTGCCCGTGGCGGGGGTGTGAATCCCGCTCCCAGCCCACCTCCACGGCATTGCCCGAGGGTGGCCGGCGCCCTTCCCCCCTTCATCAGTGGGCGGTCGCACCTGCCGCAAATTCCGGGAGAAGTTGCCGTGCTGGTGGGGGTGTTTCGGTGGTACCCTGAGGCTTACGAGAGGATTGCTCCCGGCATTGATTCCGCGTCCCCCCAGTGCTGTGAAGGAGGGAGCAGCCCCTCCCTGACGGAAGGTTTTGGGAGGTAAGGCTGCACAGCACGTGGTTTTGTGCAGAGTGGGGAGAAAGAGTCAGCTTAAGTAGATTATAATCAACTCACTGTTGTAAAACCTCTTAGGTTTTGTGAAATAACCGTTGCAGGAAAACTGGTTTAACTCTCTTGCAAATAAACCGCAAGTCTGGTTTGGCTGGGGGATGAACCCAACAGCAGGATAGGCGTTGTGCAGCCTTCATTTCTCTCTTGATTTTTACTGAGCAAGGAAGTTTGAGGCCGTTTGAGGATTTTCTCCTTTTCTTTGCATAAAAGAGCCAGTCTGTCACGTGCAGACCCGCTCCATGAAAGCTTAGGTGACGGTGAAAAGATAAGCTGTGGAGAGGAAATTGAGAGACACCACTACAGGGTAATAAATCTGAGCAGTTTAGCTGCACACTGCAGTAATGTTCTAGAAAAGCAGACATGATTTGCTGGGTGCAAGCTTCGAACTGCGTGTGACCAAAAGTAAAGCTCCTTGAAATGAGAATAGACAGAAAAAGCTGAATTAAGGAGTTAAAGGCCTTTCATCCATCCCACACTCCACAAATTATGAACTAGATCAACTTCCTCTTTTTATTTTTTTCTGTAGTTTTTATTTCACCTTTTCTTTAAATGAATATGATCTCTGTGGACAAGCTAGACCAGTTCTGGTGAACTCTGTCTTGTTGTTTATGTAAGCCACTAAAGTTACTCTAAAGTATCTGCTTTTGACCTCCAATGTGGCAGCTGATAAATTAATGAAGTTTCACATTTCTTTGGTCGCCTTTTTGCCCTTTCCTTTGAAGATAGTGACTCTTTAGGGCTGGTAAAGCACTTCTAAAGAGGGCTAAAATGTCTGTGGTGAGTGTTCTGCTAATGCCTCAGGGAAATGAAATATAAGCATAGCTTGTTTTATAACTTTAAAGCAGGCAGGAGCAGAACTGTCTTACACTTCTCATGCTGTAAGACAATTCTACCTTCATCAGTGTAACACATCTGAGCAGCAGGATAAGATGTATTCTGAGAACAAAACAGTGTTGAAATAAGTCTTCTGTGATAGTATGGCTACCTGCCACCACTGGGCTTTTTAACTTAAGTGCAAATGTGTAACTGTTGTGATTTCCCTGCTTGCATATTTTGCTGCCCACTTAGAGCTCACTGCACGGGGGGCTACCCCTCAAATACTGTGTCACAAGACAGTCTTTCTTAGTCAAACACCCTGGGTGGGATTCAGAGGGTGTGATGGTAGTACCACGCTATCAGTAAGCCCCCTGACTTCTCTTTGTAATGGAAATTAGACACTTCTGGGATGTAATTCATCTCACCTGGAGGTAAACCTCTACAATAAGTCGTCTAAGTCATGCTGCCTGTTTCTCAGCTGACTGTGATGGGGGTCGATGCTCACAATGTCAGCGGCTCAGAGACATCTCGCTGGGTGTGACAGGTTTGTACCCCTGAGCTGTGTTAGGGGAGCAGGTATCCTGCTGAGACCTGGCTGGGACACGGCAGCTGCTTTGTCTAACAGGCACAGCAGCACTGCAGAGCTGCTAATGCTCTTGGCCAGTCCATACGCTCAGTCTCGTTAGCACAGGAATAACCTTTGGTTTAATTTGATACCCGTTTGATTTAGATGTTTAAACTAGAATAACTGTAGTTGGAAAATTTCCCTCAGAGGACCAAGAGAATTTTCAGGGAGATGGCAAGATAAATCATACGTCTAAAGAAGACTATGATTCTTTCGGCAGCTAGACACACAGATGTGAAAATGAAGCATTCAGGCGATAAATGCCTATCTAGTCTGCTGTTCATGGCTGTTGAAAGCCACTAGGTGGAACCTAAGGACTGCGTCAAGAGATGAGGAAAATCCTTTTAACAGACTTCAAATGCTGAAAAGTGAGTTTTTACCACACAGGTTTTTTAAGAAAGATCTGTAGGATGACTTACCTTTAAATGTGTGCCAAACATGTAAAGATGTTTATACGTGCTCTGTAAAATTTCTGCTGATTTGCAATAAGATTAAACTTGTCTTGTGTGTCCCCTTGCTTAAACCAGGACTTTCCCAAGCATGGGTTCTTTTCATCTGATTCAGTGAATTAATACCGAAAGCAGTGGAGGGCTAATAGGAGCCATTTGGTAAAAGCCCTGTGAAAGACGTACACAGTCCCTCTGAGAACTGCCTGGCTGGTATGACACGTTTGGCTTTTGCTTTCCTGTCGGAGGGTTTTGTAAGAGACGCTCCCATGGTAGGGAGGAATGCTGGATGTTATTGGGAGCAACACACAGAAAAGTTTCCTCTTCCTGAGAAAAGCTGTAAAGAAGGAGCAGGGTTTGAAAGATACATCCTAGACCTTCTCTACGCTGAGACGAAGCATCAAGCTAGAAAATAGGGTGTCTAATGTAAGAATAGGTATGGTCTTGCTCAGTCTGGGCTAAGGTGTTATTAAAGAATGACTTATTTGTTGCTGATTAGCTCTGTGGCTGTCCTTAACAGCCCCACTGAACAAATATGTATTTAACTGCTTGTAAAGCTGGTGTCAGTCCACAGATGTCAACTGTGTTGCTGTGAGTTTATGTCCATCTCGTTAAGCACAGTGAGGTAATCTCATGCATATTCCATATGATCTTATTGCCATATCTTGCATTCCAATGCTAACAGGAGAAGTGAACGAAGGAAATGGCTCTTCAGACAGCTGGTTCATGAATTATCTCTTATACTACCGTATTCTCTTTTCTATACTCCTTTACCCAGCTTGCCACCCAATTCCCTGCTGAATTCAGTTTCACTGGTGTTTCACGGGGTTTGGTTCTTTGTTGCACAAACCAGCGACCCATTTTGGGCTGCAATAGTATGAAATAAATAGCAGGAAATATTTTCTCTGCAGACATAGTGTGTCTCCTAACAGGCTGTCATGGCTTGCCTACCTTTGTCCTCGTCACACCTGATTTTCTGGGTCCTGAGGGAAGCCTAGTGCACCTGGGACTACCTCATCAGATGTATAGAGCAGCAAAACTGGCATGCTTGCCTTTCCTTGTTAAGTTTTGTGAAAAAGGAATTGCAGCACAGCTTCAGTCTTCTTGTGAAATAAGGTGTTCTGCGGGTTTTAATGGTTTGACAGATTCAGCACTGTTGGGCTTTGTTTCTTAAAGAAACTGTAGTAACCAGAAGGTATTTGAGTTTAATGTATCCATTTTAATTGGCAAGTGCCAATGGATTACTTTGTCTTGTGCAAATGCACGGGGTTTTTTTGAGTAATATGTTATTAAAATCAAGGGAACATTTCCTGCTGAGTTTGGGTGGCTTTTGGAGGTGGTCCTTGGGGTATTTTAGGCATGGAAGGATCTAAACATATGGTGGAGGCTCACTTTCTCTTCTTCCTGTGAAGTTTTAAGTCCTGTTTGATTTAGATGTGCTTGAGGAAACTCCCTGTGGTTCTGCAGTTATGAGCCAATAAATTCTTTTAAAAATCATTGTTCTTCGAATTACACAGGAATGATCCACTTGTCTTTGAAACACTGGCTACAAAGCATGAGCTAGAACTAGATTAAAGAAATCAGGAAAAATAATCTGCTGTGATTTTTCCATTAACAATTACCATATAAAACAGAAACTGGGTAAGGTGCTATGAAGTCTCTTTTCAAGTTTAAGGTTGTGCACTGCTTGCATCCCTATTCTAAAGTAGTGTGAGAGATCCTGGTGTGCAGCCTTCCTCTTCCCTGACACTCTGCTTTCCATGGGAAAGAAGTTCAAGCACACAACAGATATGATGCCCTTTCAAAATTACTTTGGTAGTCTTAGTACTCTTCTTTTGGACAAACATCCATTATCACATGCAAAAAAAAAAATCTTGTCTTTTTAACAGCATTTTTGTGCAGCTTTGAAGAGGAGGCAGGGATTGATGTGTCTATGAAAATTCAGTTCTTTGTGTTCTTCAGAAAGGTGACAGAGCACACAAGGGATGTGTAAAGACAGAATCCATGCATCTCTCTTTGCTCTTAGGCCAGCTCGTGTAATGGATGTTGTGGTGCTCATTGCTCATATTTGAGCATCAGTACTTCTCTTTGGAGAAACATCACTTTTCCTAAGTCATACTGTAGGGGAACAGTGCTGTCCCTGCCTCATTATTCTCTCCTGTTGTGTTTTTAATTAATGTGAGGGATGCAAGCAGAAGATATGTTGTCTTCAAATACTTTATGATTTCATCTCCCTGAAACAAGAAAGGAGTAATCTAATTTCATTGCTTCAGGGTTACTTCTCTGATCCAGATCAGATTTGAAGCTATTTATTATAATAAAGTGTTTCTTGTTGTGGTAGCAAAGTAGCTGGTGATCCTTAGGTTCTTTAAAAAAAGAAGTCAAGATATTACCTGCTTCAAGATATTACACAGCTACAAGTGAAAGATGTTTTCGTGACAGTTATGTAGTCTGGGAAAGAGAGAGAATATTTTTCCTTTCCTGCCCTGGCTTCAGAAGAAGTTGTGTCCATCTAGCTGCTATAAAAAAGATCATCTCCTTCTGGAAAACATTTAGAAGGCCTGGGTCTTAGCCAAAGGACATAGTAGCGCTCTTCAGAGTGCAGAAGGGGACTAAACCAAGCCTGGCCTTTGCCTTGAAGACAGAGACACTCCTGGAGCCCAGCAGGGGAGGACAAAGCACAGTCACCCAGCGCTTCACCCCTCTGGGGCAGCCTGAGGGATTCGTCTCCTGGAGCCACCACGAGGGACTGGCTGTCTTTGGGTGGGCGGGGGAAGAAAGTGCGGCAACACCCACACGTCTTCTGTGCTCTGGGCAGTGAAGCTGCGTACACTGTCCTCTGTGCTCTCCTCCCCGCCCTGATCCGTGTTGAACCCACCTCGAGCTCCCTGCAGATGAAGTGTTGGCTGCACGGTGCCCCTCAGCCCTGGCCCGTGTGTCAGCCATGCCAGCTGCCCGAAAGGGTCAGCGCACTGAAAGCTGCCTGCTGCCATCACCCAGCTTCTTGTCCTCGCATGTCCCCTGCAGAAGCCCACGAGGAGGCAGGAAATAGCTGACCCAGAGCTGTGCATGTGCTGGTCGGTCTGCCCCTAAACATGCGTGTTCATGTCTTTATATGTATATACATGTATATGCATGTCTGTGCTGCTGAGCAGAGGGTGGAATTGCTGCATTCTCCCTCTCTAGAGACACTGACCTGAAGGTCTCTGCTCAGTTACTGGTTTCCAAAAAGTGCAGGAATGTGAGGACCATGTTTGAGGCTGTTAACCCTCTCAAATTTGTCTAAAATCAGTTAGCAGATTTGAAGGTTACTTGGAAGAGGGGTTGGCAACCGCTCTGGTTACATAAACCCTTTTCCAAATAAAACCAAGCTAAAAACATAGTGATCACATTTTCCCATCAAGATTTTAAAGTTCTTTGGAAAACAGACGATTCGGAAATGAGTGTGAGGCAGAGGAACCAGGAAATCCAGAGTCCCCATCCTTACTCCAGTATGGACTCTGCTGCTTCACTCAGTACCTTGTTTCCATAGCTGTCCAGCGCTATCCTTGCAGCCTACCAAAGGGAAGGCAACATGTTTGTTGGCAGCATAAATGCAAAGTCTTATTATCATCAGTGTAAAAATGGACTCAGAAGATTTCAAGTGGGCTGTAAGGAAATAAAAATGTAGCAACAGGATGGCTCAAAACTCCTTGCTGAAGAAAACCCCAAAAAAACCCAACCAAAAAACCTCAGGTTCATTTTTGTATAGCTGTTTTCAGACAGAGGAGACAAAGATGAATGACAGGCAACAGAATCCTTGTTTAAATAAACTTTTTGTGATGGTTTCTTCCAAGGAGCTGTAAAGCAATAGGTACTAAGTTCCTTCTGCAACTCAGTGGGCGGTAGGGAACTAGGAATGTGTCCTAGCATGGCCAGCACTGCTGTAGATGGGAGGCTGTTGTCTCAGCCGTGGCCTGTTTTCAATGATTTGAATATTGGGCTCCTCTGAGGGTGCTGTTACTCAAGCGAGGCACAGATGTGGGTCTGCTCCAGGTTTCAGTTACTGGGAAAGGCAAAATGAAAGACTTGTCACAACTGTTAGGCACCTTCCTCGAGTACTCACATTCCCTTTCCTGTGAAACACATTTGAATCCCAAAGGCATATAGTCTTTGCTAATCAAGGAACACTTTGGGTTTTGTTCTGAAACTCTCTTAAGGTAGACGGAGGAAAGATGCACATATAATAAATATTACATAAACTGTGAAAAACCGACTGTTGCTTAGGTGCTGGATGTGATAACTGGGACTGGGTGACTTCTCTTTATTCCTCCTGGGAAAAGTAATTGAACTGAAAATAGGGGTTTGTTCCCAGCTCTGTTTCTGATTTTGCCATGTTTGCTGCTAGAGATAACAGTTTGCGGGTTAGAGTCACAGAAGTGTCTGTGTGTTACTTTCCTGTGCAGTTAGTTCAGAATATCCTGCTCCATTGCCTCAAGTGTCTGGGAAGAGTGGTGCCCCGAGTTTCAGGTGTTTAGAGAGTTGCCCTCACCACCCTGGGATGGGCAGCCTGGGACACTTCTGCTGAAGTAGCATTGTGCTCTAGAGGACTGAGACCAAATGTTTAATCCTCAGGTAGGGTTGGTGGCTTCTGGATACCAAATGAGAATGGGAATTTACAGCTTCTCTTCTCTGTTTTTAGGGTTAAGCTGGATGGACTTGGGTGGTCCTGTCTACACACAGGCCTCTCAGTTTTTTCTGGATGAAACGTGTTGCTCAGCAGCTCTGCTCTTCTCTTCCAGGAAAACACATTCATCTTCCTACTTATTAGACTGGACCAACATAGGCCACAGAACAAACTGAATAGAAAAGAATGTTGGATGGGAGGTTTCTTCATACTTTCCCATTTGTGAATTTTCGTGTCCTCTGCAATCCAGTCCCTTGGTTTCTGTTGCAGGTGGAGGTGTTGAATGTGGATTGTGCAGGTGGCTGCAGTTCTGTGTACTCTGGTGGTGTTGTCTTCAGCTGCCAATCTGCTGAGGGTGCTGTGTACACTGACCAAGTCAGGAGTATCTGCAGTTGATGAGGTGCACAAAAATAGCAGCTAGTACATAGATATGCCGCAGCCTCACTGCATAAAATCTAACAATGGCTTTGTTTTAGGATAGCAAACTGGCTGAGTATCCTATGCTCAGATCTGGTTTATGCTAGAAATGAGCCAGAAAACAATCTGAGAAGTGTCCTGAATGCTGGGAAGCTGTGATTCTGCTCCCAGCCCTATGTTAGGAATTGGTAGAAGCTCCTCCTCACAAAGTTGCTGCTGTGTAGCATTTTTGAGTCACATTTTGGAAAGGTTTTGAAGGCCAGCTTTTGAGCGATCAGCACCTCTTCTGACACTGTTTCTATAAGCCTGCCCACTCAGCGTGGAAAATCTCACCTCCTTGAGTTTCGGGAAGGTGCTACTGTTTCAGAGTAGGCTTTGGCTGACAAAGAATTGTCAGGTTTTCAGTGATAAATGGGCATTTCCAAGTCCCTCCTTTGCTTCTGAAGGACCAAACTGTCTGCAGACCCTTGAACATCCTTTCTTCTGAGTAAGCTTGGACCCACAGTTCAGCTTTGTGATTGGGTCTGTGACTCCTTTGCCATTTTTCCTGGTTTCGATTGGTTTGGAAATGCTGAGACTATAACTGTCCTGAGGGTACTATCTGTTTACTTTGGCTTTCCCCAACATAACACATCATGTGGAGCTGAAAATGAATGGGAAGAGAATGAATGAAAATGTTTTGAATCTTGAGGATTTGGATTAAGCTTTATGTAAAGCTGTTGGTTTGAGGCTTGTCTCTAATAAATTAGCTCTCTATATAGTAGAGCAGATATATCTACCACTGAGGTCCCATCTAACCAGTGAAGACTAATGCAGGTGATACTACATCCTTCAGACACTGGCATCCAGTCTGTACTCTAATGGCTTTGACAAATCCCCTCAAGCAGAATTGTCAAGCTGACTCCATGATCAAATGTGTCCAGAAGTGTTAAAAGCACCACTGAGAATGTCAAATGGAACTGATGAGGTTAGATCACATCTGCATGAGAGGATAAATTGTTCTGGAGTGTAATTTTCAAATCAGAACATTAGACCATGGTAATCAGACTCCCAAGTGAGCCTCTCTGTAGGGCATAAATATCAGCAGCTGCTCTTCATACATGACAGATCTCTTTCAAAGCTTATACATGCCTAATAATGCTTCTCCTGACTGAAATTTAATTGAAAGATGCCTCAACCTGCCATAGGGTAGAGAAGGTACATTAAGCATCTTAATTCACTTAGGTAACTGATGCGTTAATTCTTCTAGTGTGTTGGGAAAGGCTTGTCCTGATTTACTTTGCTATTATATGAGTGAATTTAGAAGTGACTAATTTGTAACCTCCAGCCAGGACTAGTTGAAAGGCAGTGGATTTACCAAGTCCATGGTTTCTGCAATGTGGAATGGAACTGATTCAACCCCTGTGGAAAGACAGGGTCAGTATTTCTGTGTATTCAAAAGCAGGAAGTGATCAAGGTCAGGATGCAGAGGTACTTCTGCCAAATAAATCGTAATCGTATCAGTCTACTACTTATATTGGTAAACACAAGATTTAAAAGTCCAGTGGGAGTGAAAGGAGGTGATGAGCAATCTGATTTAATTGAGGGTGTCCTTGTTCATTCTAGGGGGTTGGACTAGATGACCCTTTCAATCCAGTTTATTCTATGATCCCATGAGGAGTTTCTATATACGAATCTGAACCTGTTTCGATCTTAGATCAGCAAAATATTAAAGTAGTATCACTTTCAATGGTATTCAGAAGAATGCAGAAATGTCTGGCTTGTACCAGTCCATAGCCTTTTTCTGTGCCTTCTAGTACATCTTCATTTGGGAGATGCAATGTCTTGCTGGAAGCCTCATGTGTTGTTGTACTGATTAACCTCCACAGTCATTCCCAGTGAGAATGAGGAGAGGAACAGGGAATCACTCCATGCACTGCAGCACAGGCTTTGAAACAAGGGATGGATCATCCACTGTGACCCAGAGCATGACATCCGGTGTATAAAGACCATGTTCCTTATCAGCAGAGCAATTAAAGTATAGATTACATGGAATATCCTTTGCCTGGTATTTCTTAGCTCTTATAGTGGCTTTATACTTTCTGGGCTATCAAATGCATCTTACCTGACAAAGTGGGGAATAATTTAGCATCTTATCTATGAAATGTTCTTAGTCTTCTAGTTCAGACATTATGAATTGTGGGATTGTGTTTTTGGTGTGTTTATGAGGCATTTTTGTTTTCCTGCTAGCATTTCTTCAGCACAGTGGAAAAGCTCTCTGTCGGTGTTCCAGAAAAAAAATGCAAAAAGAGAGGATGTCTTACCTATAGAGCACTCAGCTCTGGTGACCTTTCTACTGGTACAATCCTGGGCAAAAACTTACTGAAAATTACACTTACCTTTTGCTTAATTGTGGCTGTTCTTTTGGTGAAAGCGATTCTAACACTGTGATAAATCAGACCAATGGTGAATTGTCGTGGTTCTGTAAAAAATATTAATTAACTTTTCATTAAGTTTTTACAGTTAAAGTAGAGTTGCTTCAAGGTCGAAGGTTCTTGTGTCCATTAATATGCAACAAGAGATTATGACTGGGAAATTTCTTTTTCAAACGGTTCTGGAAAAAAAAAAGTGTTCACATCTTCAAGTAAACAAAAATTGATCCATTCCTATTTATGTTGAATAAAAGTATATGAAGGATAAACACTAAAAAAAGACGTGCTTTTAAAGACTGACTCAGCTATTATGATTTTATAGAACAAGTGAATGAAACTTGTTTGGATTCTTCCCAGAATAAATACATACACTTCTAAAGTCCTTTGGAGAATAGAAAAAGAAGCAGCTGTAATGCAGAAGCACTAGTTTAATCTCCAATCCACCAGATACTTTGTGCTAGCGTGGAGTGCACGTGGTCAGTCTTAAACCATTCTTATGCCTCACATAAACGTCTAACATTTAGAGTCCTTGGACTTGTGTACAAG
This sequence comes from Chiroxiphia lanceolata, assembly GCF_009829145.1. Taxonomy (NCBI): domain Eukaryota; kingdom Metazoa; phylum Chordata; class Aves; order Passeriformes; family Pipridae; genus Chiroxiphia; species Chiroxiphia lanceolata. The sequence continues at coordinate 18,545,095 of NC_045639.1, forward strand.
ACAAGAGTAGAGAAACCCACATTATTTTTAGTGCACAAAGCTGAGAAGGAAAGTCAAAGAAGTGTGGGTTTGCTTGTACCCAACCCCTTAAATGTGTCCTTGGACTGAGAATTCTCTGTAAGGATAATTCTTGGTATATATTGTGGGATGTCTGGAAAATAGATAGTAATAAATACATCATTTTATATAGGAGATGGATAATTCAATGCCTAAGAATGTGAACTGGAGAATAAATCAATGCAAAGAGACTTTCTGTTCTTTGGTGTTCATTTCTGCTTTTCTTTCCCTAGTGAATGTTCCTCAGCAATCCCAGCAAAGGGATGTTTTTACAAATATCTTGCTGAAAATCTCAGATCTTGCTGTATTTCCTCATGAGAATTGAGAATTGCAGACTGGAAGGTGGATCATCGCGGCTCATGTTTAAAGCAGCAAGTAGCAAGTCAAGGTAATTTCAAGAATAGGTTGTTGTTTCTAGCAGAACCGATGGTCACTTCTCCTAAATCACTTCTGACGTGCTTAGTGAGAAGTAATAGCACGATGCTGTCTCCCCTGAATCCTGAATTTATGGTGATAATTGTATGACATGAATCTTGGTTTAAGCTAATCTCCAGTTACCTCTTCCATTTTCATTTTATGCTTGCTTGCTCTGCAATGACCCCCTTTAGACTGCTGATTCTATAAATCTTTGTCACAAAGGGTCACTGGGTTTGAGGGAAAGGAGAAAAAACGGTGAACAAAAAGAAAGCTAATATGCTTTCTTCAGTAGATACTGTGCCAGAGGTAGGTATGCTTGTTCCAGTCTGATTTAGCAGGTGCCACTGCTAAATGCATAAACTAAATATGGTCTAGTAGGAGTTTGTAATTAGTTTGTTTACAGAAGCACTTACAGAAACAATTTGGTTCAGCAAGAGCTGATCAATCAAACTTCAGCTCAAGAAGCCCCAGAGAGTGACCCTTTCTTTCCACCTGACCTGCTGGGGGACAGATTAGGAAATATTGATAAAACCAGCAGCTATTGGCTGCTGCAGTGTGCATTTAGTTGAAATACTGCTTCTTTTACAAATGCACCTTTGCCAGGAGAAAAAACAATGGAAAACTCATCAATCTAATAAACTTGAATAATATGTAAATGAAACTCCCAAAGCCTTTGGGCCCTGATCACAGTATTGTTTAGATGAATTGGCAGAGCCTGAAAGCCTTTATCTCATAACCTAGGGTTATTCCCTTAAATGCCTTCTCCAAGCTCATTCTCCCATTCCCATTTTAGCATGTTTCTTGTGGTGCAACTGAAGGAAGCTTGAAGCTTGTGTTCTCTCTGAGCCTTGCTTTGTAGAGGAGCATCAGTGAGACTGAGACTCGTTCTGTGGATCAGTGTGTTGTGGCCCAGCCAGGCTGGAATAACGTGTAGATGTTGTTTCTGGTACATGGTACCCAAATACAGGCAGGTGGGAACAGTGTTTTTAAGAGTGTATGTTCCCTGTCCACCTGTTTTGGGTGCTCTGTCATCAGTTTTACTTGTGCTGATGGGCACTGCCAGTTGCAAGGAGTCCCAGATTTATGGTATCAGGCCTCACCAGTGGAAAGTGAAATGCATTGTCCTTGAGGAAGCTTTTTCCTTAAGTGCTCCTTACACTTGGATGTAGCTGTCTGACTTTAGATGATCATCTTGTCTGACAGTGGCTGCCTTGCAGGTCCCTGTGGGTGCACCCTAGATTCTGGGTGCTCCTGTGACAGGCACAGGTGAAGGTACTTCGTACTCCTGGCAGCAGGAGTTATGCTACGCTGTAAATGTGGACTCTCTTACTCAGTTAACATGACAAAGCTCTTCTGGCTGATCATGAATTCAGCTAGTCCCTGTATTAGAGACAGAGCTATGGTACATCCAGTTGATGTACTTTGTGGAGGGTGAGCGATTTACGTAGGTTGCATAGAAGGTCATAGTACAAGTGAAGGACATAGAGCTGATTACTTCTGGGAGCAAATTGGAGCAAGTTGTTTACCCGTGTTTCCATTGTAAAGCTCAGATCCTGCCTTATACTGTGCTGTTCTGATCAATGCCAGATGACGACCTGAGCCTCTGACAATCTAAGCTGATGATTTTAAATCATGATTTGGGCCATGTAATTGAGGAACTGGACATTCTTTTGAGATGCTTACATTTCAAACTATACTGCTTGTGCTTAATATCCTTTTTATATGTCATAGCTACTTCTGGATAGAAAAATAATTTGGTTTGTGGGATGCTATTTCATGAAAATAATTATTTGTCTGAATTTATAAGCTGTGATCAGTACCAATAGAGAAAGCTGCAGGTGATCCCATCAGCACAATCTTCATCAAGTGCTCCCCTCTGGCTTTCATTTTCACCTCAGAAGCAGGGGGAAGAAAGTGAGACCTTTTCAGAGCTCTAATCTGCAATTGTCCAATGACATTATGAGATTTGAATTACACACTGAGGTTGAAATTGTCCTTGTTCTGCAGGAAAGGACATTGTCTGAAACTGTCAGATTTGGTATCTGTAAAACCACACAAATAATAATTTGTGTAAAGTTTTTATCAAAACAAAATAAGGAAGGATGTCTTTGTCAGCCAAAATATTACACACAGATTTAGAGCAGGATGAAGTGATTTTCCAACTTCCATACTACCCCATACATACAGAGGCCAAGGAAGTCTTTCCCCTGTGTAATCCCACCTGCCTTTCTCTACCAGGGCCAGGCAGCTGATGATGTGTAGTGTCACTAACCCACTGGGTCACATACAGTTTGAAGCTCATCATTTTGCAAGTTGCCATCTGTCTCTGAAAGACAGACCATGGCACAATGCATGAAGACTTTAATTCCTTTTACTTTTTATCTTTGTCATCTGACTTTCATTAGTAGTTCTGCTAAATAATAGAAAACATCATGTAAGTGTACCAGGAGACCCAATCTCAGCATTACCAGTAACGCTACCTAATAGATAACATCCTTCTGGTAATACAGACCATTTATCAAAGCATTTGTAGACAAGAATTTATTTGAAGCAACTGCCTAGGGAAGGTGTTTTTTATGAACTTGGGAACCTGAGCTGTGCACAGGGGTTTTTGGCAGACGTTACACGCAGGGTGAGATATTGACATGTGGAGCACAGCGAGCTTATGAGCAATGTGTGAGACAGGTCAGGTGAAATGATTACAAGTAAGTACTGGAGAAATTAGAGAATGTATCTCAAGGGCTGCCAAGCTTTGTGCAACTGCTTATAAACACTAAAGAAAGTTCCAGTATCTATTGAACTCATTTACAAATAATCTGCATGAAAACTATGAATTTCACACTGCATGACAGCTCTAAAGGATGGAAACACTTGCTCGTATGTAAGGTTGTAGCAGGTCACTTCTCACCCCCTTAAACCTGTCAGTCTTCTTCTGGGAAGAGTGATGCTTCAAACTGGTATGGCTCCTGCACTCCTTGTGTCTGTTGCTGCATCTGCCATCTTGAGCAAAGTGTTATGGGGAATTTGTGCTGTAGGAAGTGGAAGGGAGCTAATCCTATATCCAGTCTGGAGGAGACAGCTTGTAACTTGTTTGGAGCAGGAGGGGTGGCCGATACATGTGGGCTCGTGTGCTACATAATGCAAGGAGGGGTGCAGTCCCCCCATACATCCTTATGCACTTGTCTGGCATTCATCAGCAAGCCTAAGATCCCAAACACTGAAAGTTGTGTTGTATCCTTCCAGCATTCTGAGAGAGATATAAACCATGATATTTAAGGCAGGAATGCATGTGGTGTTTTTAGTTTTGATCTGCCATAAACCCCAGGTTTTAAAGGCTGTAAGGTGCTGTGGAGTAGCATTTACAGGCTTGGAGATCCTATTTTGTTACATATATACTTACTGACTGAGTTCTGATCTTCCAGGGTCCTAGGTAGATGGGGTCTTCCATCCTGAAATGCCTTTTGTGTCCTGTTTGCTCTTTGAACTCTAACATCCGATTCCCCACTCTGTTGTTACAGGCACAATCTCCATTTATTATACATAATCAAATATATAGTAAGAGGTTTTCTCTTGCTTTTTGGTATGCTGTCAAGTGTAGTGTATGGCCATTTAAAAAGGAATAGCTACATGAGGTATCTTGCACAATGGAAAAGGATATTCCCTGTGTGCATAGATATATAACAAATCAATACCTGAAGCAGAAAAGAAACATATGAAAACAAACACCCAGGAGCTGGTGGAGCCAGGAACTGAAGCTAATCTATAAGGCCTTCATTTGTTCATCTGAACATGGGCAACAAATACAGTTCTCAATACAGTTCTCACCTGTGCAGTGACATGTTTTCCCTTCTGGTTGTTGAGCCCTACTAAGAGTGGGACTTGTGTGGCTGCACAACAGCCCCCGTCATGAGCTGCAGGGTCCAAAGGAAATGTTATGGGCTGGGCTGGGAAACTCAGCCTGGAGAGGAGAGGGCTTGGCAGGTGACCCTGCCTTGGCAGGGGGCTTGGACTAGATGATCTCCAAAGGTCCCTTCTAGCACTAATGATTCTGTGACTTACACCACCCACTACAGCCTCTGTGGTGTTGTGGTCATCTCCCTGCAGCCCTTTAACAGATCACAAAGCACACCTGCAAGCGGGAGATCTTGAATTCACCAATGGTACTAGTTTTTACCTTTGTGCTGCAGCAGCTCAACCTCTCCTCCATTTATTTCCTTTCCTCTGCCGGTCTGTGAGTGTATGTTTAGGCAGGAAGTCTCTCCCTTCAGTCTACAGTAGGCAAAATAAATATATATGTGAGAGGTGTCACATGTGGGATGTTTGCTACCAGGTATTCCTGTTCCTGGTAAGGAGATACTTGTGTTGGTGAGATGGCTGACAAAGGGTAGGTAGGACCATGTATTGGTGTGATTCTGTTCACAGTCACTCTCCACTCGGCTCTGCTGTTCTGAAGTGGGAAGTGTGGGCTTGTCCCCTTCACTGGGAGTCCTGTGTCACTCCTGGTGTCAAAGGCAAGCTGTCTTCCTGAGGTTGCCAAAATGTTAGGGGTTTGACAGCTGCTTCCTTAAGCTGATGGTGGTGCACATGGAAAACAAAGAAAAGAAGAGGGTGAGTAAAGAGGAAAAGGCAGGTGGGTCTAGTATATGCTGTTCTCCCACCATTTCCTTGATGGGGACAAGCTGTGGAGAAATGTGTGTCAGTTTTCTTATCTGTGCAGGTATAATTGAGGAGTGTAGAGAGGATTAATGTTTCCTTTGCTTGGATGAGTAGCCTTATGCACATAAAATGTTTGCTGTTAAAAACCAGATCCTATTTCATGATGTTTCTCAAGTGTTGGTCACAGAATCATTTAGGTTGGAAAAGACTTCTAAGATCATTGAGTTCACCCTTTGACCGATCATCACCTTGTCAACTAGATCATGGCACCGAGTGCCATGTCCAGTTGTTTCTTGAACACCTCCTGGGATGGCGTCTCCACCACCTCCCAGGGCAGTCCATTCCAATGCTTAACAACCCCTTCAGTGAAGAAGTTCTTCCTGAGATGATGTTCTGCTCCTTTGTTGTCTTACCCATTACAGGGGTGAGAGGGCATTAGGAAGGGATTCTGTTTGCTTCCCTTAATGGCTGATCTCCTTGCTGTTGGCTAAGAAATCATTAACCTTGTTCAGAAGGAAACTGTGTGGGTTTGTTTCTAAAAGCTTTACAGAAATCTGTGGACAAATTGTCTGAGCCCAGGGCATTTCCAGATTGCATATCCTTAATTGTATTAAACACTTCAGAGCCATCTGACGGATTGTCTCACAGTTCAACCATCTGCTCTGGAAATTTAGGCAAGCTTTACTTTATGGAAAAACTCTGAGTCACTCACACTGCAGTGTCATTAGATGGCCCCTGGGCTGCTCTTTGATGGAGAAAGGCTACTATAGTGTCACTGCTGATAGTTTGTTGATTGAGAGAAACATAAGGTTTTAGGGGCTCATTAGTTTTGATTAATTGGGCTAAAATACAGCTTTCTTGCCTTTCTTGTCTTTGCAAAATGGCTAGTTACCCCTCCAATCCAAATCATAAAAATTAGCATTTTTAGTTATTTTTGTTGCTTTGTATTTTGTTCACGTTATTTCATTTGCTTTGTATTTGTTATAAATATACAAAAGCCCACTCTGCTTTCAAAACAAATTCTTGTGTTTTAAGGTAAAGACTTGTTTACTTGACTACCACAGCACTTTGAAGATTTTATGCACTTCCTCTTGCAACACCCATATGAGATAGAGCGTTTGGTTACCCTCATAGTAGCAAAGGGAGGAATGGAGGAAAAAGGTCATGCAGGAGAAGGTGTCTTTTACTGAGGGCAACACCAGCTGCATGAAAGCCCCTTTAGTGCTGGTTTCACACCTGCTGGTTCCTATGTGCTCACTCTCTCTCCCTGAGGCAGAGGAAACCTGGTAAATAACTTGCTAAGGGATTCCTGAAGGGAGATCAGGGGCCATGAGGGCCCCTTGTCCCCAGGCCAAGTGTGCACACACAGTGTGTGGCGGGCCCAGGAAAACTCCTCTTTCCATGAGGAGCTTATTAATGCCTTCTCATCATGTGGTTGGTGTGCCACGTGCTGCCTATCTCAGTGAGTTTGGGAATGCTGGCTTTCCATATATGAAAGCTCAGCATTAGGTTTTCATTCACTTTTGTAGTGATCTCTCTATTCAGTGCTGGCAAGGAGAGGCAGGGTGACCAATACTGAAAGGTAACAGAGGTGGCTAGAGAAATGCTTTCAGTTGCATGCTGCAGCTTCTGTAGACTCAGTTTTTGAGATCATTTTGGCCAATAAACCTAGCATTTCTATTTAAAATTATTTGGAGACTAGGGATCTATTTATGTGCTTGAATCTGTCAGTAATTAGGCCCAAGAATACATGATATTTCCCAGAAATGCTGTGGATCACAGAAGGCTCTAGAAACCTGTATGTCCAGAGAATCTCTTTTATATTTACAGGAGAAACCTAACTCTGATTTGGTGTGAAGTAAAATCATGAACATTCCATGACCTTGAGGCTAGATTGTATCTGGAGACATATCTGGAGATATTGGACATTCCTCTCAATTCCAGAATTGAGTGAGTCCCAATGAGAAATTAACTTTGCTGAGCTAGAACTTGTGCCCCACCATCAGATGTGCAGCAGTCAGCAGTGGCATAAAAGAAAGCATTTCTCCCCTCTGGGTTTGCCAAAGCCTTTCACCAGCAGGGCTGAATGTCCAGGAGATTGTCTTAAAGCTTGTGTGGGCCATGAGAGACTTTCCAGCTTCCTGCTTTAGCTTCTGTGTATTCACTGTGTTGTGGGATAAATGCTTTTTCTTCCCTCTTGCTCCTCTCTTCCTTTTCCTCTGTTCCCAACTCTCCCCATTGAGAGCATGTATATTAGGGAAGAGCAGTTTCATTTAGCAGCCAATCTAATCCATCAGAAATATACAGTCTGCTATCAGTGCACTGTGCTTGAGTGAGATTCTTTACTTGTAAGACACAGCGAAGTTCTTTGCTTGTTACCTGTTTAACCCTCTTCCTCTGATTAGGAAAAGTCCCAAAGTGATTGCTTTGAGAATCTGGGATGATATCAAGATCAAAACTCAAATTTTGATCAGTTCTATGTACAAAGAGGGGCTGACTGCTCCTAGTTTCCAGTGGGTTCCAAAGCAATGCTGTGGAAGTGAAATGACATTATTTGTACTACTGCTGCAATAAACATGATTAGAAGCTGAGACATTTCCTTCTTCCTCTTAGCTGACACATCAAGCAATGCTAACTTGCAGCAAGGCCGCAGTTTTGGGGTGTTGTTGGTGTCTGGGTAAAAGAGGCTGTTTGGTAATGAGACTTTGTTCTGCCCAGTTTCATTCCTGGCCCTCTTACAATCTGCTATTATTTTCTGCTGTGCTTCAGAAGGTGCAGTTTCAGGAAGAGAGTACAACAGTGGCTTGAGGCCATCTCTGCTTCTGTTCTTCAGCTTCGGAGCTGCTCAGAGGCCAGTTTAAATTAGAGCAGCCCCTGTGGGTGCTCTTGCAGACGCTGTACCCAGCTGCTTCTGTTTCTGGAGCACAGAATGCCTCGGTCACACCTCTATCCCTGACTTTGCCCCTGTGCCAAGGACAAAGATGGTGGCAGTGTACAAATATATGCAGGCTCTGTGATGCTCTGTAGCTGCTACTGTATTGCAGGAGCAGTGTCTGAAGGCCAAAATCTGTCTCTGTTCAGTAAAATGTTTATGTTACTTCCTTAAGATGTTGCAAGGGTTGGAGTCTATGAACTTTGGTGTTACAGAACCCAGATTTTCATATACTAGGGGCGAGTTTAGCTGTCTGTCCCACAGTGGCAAAAAGCAGGGTGGAGGCATTCCGGCTGTATCTGAATTCCTGTGAGCCCAGCATATAACTAAGACCTTGCTGTGTCTCCCCATGTGGCAATACTAGTGGTGGGAAGCTGGAGATAGAAAGCAATGGATAGATTGCTGAGCTTCCCACCCATTCCTCAAGTGGATGAGCTGGAGAGCACAACAGGTTCTTCAAAGGTTTTTAAGAAAGTCAGCCAAAGATTGTGTTTATATGGACCAATGCCTTAAAAAAATAGCATTTGGGTTGGCTAAGAAAATAATTTGGCATTCAATAATTTTAGGAGGCATTTTGACAAAAAATAGGCATTGCTTTGAAAAAAAAAAGAAATCTGAGTTGCAAAGAAAAGACAAAAAGAGGCCATTTTTCATGAAAGAACCGCATATGAAGCATTCCTTCCAGGTCTCAAGATGTTTTCATTATTTGGGTGAATTATTTATAACTGGGCTTTCTTTCACTCAAGCCCGTATAATTCTGTGCAATAAAGGAATTTTCCATTACAGAGGCATGTAATGGGGCTTTAAATTTAATATTCATGCAGTGTGATGTGGGTCTCTGAGTAAAACATCCTGTCTGAACGTGAAGTATCACCACTAACCTGATTAAGTGGAACATTGAACCCCTCTCACTTTGTAGGCCTGGTTGTCTGCTGCGTGTCACAGACTTGAGGGAGTGAGAACTGATCTGCTGCAGTCCTACAGCTGAGGGGTATCATGGAAAGGCTCCTCAAGGTTGCTCTAGGTTTCCTGGTGGAGTACAAGAGCAGTTGCAAGGTGAGCTGATGCTCCAGACAACTTTTTTAGTAGCCTCATTGCTTCAGTGAGGCATGTGTTGGCCATAACTAAACAGTGATTTCCCCTTCCCAAAGAAGATGAAGATAGATATGACTCCCTTTGCCCCACATAATTAGCATGGATCTTCCTCAGCAAGTCTTTCCTATGGCATATTGTCCATGCCTTCTCCACAGTGAAGCTGCTTTTCTAAGATGTAAACACTATAGGAAAAGTTAAGCACTGCTTGGAACAGTTTTCCAGCAGGGACTGTGCTACTCTGATAGCCTCTCCATTTCCTTTTTATAATTTTGTTTTTATAAATACAGTAAGTAGATAGATATATTGCTTGCCTCTTGACAATCCTTGTCACCTACACACCATTCCAGTGGATGTGAAGGATCTCAGTGAAAAGAGATAAGTGTCTGCCCCGTGTCATGAGATATGTGGTTGCTTTGGCCTCCTGACTCTTTGTTCATGCCTCTTTTGCCCTTAGTCTGGTGTAGGTAGGGGTCAAGAGGAGGACATATCTCTGAAAAGCAACAGTTTTTCCTCTTTTGTGCTGTAGAGTGTGTCCTCCCAGTGTCTTAATATGGATGCTAATGGGCTACTGATGTGATTTTGTTTAAAAACTATTCATCTGTTATGCAAATAAGATGTGAAAATAATGTGCTTGGGATTTTTGATATGCTTTTTTAGTCCTTAAAACACAGAGCATACGGTCATCTTAGTGCCAACAGGGAGAGGGAAGTGGTATGAGACATTCTTGCTGAATGTGTTTTTATCATCCATGCTTATAGTTACTTTGCTCTCTGAGGTACTTACTCTTTCATGGAAGCTATTAAGGGGTAGCAGAAGAGAGAAGACAGCAGCAGAGAGCTTTTCAGCTCTGGATCTCAGTGCAGTGGTCATTTAGGTGACTACAGGATTTGACAGCCTTCTCTGCAACAGCTGCATTCTTCCTCCTTTCTTCTTATATGTAGAGAAAGTGCATCTCTGGGAAAATAGTACTGGATGAAAAGAAGACTCTTGAGCCACGTTGCTGTTATGGCAAGATTCTGTTAACCTTGCACGTAGGGGTTTAGCTGGGGTCAGAACTCAGGTGGAAAGCTATAGGACTGCCATGCAAGCCCACGAGCAGTGCCAGGGAGCAGCAGGGGCAGGGAAGGTCCAGCCACAAAGCTGGTGGATCCAAGGATCCTTACCAGCAAAAATCAGACATCTTTTACTTAGCTCCCCAGAAAACTAATATGGGCGGGCAGTAGTAGCAAGGCTAAAGGAAAGCTTCTGCTTCCTTACACAGCTCCTGAAAATAGTGTTGTGCTTGAGTACTGAGTCTTATATTAGAAATGCAAAATCTCATGCCAACTTAGTGTTAAGACCGTGTTTAAAATAGCTAAAGGTCCGGAAGTACAAAATTGAGGTTCCAGTTGCAGTTCTGACTCACAGTCCTGTTGCACATTGCAGAGTGTAGTATTTTCCCTTCCTGTATGGTACAGCATATACCTATTTCAGGATTTCTTCATCCAGTTCCCAGAAGAAGCCACTAGTGGAATAGAAGTTAGAAATAATTTTATTAAAATTAGAATGAATAGTGTTGTTTTCTTCTATGTCTAAACTTTGGAGTCCAAGTCTGCAGCTGAGTTTGTCTGTGACTCAACATGCATGAATATGAACATCTTTTACATTGCATTTTTTTACCATTTACTCCTTATCATTAAAAACCACTCAATTAAAAACAGAGTTTGAGTTGCTATTTGGATCAATTTCTGATAAGCTGTCAAGAAAAGAAGAAAATTATGACATTGCTCCAGTGAAAACATTTGGTTTAGTTTGTTCCGACTTTTTACATGGCTTTTTCATCATCAACGGTTGAGCTGTTGTTTATCTTTGTCACTGATGTTTTCAGGGGGCTTATATTATATGTATAATAGACCTATATATATACATGTATTATCTATATAGAAAATAGCTATATTCCCTTTTTTGTCCTATCACAGTAAGTAGCTTATGTGAAAGTAAAACACAACAAGCATTGCAATACATTCATTCTATAAATTGTAGGTATTTGTGAATGTCCATTTTTTTTTTGTTTTAGGGACAAACCTGCTTTTAAACTCAAACCTTCAAGTCAGAATTTCATATGAGGGCACTTTTCTTAGTGTATGAGGGTAAAAGTCCACTAGAGATGCAGCTGTAGATGCTAGGTTTTATTCTAGATGGAAGGAGTGAATTTCTTTAAAGGATGCCTTTGTTTTTGTCAGAAACTAATTTTGTCACACACTTGCAAAGTACAATGTATTGGAATGTCAGAACACGTGTCAGAAAACAAAAAGAGAGTAGACATCATCAGATGCTTTAAAGCAAAGAAATTTTCCTCTGGAAAGAAAAATACTCAACATATTGGACAGCATGATTTTTTTTCTAAACTGTTTACCTGGCAGGTGGAGTTACCTTATTAGATGCCACAATTACTGCTACTCTTTCTGAAGTACTTCGCACTACGGAAAAGTAACACTTAGAAAAGCAACATTTTTGGTCAGAGAGGTGTTCTTTGTGAGGTTCTTTAGTTATTACTTCAAAGAGTTTGAACTCTACTCCCATTTACAGTGAAATATCAATGGAAATCTTGCAAATTTGCCACAGAGGAGGACTGAAAATTTCTGCAACCTAAACTGTTCAGAGAGGAGATGTTTGATAGAAAAATAGTATAAACTGTTTTGTAGTTTGATAGGGGACTTGAAAGGCAAAAGTCTAAATCTCAGTTTTTAGCATGTCTGAGTGGTCAGGTCGTCCTTTGTACACTTTCAGAATAACTTCCCATAAAATTGGATATTGTAGCTTAAAAAAACCCCACCAACAGTTATTTTTCCTACAGAATGATTTAAACCTGAAAACGAGAGAAAATGGAAGAAACAAACTAGTGACAGAGATTTGCATACAAAGAATAGATTTTAAAAGAAGTTTAAATGTTTACATATATTAAAAAACAAGAAAAATGGTTTTATTCTATGGAATTCACTAGTGTATAAAAGCTTATATAATTTGCCCAATAGCAACATAAGATTTGATTGCACATATTTCTATGGTTCACTAAAGAAAAAGAAGAGTATCTCTGTGGAAGAGATGTTAGCTTGTATAGACAATCATTCATGTGAGCTGAACATCCAAAGCTTCTCTGTTCCTCGGGATCCCTTTTCAGCAGCCATTAAGGGGGGGAGTCACAGAGGAATAAAGGAGACTGTACATGGTAATTTACTAGACCAATAAAGCAAAATACAGCTGTTGGGAGAAGTGTAGCATAGGGCAAATAGTTACCAGCACGTTCACAGCCAATTTTGGTGCTATCTTTTGTATTGTAGAAGTATCTGGCTCTTCACCTGCACTGGGACTCCTTTGAAAGACCCTGGGTAAAGAAGGAAAAAAGGTTTGATCTACAAGAGCAGCAAGAACTTTTTTGGTTTCAAGATGCACATATGTTTTGTCTGTCTCCTACAGAGGAGAAACTTTGCAACACTGGAAAGAGTTTATCATATTAAGTTACCTTGTTTGGTTAGTCTCAAGATAAACATGGAACTTAGGGCCTGTCTTTTTGGCTTGGGGCCCAGCACAGGCAACAAACAAGGCATTGGTGGATTAGAGGACAACGTGACCTTGCCCTTGCAGACCCTTGTGCCTACCTGTACATTTGCTTACTGGACCTTTTGGAGAGCTGCCTGTTGTGTAGATGTGCTGCTGGGCTCATGGGATTTCTGCCTGCCTTTGCCCAATTGCATCCCTTTCCCTGGAGCAGCTCAGTCACTGACTGACTGCTAGGAGCAGACCATGAAACATTCCTGGCCCCCATGAAGGGCAGCTCCAAATCATGGGATTTCTCAAAAGGATGACTATGATCTTGAGACGGAGCTTGACCAGATTTGCAAGTGCAGAGGTGGCCCCGTGTAGCACTGGGATGCACTCCAGTCAAGTGCTGTGCCCTGTCCTTTTTCAGCTTAGCACTACATCAGAGCATTGGGGCTTTTGCTGCAATTATTGACCCAATTTATTAAAATGTTAATGAGCGCTGCCGGCTCTGTGGAAGAGTCAGGCAGTATCTGGAAAACATCTCACAAAGAGCCATTACAGTTCCCAGTGCGTGCATAGGGTATTAGCAAGCACTTAACTGCACTCAGCCAGGCACACGGCTGCACCATCAGAGCTGTCCTCTGCTCAGCAGAGTAGGTGGATTTGTCTGCTCTAGCATTTGGGCATTCATGTATCATCAGGAATTGTCCCAGTTCTCCACAGGAAGGACAGTGCTCAGAGCGAACCCTGCTAGTCTGTGAGTGTGGAAGAGTGCGTGTTTTGTAACTCACTCCTCGTGTCTGGCCCTGCCCTGGATTTCAGAGGTCTACCCTAACTGTCTATCTGATGATGACCCTGATCTTTTGCATATTTCTTAGAGACAAACTTGCTCCCTACTCCAGCATGCATTTCCTTGACTCATGCATGTCCATGGCAAGGGGCACATTAAAAGAAACAAGACCACTAGCCCTACCAACACATAGCTGCCTCCTATATTATGGTTCTTTGTGGAAAAGGATGGAAGGACAAACCACAGGAGGGAGAATTCACTAGGATTTTTTCTAGGGCTTGGAAGAATGTACTCTACTTTCATAACAAAGTTCTCAGAAGGCAGAATAATTTACGCCGTCTGTGGAGTGGCAACCTGGGAATTCTCTTTTTACTTTTCCTTAACAGAGTTTTCTCTACCCTAGTTCCACCTAGCTCTACTGGGAGATGACATCATTGGTAATAGCAATGGAAGCTAAAATGGCCAAAGTACAACATTAACAGTAGAAAAGAACCACGTGATGCATTACGAACTGTAAATATGATGTTTAGAAGGCATAGGAGGGGAGTGCAGAACTCCTCATAGAAGGATGTTTTGAGAGTGGTGTTTAGGAGCAATGGAATGAGACAAAGGAAGCGAGAATTTTGACTGAGCAAGTGGGCAATGTACATAGCTGTGAGATTGATTACACCAACAGTTTCTTTCCCAGGATGTGAGGTACAAGAATACATGTCTTGAGTAACCGGGAACTGATGGGTGGATAAGCCCAGGGGAATGATCCTTCTTGTTAGACTTGGAGATGGCTTGGACTTTCCCATCTCTCATTGCAAGGACTGTACATTTGAGTGAAGAGAGTAACAGGACTCCCTTTCTCTGTGTCAGAAAGTCTTGGCTGTCTTTTGTGGTTCTCACACCCACGGAATACCAGGCTCTTGCTTGTGAAGGTACCTTGGTGGCTGCTTTAACTTTTTCCTAAGTATTTTAAAAAACTTTAGGAAATTATAAATCATCTGTGTGGGAGTGCCTACATGGAATAGTTAAAGTAAGTTTAGAAGTTGCTCTGAGCACTCAAGGTATACAGAGACATTTTACCTCACGTGGCTGTTTGATGGTGCATGGTTTAGGATTTTGAGCGGCTTTTCTTGTGTGAACCATGACATGTTTTTTACAGGGCAGAAAGATGGAACGTTTTTATATTTGCAAATCTGTTGAATCTGAGGCAGTAACAGGGGAGTCTGGTCTCAGTTACTGTCTCAGATGGTGCCTTATGGTTGTAATCAGGCAGAACATGGTGGTTTCTGATGATTTTCGGAGTGGGGTGTGTGTGCATGTGCAGAGAAAGAAGTTTTTAGCATCAGTCTGTGACTGGTGATTTCAGATCAGACCCTTTGAGGTGTCCCAAGCAGTATACAGAGTCTTTAGTGTAGATGATCAGGAAATACAGAAAAGAAACTTCAGAAGAAAAAATGTAGATGGTGAGAACATGAAAGTATCAAATGTGTACTTGCTTCTGTGAAAATTCCCCTGTATGTTCCCTATACTTCTCATTTTTCATGCTAAAGGCTAGAATTGCAAATCTAGAGCAAATTCTGTTTCTCCTGTGATTTCTGATCCAGGATAACAGTTCAGACAATTTGAGAAGCAAGGAAGAATAGAGGGCTTTCCATCAAGCTTGACTTCTATATTTAGCACTCAAACAGAAAATTAGTAGTCCCTAAAGTACTGTGTAAGGGGTGCAGGGAACATGGCCTGGAATTGCAGGAGGGCAGTGTTATTTGAGTCCATGAATGCTCTTTGACATTCCCATGTGATGGCCATGAATGATGCTGAAGACAAATTGAAAAAAACAAACAGAAATCCAACAAGTTGATCTTTGTTTTTTGAAACAAAGTGTTCACGTACACACTTCATCTGATGTACTTTGCGCACTTTTACCTACCTAAATTTGTCCTGCGTGACTGTAACTCTTCCTGACAAGAGGCAACATTTCATGCTTGTATTTAGGTACCATTAGCTTGAGCTCTCCACGTCTGGGCAGCTGAGTACAAGTGGAGTAATTTTAAGTGTAGCTGCAGAATGGGGAGAGCTGCTATAAACTTGAGCTGTCTGGCTTTTGCTGCAGATCAAGCCTGGAGCCGGAACTGCTCAGACATGGCAGTTATATTTCAGTGGAGATGTATTATTTATGAATTCCCCGTTGTCACCATATTTAAAAACATGTGACATCTGTTGGTGTGCAGAAAATACGTCTGGGAGAGGTCAGCCAAGATAGCAAAGTGTGCGAAAATCATGGCAGACGTCCACTTAACTGCTGTAAATCAAGCACTTTCCCTGGGTTTCAGACAGATACTTGATTCTGCTGGATTTGTCATATGATGGTCTCTTAATCAAATAGGAATTTGAGGTCATCCTATTTATCTCAGTCTTATCAGAAACACATGTGCTGAATTATTTTTATTATTGTTGTTGTTGCTGTTACTTACCATTATTAGGGGAAACAAACATTTCTTATGGGGGTGGTGAGGCACTGGACCAAGTTGCCCAGAGAAGTTGTGGATACCCCCTCCCTGGAAGTGTTCAAGGCCAGGTTGAACAGAGCTTTGAGCAACCTGGTCTAATGGAAAGTGTCTCTACCCGTGGCAAGGGGGTTGCAATTAGATGATCTTTAGGGTTCCTTCCAACCCAAACCATTCTATGATTCTTTTAATTGCTGAGGCAATTTGAATTGCTGTGTGCAATGTAGGAATCTTGGGTCTGTGTAAATGAGTGGAGGTTAAAAGTTCACTCTGTTGAACAAACAGGCAAATTTGTCTGAGGCTATTAAATTTAAATCACAGTTTATTACATTTCTTCATGTAATAAACTGATCATGCTGTGAACTTCTTGTATGTGGTCATGTACTCACTGGAGGGTAACAATCATTTGGCCAAATACAGTCTGAGATAAAACCAGTCCCAGAGTTCAGAGGTGTTTAGAGGAAAGGGATTGATTTGGCTCACCATATTAGCAGAGAAACAGTTGTGTAGTTGTCTGTAGTTTTGGTGAAGGAATCTGGCTCCCAGCTAAATGTAATATTTTGCATGTGCTTATTTTTAACACACTCTGAGGAGTTCTGATGCAACTTTGAAAGTATTTCAATAAATATTAGTTTTTAATATGGAACATCTGTGTGTGATTATGAAAAGGAATGTGACAGACTTTATCTCGCTCAGTTCTCTTTCACCCCATGCAAAAATGTTGTCCCAGCTGAACAGTACAGTTCTCTTTCAGTCTGTTGTATGTACAAGAGAGAAAAACTGAGGGAGACCTGGATTCATCCTGTCTGATTTTCAGCAGTAAATGGACATCAGGTTTTCAGGAGTGCCTTAACCAGGGAGGAAGCCAGCACAGCTACTGAAAGAAACAGCTGTTTCCCTCCCTACTGTTCCTTCCCATACAGTGCCTTGCCTTGTGGCAGTGCAAGTGTGATGACCGGGTTTGTTTTAACCCAGTTCTCCCCTCTGGTTCCCCACATGCAGACACAGCCTTGTCTGGCAGCACAAGGGAAGGGACAGCACAGGAGTGAGGATGGGTCACCGGGGCAAGGGGGCACAGAGCTGTAAATATTACCAGCTTAAAGCTGGGAGATTACTTTAGGGCTTTCCCTATAGCCAACAAACTATCTCATGCCTAGTATCTTATGTTATTCTTAAATTAGAATTGGTCCTCAGAAGTTGAGAAACCAGCAAGGGCTCACTAAATACTAGCTAAGCTGAATTGTGTTGCACGTGGGTAAGACCATGGGGAAAAGTCTAAGGTAAATATGCTCAAAACCAGCACTATTGATCCAGTGCCTTCCAATAGTAATGAACTTCACTGAAAATTACATGCAAGCACAAACCAACCTTAAAACATTACAGCTTTTAGCTAGTATATTATCCTTCAAAGTGTTAGCAGCCTGAACTTAAAATTGCCAAGAAATTTAAAGTGGGCCTATGTCTCAGTGTGAAGGCCATATATTACTTTAACAGATCAGGCATTTATTTATGATTCTTTTTGTTACATTAGGGTTTGTGAGATGGAATTCATTAATAAACTGTCACATTAATGTTTCCACTTAGCCCATTGCTGGCAACACCTGCCTTTCTACAGCATTATAATGTTAACATTATAATGACATTGAACAGGCAGACAAAAAAATACCGTGTGTAAATTAGGCTTTTTATAACTTTCTGTTTATGTAGGAACGACTGGAAGTGAATGAGTTATATCAAGGCAGAAATTTTAAACCTTTTTCTTTCTCTGAACCGAGTCACATAAAACTAAAGCTCTTTAGAAGATGGAATTTTGAATGTCCCAAGGGAAAATTTCTATCAGTATGACACATACTAGGAATAAAGCCTAGAAAAAAATGGTCTTTTATATGAAGAATATACTGAAGTGAGGGAATAAATAAAAGGAACTGGAAATTTTGATATGTGATAAACAGTATGACTTACCTTTTTGGAGAACTATATGTGAATTGGGGTAAAAGGGAATATCACTTGCTCAGAGAAGTGAGATGTAAATAAAGAAGTAGGTTTTTCCCCTTTTATTATTAGTATGTATACTTGCTTTGAAATCCCAAAATATGAGTTAGATTCATGGGTGTGGAGAGGGAGAAGAATATAGAAAACTTCACGATGAAGACCTTTTCCAGCTTAGCCCACCAGAAGGATCAGATAGATGATGATTTGTGGGGCTTCTTGAAAAATGAGAAGAATTCACTGAAGCACAAGGTTGGTGGTGAGGGAATTTGGGGGAATCAAAGCTATCCAGACTTCTGTTGAGCAAGTGGTGAAGGGAGAGTATGAGCCATCCATGTAGTGAGGAAATAATGACACTCTTAAAAGAAGAAGGGAAAAATCTCCTCTGTAAATGAGTGGGCCTAATTTGCAACAAGAAGGATTTGGGACAGGTACTAGATAATCAAGAAAATGGAGGAAACTAAATACTGCATAAGGAGGCAGTGGGGACCACTGAAAGACAATAAAGACTTACTAGACTTTGTCAGGAAGGACCCCTGATTCTTTCATATGGGGCAGAATATGGATTATATAGTTTCTTGGGGTTGTTGTCCACTGCATTTTTTTGTGATTCTGTTACTGTTACCTGCTATAAAATAAATGTGTATTAGCCTGCATCAGCTAATTTTCAAGCAATACTCTTTCCTTCCTACACCTTGGTCCTTTTCCCTAGAAAGTGAAGGAATTAAAAAACAGCATGTGATAATAACCAGTACACCTGCATTCAGTGTGTTACTATGCGGTACCTGGACATTAGATGTGTGAGTATGGTATAAGAACCTGAAAATGACAGAACTGCATACTGTTATCACCAAAATAGTCAAGACATCATCCTTTTGGAATAGCATGCTTTGGAACAGTAAAAGAAACTAAATAAGATGACTAAATTCAAGCAGCGAATCCATATCTGAACCTGCATACAGATATTTCAGGTCCATCTACCATGAAAAAAAAGAGAAGAGTCTTTTCATTTGCTGAAATTAAATGTTGATGCATAAATGTAGATAGCTTCAAGGCTCTCATGCCTCCATGAGATCCTAAGATGTATCTTGAAATTTCTTCACTGTGGCCATGCTCTGAAGAAAATAGAAAGCTTATTTCCCCTGCAGGGTATTAGATAAGAAGATAAAAACAGGTCTGTAGAAAACCTACTATTCACTACTTGAGCAGTGAGTAGAGTTAGATGAGAAAATTATTTTGAGCAACATCCTGTTTGTCCACTTCAAGCAAGTTGTTGTGTGTAACCATGAGAGCAGTCAGTCTACCCATTTAGAATAAATTTATTTCATAGCAGTTTGCCTAAGCAGTGTAGGGTTTTTGCTTTGCTGTTGTTAGGCAAGCAGTTCTTTTCTGCTGAGCACAAGGTTGTTTCTTGTATGTTTTACAATATGTGACATATATATGTGGAAAAAAATCCTGAATGTTAAGTGTTTGGAAGCATTTAGTGATTCAGGATTCCAAACTCAGTAAGAAATTAAAAATATAGAAATACTGAGTAAGAAACCGAGTAAGTAATTAATTCTTACTGAGTTTGAAATTGTGAAAATATTAGTTAAACTTCACTAATTAAAATATTATGAGCATATGTGGCTAAGGACCATGTCTGAGTGAAAAGCTTATAGCTATCGCTCCAGTGAAAGCTGAGGGATTGTACAACCTTGGAAGGACAGCGTTCTGGGTACCTGGTGTTGCAATGTGTTGAAAATACGTGTGTTGACAAAGCTCTTTGTTGATTCCAGCTGGTGATTAGCATATGCCTTTTCACGTAACTGAGCGTTGCTCTTTCACGACTGCCTAATTGTTGGGTTTCTTTAACTCTGGGTTATCTTAAGACTGTTTTCGTAGGTGTGTTTTTAGGAGCGGCATGAGTTGATTTGCTTTAAAACTCCATTTTTTGTAAAACAAGGGGAACGAGGAAAAACTCATAAATCTCATCAGAAAGTAATTTATATTGCTATGTGTTGTGGGGAGTAGCCTGATACAGTGAAATTACATACTCTGTAATCAGTCAGTCATATGCACTGATAGAAACCATTTATAAAACAATATCAAATAAAATGGTCCACATAATACCAAATAAAAACACAAAATTCCCTGTAATAGCCTTCACATCAGTTATGGGATCGATTCAAACTTCATTTTTCATTTATTTGCTTCACTGAGTGTGTTTCTCTTTCTCTGACAATGTGTTTGTGTCTGGGTTTGGATGCCCAGGTGCTTTTGAGGGTTCAGAATCAAACTGCAGTGCAGAGGTTGATCTGGACTCTCAGGATGCTGGTGATGCAGGACAGACACAGCCTGCTATCACTGCAGGGATTCCCTGCTAGAGAATGGCCTTTGGCTTGTGATGGCAGCTCTGGGACCATCTTCTCTCTGCTGCTGGCTGGGAACATAGCCAGGGAAAAGGTGACTAGGTCCAGATTCTTAATCTGCTGATCTTTTTTCCTTGGGAATGATGCTGTGGTCAAAGCTGGTAAGTTTTAAGAGCAGTCTTCAGACTGTTACACATAATGTTGGTACATGGTCTGGAGTGCACTGGTGAATCATAAATGAAAGAAAAATGTTTCAAACCTTGTTTGTTTCTGGGTGTGTTCTTTTTGGCTGTGTGGGACCGCTCTTTCTTGGACACATCTACATCTACTCTAAACATTTCTGTTGTTCTTTATTTACAAGATAGTGTTCAAGTGAGTTATTCTTCTGCCACACATTCTGCATTTCTGGGTCTCATAGTTGTCTGCTCTCTCTCCTTCTTTCTCTTTTATATGTGTATGTAGCCAAAAAGTAATATATTCCATAAATAATGACTTTTCTGCTTTCACAGACTTACCTCTGCACTCATTATCTTCTGTCTAAACTGTGGTTTTGGTCATCATGTCAGGGATACAAGTCATCACTAGCTCAGGCTGATCCTTATTTATGTGGAGCTTTTAATCTTCCCATGCAAGCTCTTCAGTGTGTCCTGCTTTGGGTTTGTTCCCTATGCCAGGGCACTGCCCTTCTACCTGTGAGCAAGATTTGTAAGCAGAGAGACTTTTTCTCAGCCTGGGTGTGACCAAAGAAGACAGGCCTAGATCTAAACCTGGGTTCTGTCCCTTTGGCTATGTCACTTCTCTCTTTGTGTTTCTCCGTGCGCTGGCCATTTGGTTAAACATTACATTTCTAACCTTCCCTTTGATGGCCTAACCAAGCCTACTAGCACTCATCTTTCCTCTCTCATTCATTATTGGGGTGTCAGAATTGCTGTCCATTTAGGCTGGACTTAGTTTCCTATGACCATGTTGGTGTTCGGACTCATGCTAGCTCTGATGTTTGGGAAGAGCTCTCCACAGACATTTGTTACCCCTACCAAAACCTTCCTTAAAGCTTTCCTTGTGCACTGGTCTCTACAGTGGTCAAGCCAGGCTTGGGACAGCCTGACAATAGAGACAGCATGTTCTCCTTGCTTTCCTCTCTTTAGTTCATACTCCTTTGGTGTGTCAGTTTAATTTTTTTTTTTGAGATTAGAACTATTTCTTCTGTCCTCGGATAGGGTTTAGCACAGTGGGGTTTATCTGTGGCTGAGCTTCATAGGCACGGTGGTAGCAGCAGTGGTAAGAGAATAGTTTTGGTTGTTACTCTGCGAATTCTCTGACTTTTCAGGAGCAAATCCTTTTACACCTTTGTTCAACCTTTCAGTGATGAAAATCCAATACATACCAGTAAGACTGTCTGGGTAAGGACTTAATAACAACTTCAGTTTCTTCCCTTGAGTCTGTTTGTTTTATTGTCATTTGTCTGCACTCTGTGGAGTGCTAAGCAACCTCAGTTCCTGTAGATTTAGCATTTTACAAGATTCTTTCCCCTTTTTCCAGCTTGACCTTATGATCATTCAGAAGAAGGGAAAATGGCACCAGAATAAAATAGGAAATGCAAAGTATTTGTGTTATAATGGAATAACATAGAGTACTGTTTATTTTAGCAAAGCTAAGGACCAGTGGAGTTCTTAATACGATTATTTGTCATTTCTCCTGTTAGATATTTAGAGTGCTGAAATACTATATTAGTGCTGGGCACTGATGATAACTCTTTCTGGTTCCTTGGGACCTGGGAAATCATTTGGAAGCTAATTGATAAGTGGGTATAGTGATGGTACAGTCTGCTAATCCAAAAAGTCACTGCAGGCTCTGCATTTGCATATGCAAAAATGAGAATGCAGATTTTTCTTTTTTTCCAGAGAGAGAATGATTAGCAATGCAGTTTTCTCTTTTACTCCCATCACTAATCCAGAATTATTGTCCTGTAGGGAAGAAGGTTCCTTCCATTTCACCTTCTTCCCTTTCCTTCTTTTTCACCAGCAAAAGTTTGTCCTCCAAGCAACTGGACTACATGGACTCCTTAACTTGAGTGACTCACAAATGCCTTGAAGGCCATGTGACTTTTTGCTCAATAGGAGCAAAATATTGGATGACATTTTGAGCAAAATGTTGGATGGCAACAGAGCCATCTGTTGGATAGCAAATGAGCAAAACATTGAATGGCAAGTACATGTTTTGAGGGAAGGGGTTTCTCTATTCCTTTCCTTCTCAGACTGTTCTAAAGCCTATTTACTATGCTCATAGGAAGATACTGTCTTGGACAGTCTTTCAGTCTGGCAGTCTGCATTGCACTACCATTCTCAGGACCTGATCCTACAAGCTGTGTTCCTCATCTCTTTTACTGACTGTTCCCAGATGATTGAATTTTGTGGAGATGCTCAGCACCTGACAGGATAGGACTCCTAATGAACAATAGCTTCTTGTTTGTGGGGAATCTACACTTAAAATTTGAACCCGTGAAGTTCAAAGAGAAAGAAACTTCACGAACCAATATAGTTGAACTGTGACATCTGTTGTATTTTTATAGTTGTCTCAGAAAGTCTGGGTGTTGGATATAATTAGCTGTGATATTTAAAAGACCTGTAAAACTCTGAGGAATTTGAGCTTTGGCACTTAGTATGACTTCTTATGTATAACATTCTCCCAGCATCCCCACACTAAGCATCAATGCTTGTTTGGTTACAGCAGGCATCCTAATGCTTGTCTGTATCTTTCCAGTGTTCAGATTCATTCAGTCAGAGCTGAAGAAAAATTCTACGGCATCCTAAAAGTACATAAGGAAATAGGCATGTGTGCTTACTTCCATTGCTGTTTTTCTCATCAGCAAGTGGATTATGAAAGCCTCATCTTTACCAAAGAGAGGGTTTCTTCTATGGATAAGGGAAAGGCTGTAGAGGGAGAGGGCGGAATAAAAGATGTGGCAGGAACAGACACAGATGTGATGAGAGATGAAGAATTGCAAGATCCATTCATTTTTTTCCAGAACTGTGCCTACTTATTTCTGGAGAGGCTGTCAAGAAGCACCTGCGTGTTGTAGCACAGGATTTTGGAGTATCTTCTTTCTGGATGGTGTGAAACTGGAAACCTTTTCACAGCAGAAACCAGTGGATGTGTTGTGTGACATCAACTCTGGAAGTAAAGGCTGATAAAGTGCCTGCAGAAGCTAGAAATGGACACAACAGCAGGAACTGCTAGGGATTTAGGTTTGATTATTAAAGAAATTGAATTCACATGCTGCTTGTATATCATTGAAGATCTGTGTGGATTTTGTTTCCTTGGGAGGTAGTTACAGAGCCAGGCCTTGTAACTGAGATGTCTGTAAGCAGTACATAAATCCATCAGATTTATCTAGAGAACTGCAGGTTGAGTATCCCTGTAGCCTATATCTTGTTCTCTGGTTTTCTTTTTGATTATCTGAATAACTTCAACCTGTGATTCATTTTATGCAGGAATTCCTCACCTCCTACTGATTTGGGGTATTTTGTCCCAACTCCAGACAAGATGTCAGCGAATGCTGACATTTTTGCTTTCAACCCAAAATGATGATGAAACTGAGAACAGGGCTGTCAGCTGAGGACATTTGTACCTCTAGCAGCTGTGGTCAATGAGCCAAGCTTGTGCAAACCCAGTGTTTAATCAGTTCTGGGGAATCTGCACATCTTGTTTGCCTGAGTCAGCTACCTAAAGGATTTGCTGATAGCTAAAAGTTTGCCTGAATCATTGGGCTGCTGGGTGCAGTAAGCATCTGTTCACATCCTGCCTGCTGTAATTAAAGAGACAGGGATGTGCCACTTAAAAAAAGAGGAGACAGCAGTGCATGGCTGGACTGAGGATAACTCTTTTTTCAGTGTTGTTAGTATTGTCTCTTCTTTATCTGAGTGTCAAGGCAATTAGCTGTGACTGTCCATGATGTATATAGCTATGCTTTGGGGATTTTTAGCTCTCAACACTACTTTTTCTGTTCATAGTGAACAGAGGGCTACTAACATGATGGATAATAATTCTGTCAGCAGTGTAGGAACAGGGCCACCTGAAGTGAACTGTGGAGGGTAGCAGCCATCCCCCAAGAGGGACTGTTCTGCACTGAGGACCATCAGCTTGGGGCACAGGTGAATGAAGTTCAGATTACAGTAATTTTATAGACTTCAGGTGTCTTTAGGTTGATCAGTCATCTCTTCTCTGGGTGTATGTACAACATGCAGTTATCTGTATGTTAATGAAAGTTTCTGCCACTGATAAACTCAACAGATTGACTCTCTTAATGTGCTGGAGGAAAAACAGTTAAACCAGATACATTATCTATTGTCTTATTTGAAAACTATAAAAATACACTTAACTCAAATTTAATACTGATGGATAGCTTTGAGTTCCCATGGAAAGCAAATACCTTTCCTGAAGTATAAATAGCATGGTAAGTCTTCCAGAGTGCGGTTCCATCTGTTTTTGTCTCCTTTCTCACAGGAAACACATTCATGAAATCAGATTCTCAGTGTTGGTAAGACACTAAGTTATTAAGAAGATAGTGTTCTTGTAGCTTTGATAGCCTGAGGATATGAGGCAGATAAACTTTTGTTCGGTCCACTGATCTAGCTAGAGCAAAATAGATCCTGTAGAAGGCCTAAAGCTTTTCTGAATTTTCCTTACTGTCATTTGGTCTTAAGTAAAGCATTAAATCTCCCTACTCTGAGCTATTAAGAATAACCATTGTCAGCTTTGAATAAAGGGTTTAACCAGCTTCAAAACTTTTTAAAATCCACTTGAGAATATTCCTATGATACTTTTAATTGCTTCTTCCCCACTGAGATATGAAAAAACATAATGAATCGGGGCTTGTGGTGGAGCAGACAAACGCCCAAGCGCTGTGACAGGCCAAGACTGGGGCCTGATTCAGTCGTTCTCAGTAGAGAAATCCATCCATGGACTGCAGTGCATTTTGGATGAAGGCAATTTGCTTTCTTTTGAACTGACTCCAGAGCACGTGTGGGGAGTTAACTGAGACTAGAGGATGACACATTACCTAATCCGGTTACCATGCTGGTCTCCTGGGAGCGATGGCTCTTATGTGGAAATGATCTGCAGATTTCAGTTTGTCTCAACATGGCTATAACGTATCTGTCTGTGTCTTAGGTGAAGAAATAGCTGGAACTGTGAGCACACACAGCTGGCAGATCATTATGTATGCGAATGTCTGAAGCTGAACTTTTGAACTCTGAAGCAGAAGCCGTGCTGTTGGTATGGGTCAGTTGTAAATTTTGATAGCATGTGGACTAAAAAGTATTGGCATGTCCCAAGTCCTCCAGGTAATGATCCAAATCCTAAACAGGCCTGAGAAAGAACCAACAATGATGAGGCTGATTGTAAGTTGTGCTGCTGCTTTAGACTGTGTCCTGGTTTAGACTGGGAGAAAAAGAGGCTTGGGCACTGGACAGGAGAGGAAGCCAAAAAAGTGACTTCCCAAAAAGAAGTGATCTTGAAAAGAAAGGGACCTGGAAAGAAAGTGGAGAAGAAGCTGGTTGGAATACAAATCCTGGAAATGGGTGTGGATCCTGGAAATCAGTGAACTGCATGGAGACAAATGCTTGGGGATGCTCAGGGACCCTGACCAGTTGTGCCTGAGGCTGGTGACTGCACACAACTGCACGGCAAGATCTAAAAGAACTTTCTGCTTAACTTTCTCAGGCTAACAATGATCTTCCTCTGGGGAGGAGCAGTCAAAACTGAGTGTATAAAGCTTGGAGGAGAGCAAGTGAATTCATGTGAGGTAATCAGGCTGGGGAAAATCTCTCACATTTTTGGTTCTTAAATAAATCCCACTTCCACCGCTTGTTCCTGTTTACTCTGTTTTGCCAAGGACAGTCTGCTACATTTCACGTGTAGTGGGGAAGAAGTGGTCCTCTCCCATGGAATGAGATGGACAGGCACCATCCAGGCTTGACATCTATTTTTGTCATTGTGATGTTTTTAAGAAATAAATGAATGCAGTTAATTTTAATGTCTGGGCAACAGGATTGACTGTCCAAGGGGAACAGCCTCCATTTTCCAAATAGTTACCATTGTAATCACATCTCCAGGAAAGGCTAGAAAAGTTTGTGGAGTTTCCCTTCTGCTAGGAGTGTTAACAAGCTGTTAACTGGCTCAAACACTGTTCCTTGCAATGGAAATCTTTATTCACAGAATGAGACAAGGCACAAGACCCTCAGCATTTTTGGAGAGCCATTCAGTATTGGTCATCTGGGAGGAATTTAAAGTGGGATGCTGGAGAAGAGGCAAAGCAAAAGAATGTGTTGAGGTAGCTTTTTCAAACTCTTTCAGTTTTTGTGGCAGGACTCTGATTTGTAAAACGTTGAGGATCTTTGGAAATGGTAGCTTGTACCCTAATGTATGGCGGGTGAAAAAACCCAGCTTTTCCTGTACATAGGCAGTTATCAGAGCAACCTAGAATTCTTTTAAATCACTCCACAGCAACTGCAAAGCACAACCCACCGTGCCTGCTGTGTAGAAATAAACTTACATAGCACTTATCTGTATCTAAGCATGCCAGAAGGCTGAGGCCAGGGCCCAGCTGAGCTGTATTAGAACCGATCAAAGACCAGGATGCATTAAGTTACTGTACACAGGATCAGTGGCACCACTGGGAACCAGGGAGTAACATTGGCAGTTTACTGCTCACTTGGCTTAGCTTCAGCCAGGTTTGACCTGTCCTTGCCTCTGTGATACAATGGAACGTTTCTCACAGGTGGCAGGTTTTGCTGGAATCTCCTTTTTCAAGCAATTCTTCATCTATAGCTGTGTATTTTGGACAGTGATACAGGAAAGTATTAAGGGCTGATGTTTAATGATGGAATAAAGTTATCAAACGCAGCTCTGAGAGCTGCTAATTAGAGTTTAGATGCAGATGAAAACCCCTCTTGGATCCCATGCAAGGTTGAATACCAGAACATAACTCACTGCTGGCAACCATCCCTTGGGTTTTGGCCTTTGCTGAAGGTCACAGTGGAATAGGTTGCTGTTGCAGAAGATTGATATTGCTTAGAAATGGCTTGCAGCACATTCATCAGAAGATTTCAAAATCTTCACAGAAGTGGATTTTCCACATGCTTTCTATGGTTCTCCCTCCACTAAAAATGGAAGGAGAGAGATGTAGTTCACTGGATTGCCCACATTTCTGCAGTCAGCCAGTGGCAAAACCAGCAAGGCAATCCAAGAGTATTGGATTTTAATAGGCCATTTGTTTCACATATAATTAAAGTAACCCCTTTTAATAGATTATTTTGCAACATGTCCCTTTTGATGGAATCTTCTTCAAATGTCTCTCTTAGACCTCTTGCCTTCTTTAATTACTGCTTATCTCTGAGAACCTGCAACAGCTCCGTTACGTCTTTGCTTGAATCTCCGTGCCGTAATTCTGTCATGGATACAGTACCTCTCTGCCCCATATCTTGCCTGGGATACTCCCAGTTTTCTGCCCACGCACAGTGTGGGTGACTTGGACAAGCGTTCTCAGTGGTGTCCTGCCCTGCCATCTCTCACTGGTCCTGCTTGGAGCTCTGTGTTCATGTTTGCTGTCCATGCAGCAGGTGGGTTTGCTCTCTAGACCTAACTCATGACAGCTTCCAGGAGGCACTGTAGACATCTGCTTCTGTTTCTTTCCTGTTAACCTGATCTTGGACTTTCTAGACAAAAGAGTTAAAGGAACATCAATCCATCCAGTTTTGAAGGGAACATTTGATTTGATGCCTCTCTATAAACTGATAGGGATCGGAGAAAATGGAAGGAGAAACAGAAAAACCTCTGAAATGGGCAAGCACTTGGATGAAGAACTTGCCACGACGTGTGGCATGTTAAAGAGAAACATAAGTCTAGCTGAGGTTTATTGGGGGAGTTCATCAGTGATTCGTTTATTTCTGATCTTGTTTATCATTTTAATTAGCAACCCTGGCATAAAAATTAGACTGTGTTAATGAAATTTCCTGATGACACTCCACTGGGAGACAAGTCAGAAATCCAACCTATCTTAGTGGTGTCATTTAAAACCCACCTGTCCTTTCTGAACATGTATTTTTATCTGTGCTTTTTAAAATTTCAGTGGTAAAAAACCCCCATTGCTTGTGCACCTCCCTTTTTTCTTTCACTGGACATATTTAAAGGTTTAGTTTGGCCCAACTACTTGAAAAACTTATAATTTTTTAAGGTGTCTGTCAAGTTGGTATTCATTAATTTCTCCTGCCAAAACCCAAATGAATAATGTAACTTGATGCAAAAGCTCCAAATGAGGGTTACAGATAATTATTCATTCTCAAGACTTTGACTATGAATCATTTCTACTGTGCAGTCTAACTGGTTATGTAGTACCACCAGTTTCATATTTCTTTGTTTCTGATGTAAATAATTTTCTGTGATATAAAATGTGAAAGGGAACATGTTTGCATTGAACACTGGTAAGTATGACTAAAAGAAATGAAAACCTTTAAAACAAGAGTTATAGGGGCATCTAAGTGGCAATTAGAATCCTTTAAAAATTCATTCAGATTTAGTGAAATGTTGCTGGCAGTCATTCATAAAAGTAATTGCCCTGTGCACATGAAAAATTTAAATGTGGTAATTTAGTAATGAATCTGAGCTGTCAAAAGGCATTTTATGGGTAATCAGACATTCCTGAAGGCACAGCAGTGACTGAAGAAAATTGAAAAATAACTTTGTGGAGGCAAGATTATCTGAAATAAATGTTTTTTCTGGAAGCAAACAAAGACCCCTATGAATTTTTGAAATGTAGTACACTGTAAGTCGATAAGGGCAACCACTGGAAGCAAATAAAGAATCAGTTGTGTCCTTATTATTGATTCAGATTAGTCATTTCAAGTAGTAGTCTTTGAGAAGTGAGTACTTCTAGATTCCCAGATACTCGGTGTGCAGATTCATTATTCAGCCCCCAGGAAGGGGAAGCAGGAACTCTACATTACAGCTTGCAAATCACTTTGTCAATTTTGAAAGAGAAAGCTCAGTTCCCCTTTCATTTTACTTGGATGAAACTGCTGACTGTATTGGATTTAAATTTTGTTTCCTCTAGAATAAGAGAGGGTATAGCTGCCTGTGTGTTGTTGCAGAGCACATTAGGGACATTTTGGAAGTTTAGTTGGAGCTGCTGATGGGTAAGGAAAGTCAATGCAAAGCATTGCCTTTGGATGATGTAGCCGTTCACTCCCACTCTGCAGGTGTTAATGACCTGAAATTGGACAAGAGCGCTTTTAAATCTCTTATACCCCATGTCTCTAAATCACTCTGGGGAGAAGATCTCATTATGTTTGTTTCAGTTGTGTTATTGCTGTCGCTTTTGTTCTTGTCCAGGTATTTCTGGGGGATTTTAAGGCTGTAAGACTGGGAAGAAAACTTGTCCAAAGATCAGATCCAATTGTGATTGCTGATCTGTTCGAATACCCTTTTGCTGGAACTGATTTGCCAACTGATCTAGTTTTAAAGGTTAGTTTTGGGTTTTTTTTACCTTCTTCAGTGTTAGAATGCTATAAGGAGACACTCCTGTATTCCAGTTTATAGAGTGATTGTTTAAAAATGCTGATCTTGGATGCTATTCTAAGTATTGAAATAAATGCCATTAGATGCCATTTTACTTCTTGTTGTTTATGCAGCTGGTATTCCTTTTCCTGATTTCTATTGTACACTGAGTTTATTGAATGCTAAAAGGGGTCAGCTCAGCTTGTATTTCTGGTCTGCTTTAATTTATGGTGTAATGGAAGGATGTTTTCAAAAGAAAACAAGGAGAACTCAAAATAAAACACATTTCTGTTGATGTGTGGATTTTTTCATCACAACTGTTTGTGCCTTCTTTATTTGTTAAAAAGCTTAAGTATGGGCTTGGATCAACATGACAGGTTCTCTTTAGTGCTGTGAGAATGAATGTAAAATCTTTTGGAAAATTTCTACCATAAAAAATCATTAGATGTAATTAGCAAAATAATATCTCTCATGAGAAACGATAAGATGAAATATATAATCTGGCAAGAAGTACCTCACTCCAGTGTTAAAGTTTTTCAATATTGTCTCTTTTTCCAATAGATCATTTAGAAGATAGATCACCACTTGGAATGAGCCACGATATGGAGTCTGTGTTCTTATTCTGCACTTTGGAACAGGGCCCTGCTCTTTTGTCTCAGCTATCTGGTAAGTCTCCCCACCCCAGGCAAGAAAATGAGAGAAAGCACCTTGAAGATAATTCCCTTTCATCTATAGCTGTAGTGTTTGGCCCTTTTAAAGTCTGCAGAGCTATAAAACATTTGATTGTCCCCAAGGGTGGGAGAGGAGCTGAAGGACATCTCTTGATTTTGGTGAAGCATTGATGAGAAAGAACAGTGAAACAGAAAGATTATTTATAGAGGATACCTGCCAAATCAAATCCCAAACTTTAATTACATCTGTGTTTAATAAAGATTTAAATGTAGTATCATCTTCTTATTTGACTTGTTAGCATTTTACCTTTTGTCTGCAAAACCTGGCACATGCTGATGTGATTGACTGAGAAAGAGCATGGATTGAGCCTGAAAATCACTCAAGGACATGATCTCATTTAACACAGCCTTTCTAAATCTGTTGTGGTTTGGTCTGCTTGTGATGCTCACAGATTGTTTGGTGTCCTAAGACTGCCATGGTCAGATAGAAAGACTCAGTATGTAAGGGGACTGGGGAGTGGACAGAAACTTGTATGGGAATTGAAGGGTTGCTCTTGGTGTATTTGTTGTGTTTGGGGTTTGATTTCTGTCCTTTTAGGCAGAATGATCAACACTAGCACTTTACAAATCCAGTGGAACCTCGTGAGTAGTCTTGTCACTTCAACAGAGATTGCAAGGAAGTCCCACTGGGCTTGAATTCCTGTTTCTTTTAGATACTCTTTATCTGGGTCAGGGTTGAAGTTCTAGCTTAGAGCACTGCACTTCCCTGTCATTGCTGTTGGATTGACATAGATTTTCCAGTTTCTAGCCCTCAAATACTGCAAAACAGTGGTACCCTTTAGGATTTCTCTAAGGTCTGGCAGAAGCCTCTGTGTCTACTTTCAGTCCACGTACAGGGAGTTTAATAGGCAGTTTCTTGCTACAGAATTAGGCCTTTCATTTTTTACTCTCTTGTCCATCAGTGTTACATTGCTTCAGCAGGTTGGTTCCTCTTTGACCTCCCATCTCACCTCCATCTCCACTATTCATTTTGGTCATTTGAAATCTAGTCCCAACTATTGATGCAATGCTGTACTAAAAATGACTTGTGGCTCCCTGGATGGCAGCACTCACATCTGTGCTTATGGCACAAATAGCTCGATGCAGGTGTTCAGGTAAGAAGGATGGGAGGAGGGCCATGCATTAGTGTCCTCCCTTGGACACTGGTGTCTAAATGAGGGTTGGGGGGAATCACAGAGCTCTGAAATCATAGAACTCCCTTCCCATCAGAGACTTCAGTCAAGGTTTGAACTTGCATGGTCTGCAAATTCC